>NC_137219.1:17764694-18277194 GCF_949987685.1 Ammodytes marinus | reverse complement strand
GGTTTACCCTGCTGCCTATGTCTGGTTTTCTCCTGTTTTGGACGCATAAAGAAGCCTCATTAATGTTTCTTTGAAATATTTGTACGCAATCTTTGCTGTTTTTTTCAACTGGCACACACATAGATACAATTTTCAGATTGACCCTTTTCTATCATCTCCATATTTATACATTACATTTTTCACTTTTCTCCTATACATGGCTAACATATGTTTAAAGGTCTCCCTCTGGGTTTCTGTCCCATAGTTGATAAACATGTTTTATGTGAAATTTCAAGCTTATTCTTTAACAACATTTAATAAATACACACTATCCCCTTCTAAGCCTTCATGACGGTAACAAGTTATATGGATATCTCATTGGAATTTAAAAAAAATTCCAAGGCACTGATATGAACAGGTATAAGCCCTGTGTCTGGAAAGTTAAAACCTCTAAGTCATTGTGCCTTTTTGATTTTGCCAAGCATAACACTACACAAAGCTCTGCTGAGTCAATGTTTTCTTTCCCTTCGCAAAGATGCTAAGTAGTGATTCATTTTCAGTACGACTTTGCTCTTAGGGTAAATCGTCCGAGGAGCCAGGTGGAAAAAAACTGTGACAAAATGCATCAACTGACTGTGTGTAGTTTGACTAGCAGCTATCGTACCAGAGAGCACCACCTCGATGAGGTCTCCTTCGTGGATGTCTTCTGCCGAGGTCAGCCTCTGCAGGATGTTGTCATCATTCAGGTCGTGGCGGAACAGCAGGATCTTGTCGTACATGCCAAAGAAGCCGCACTCCGGGAACTGGGGAGAGGTGGAGATATACAAGTGGAGCCATTAGTGGACTTTCAAAGCCTGATAAATAATGATAGAGCTAATGTGTAAACAGACATTAATGACAACTATGCTTTGTGGTAGGTTTCACATCTCATACAGCAACGCAGAGACAAAGAATCAGAATCAGATAAGAGATAAACCCTGTTGCTCTCACTTTTATTCGCAATCTTTTCTTCAGGAAAGCAGTTATGAACTCATATTACATCTTTTCCAGTCGTCTACATAGGCTGCCTGTTGTTTAAGTGTTTAACAATCTTATCAGTTCAGGAAAACACAATAGGTTAACTCTTCAACAGCTTATCAAAATACATAGTTATTGGTTTACTCAAGAGTGCAACAGTTCATCAAAATACATAGAAATAAATGTTCTCTAAGTGCAACAGCTTATCAAAATACAGGTAGGCCTAGGTTTACTAAGAGTGCAACAGCTTATCAAAATACAGGTAGGCCTAAGAGTGCAACAGCTTATCAAAAAACATAGAAATAAATGTAGGCTACTCTAAGTGCAACAGCTTACTGTGTTTCCCCCAGAAAATATCTTAGTCAAGGGGTCACTGTCCAGGGTCATGGGAGACATTTTGGCTGTATTTTGCTCAAAGATGCCAATGCACAGTACAGAAATAAACAACTGCTTATTTGAATACAAAAAAACAACAGACACTGACTTTACAGTTGTGCAATTTTGTTTGCTATGTGAAGGTACAAATTGTGTGCAACATGCAGACAGTACAAAGCAAAGAAAACTTCTACTGGTGCAATATTATGCAGACACACTAAATACAAATAATGGACCATACACTTAACATGTGTATGCACATCAAAGTGCAAATTCAACTTTTGGATGAGGGGCTGTTGTGCGATTATTGTGGACATTAGGCCTACTGTGATGCGATGGTTATACTTCATTAATGGTTATTTTGAGCCTACTTGCTTGATTTCTTTTTAAATACAGAGGTTATTGGTCGTTTTGGAACATGTATTTCCCAATTTAAAACATAAAAATATTTTTTTTTTAATGAAAATTCATAAAATAAATCTTGTTGGCCTTAACTAGCTGTTTTACAAATAACTCAATAGTTGAACTAATAAATCCAATGTGTTTTCCCCTTAAATTGACTAAATGCATTTCAAAGAAAGTAACAGTGTGGCACTTCTGTAAACTTACAGAAACTTGGCTGGGCCATCACTCTCATGCATTCATCAAACTTTTCTCTGCGCTGTCTGAGCTGATAGATAGGTTGTGTTGCCACGGTGATGTGGAGTCTTAAACTGTTCTAGCTTTGCAGAGCACTTCTTTCTGTTCAGCTAAATATCGCCATAGAACCGCACTGCGTTTATTATCGCCACCAGTTAAATGTCGGTTTGCTTCTGCTCATTTAACTCTCCCGCGTACATGCGGTAGTCGCATACACAGAGCAGCTGATAGAGAAACGCTTGGAGACACATGTGCACATTTATTTACAGCAGATCGCACAAGCACACATCGTGCGTGCTAGTACATTAATTGTGCAGCACAAAAAAAAAAAAAAAATAGGCCGCCCATTGAATCTACATCATCATCATCATCATCATCTGTATGGTAACTGGAGTATTATAAATCCACTGGCTCAAGCTTAAAGCTAATTTCCTCCCTTTAGAGGGCTCTACACTATAAAGTAGGAGCAAATACCACTAGAAAGGACCCTTCCATGAATACTGATACCCATGATTCCAACCACAATCAAAAGTAGTCATTTGCATTTATTTTCATCAAGTCACAAAGCCCACGCGTTCTCCTTTGTGCCTCTTTGATGTGTCTTTTATTTCACATTCTGTCCACGAAGAAAGTGAAATCTTAAAACAAACATGAAATAATCATAACTCAAGAAGATTGTTGTACTTTAAGCGTACACAATGAAAAGCCATCTGGAGTGATCAATATCAATCAATCAATCATCACCGACGACATCTGGGGCCAAACCAAAGCTAGAGACAGGCCAGGTCTGACCTGACGTCAAGTCACGTGATGGAGGAAGGGGCGGAGTGGAGGGTGTGCAAGGAGACGGGGAAATAGTAGGAGGAGGAGGAGGTAAACATCCTGAGAGGAGGAGAGGAGAATCAGCTCACAGGAAGTGCAGGGCCAGTCAATACTGAGTCACTTCCTGTACTGAGGGGCAGCCCATAGCCTCTTCCAGAGCAATATTCTAGACACACGGCGAGAGCTACAACTAAATGATATTAACACAACACATACACCAAAAGTATGTATAAGAGTATGATTAAATGCCTATATCTACCTTACACAAATACCAACCTAACTTAAAGGTGCACAATGCATTTTCAAGGGATTTGTAGAGGGGCTGTTGGTACTTTACAAAACATATTTTCTCTAAATTCATAAAACATATTTATTTTGAGGCCACTAGAACCAAATGCAAAACTAGCACACGTATGTGAAAAGAGCTGTGGGCCCTGCTGCTGTGAAAAAAACAATGAAACAGTACTTTTTATGTAGCTTTCTAACATCAAACAGGATTCCAGGGATCCAATTTTCTTCTGAGTAAAGTTTGAGAATTATTCAGTTATGAGCATTTACCTTAGAAAATGTTCCCTTCTCTGACACAACAAAAGTTGCATACTGCAACTTTAAAATTGAAGCTCGCATCCATGCTTTCATGTCTGTCACATCAGTTGGCAAAGCAGACGGTGCGTAAAAAGACGATCAACAGTAGATGGATGTTCAGAGCTGTCCTGCATGGTTTGTAGCAAAGTGGAAACTGGGGCGCAGCGATTCTTACACCAAGGCCTGAGCCCAGTCTCTGTGCCAAGCAGGCTGGTACTGGAAGATCCACCAGCTGTTTCCCCCTGAACCGGGGGTCACGCACAACGGGCCGCATAGAACAATGCCAATGTGGCCCAAGAGCACTGGGGGTTGGCAAAGTGCCTAGGCACGGGGCACACAAGACACCTGGAGCCCTTTCAACTGCCAAGAAACACAGATATAGAGACGGAGAGATCGAGATTGAGATCGAAGGCTCAGGAAAACATGGGCGTATCAGATGACTCGTGTCAACAAAGCCAGAAGAGAGAACCGTCAGAAGGCAAAAATGCAATCCAGCTCAGAAGCTGATGACTACTGAAGCCTGTCTTCTGGTCTTTCAGGCAGCAAAGGAATTAGTGGTTGGATAGAGAGAAAATCCAACAAAAAACCTGGTCCCCCCTGCCCCAAACCTACACTATAATCTCCCAGTGGAAGAGAGCAATTTCCCTTTAGGGATCGGGAAAGTACATCACATCTTGTAAAGCTATCAGTTTTTCCCATGAAAGACCCAACATTCACTGGGTGAATAAAATAGTTCTCATGAACTGTCTATAGGTTCACTTCAGGAGCAACATCTATTTGAAGCATCAATATTCCTCACTGTACATATCATGCAATAGTTGCATTGCAAATGCTTATTGAAACGATCAGTCACTGACCAGGATATTGTTTCTGTTTCAAATACTCAATTCACCTCCAATATATTGGTCTGGAGGCAGATACCTGACTTAAAACCAAAACTACCAGACCTATACATGCGTTTTATATACTCTGAGTGAAGGGAACCCTTTAAATAAATATGGCAATTGAATTTAAGTGAATGACAGTGTTCAAATACTACAATATTTCCATTTCAAAATAACCCCAATAATATATAGAGTGGTCATTCCTAGAATGAGATGATTGCTCGCACATGAAGTGTAATGTAATGTGCATGTGATATGTCCATGATGATCATGTTTTGTTTTTATTAAACCAGTAGCAATAACTCACAGCAATGAGATCATGGGTTCAAAATGCCCTGGAGGCGTTTCTACACAGGGTGCAGTGACAGTCTTAATGTGTTCTGTATACTGTACATTGCTGTTGCTTTTCTCCATAAGCTCCACTTTTTCTCTCCCCAACAAAAGAAATGCCTGCAAGACTGCGCAGGCCTTTGCGATCCTATTTAAGCAGGGACGATATTTTGTGACAATAATGCATTGTATCGAGACATTGTATCTGCATCCTTCCGTATGTCACCTAGGAGTCTACCATCGAGCAATCCCTGTTTGCATGAAGACGATTTCCACTATATCAAAACAATTGCAAACACATACACTGGGAGCTAATAATTACACGGAAACGGTTCGAGAGGAGAAAGTGCTGTGAGTGCAACACAAGGCACGTGCCTTTATGATGGAACGTTTCCAACTGGCCCCCTCCTTCTGACATACCTACATCCTAAAGCCTGTCCCCCTGTGAGGTGATTAATGCTGCACGGCTCAAACCAACACCACCGCAGGCAGTGGGGGCATCCTTCCTGAGCCAGCTGCAGTGTCATGCCGGGGTTTTCCTCCACTCGCCTGCTTTCCAAACCCACACACACACACACACAAATTGCGGTCGATGCCCAAATGTAGCCAGCTGGAGTCACCTCCTCTTGGCACCCTGTGTAACACTTTCCACTGTAGAGAACCGGTCCCATTCCAGAGCGGGAGCATCTGCAGGCCGGCACGCAACCGCTGCAAAGGGCAGAGGACACCGATTCTTTTCCATGTCCCACTAAAGCAAGAGGAAGCCAGAGGTACAAGAACAATAGATTGGCAGGTTTAGGACACATTTTAACAGTGTGTTGTTCGGACCATCATCAGATAAAGTCATAACTGATAGGATAACTTGTGGGTGCGTGGAGCAGAACTCCCTCTATTCACACACTTCTTCAGCTCCTCAGCCCACATGCGAGTCAAAATAAACCCTCCACCATACATACATCTATGCACCCTCACACACACACCATCACCCACACATGCTAGTGCATACAGCTCCGAAGCCCATAGTGACTAAGCATGTCTTTTGTCATCTTCGAGCGCAAATCCATTCAGGCGAGCAGCCTCGACCACACACGCACACCAAAGACCCCGGCGCAGAGGAGCTGCTTGTGAGGTCCACAAAGTCAGGCTGGAAAGACGAGTGGAAAGGGGCTTTGCAGTAGTAAGCTTTTGTTAAACGAACTAATCCGCCATTGATATGCAAAATCCTGTTATAAGGAAAAGAGAGTTAGAAGCAGGAGAGAAGAGGAAAGAGGAGAGATGACAGGAGTGGGGGGGGGGGGGGGGGGGGGTGGGCATGGGCCAGGGACTGGTACAGATCTGAAATATGGTGGTCCCATTTCATTGGTGACCAAAAAGAAGTTAACTCAAGTCAGCCAGGAAAAAAAAGATCTGGTTTTAATAACCCAGTGTGCCATTTGGCACAATAGCTTACTCTTTTATCTGAGGAACATTGATATGCTCTCTTGCACAATACTATCAGTCGCATGGTAAAGCTGAAAATGATAAATTTGTAAAATGAATACAAAACATTATCTGTCTACATCTAACGACGAATGCGACAAAACAAAGGTGAGGATTGTGTTAAATGTTTCTTTGCCATTGCTGTAAAATAACAAAAAAACAATGTGTAAAGACACTCACATAGGACAATAAAGGTTATTGTTGAAAAGGATTGGGTGTTCACATGACTACGTGGTTAGGTGTTCGTGTTTCTGTTTCGTGTGTAATGTGTGGCAGAGGTGGGTGGCAAAAAACGGGAAGCAGTGTTGAGAGCGGTGGACAGCCTCTGACAGATGGCCATGTGATTACAGCAGGGAAAAGTATGCTGCTTGACCTCAGGCTGCCTCACACCTTTATTGGTCTGGCAGCGGTCCAGACAGATGTGGAGGACAGCACACAGTAAATGTCCCGCTCCAGATCAGCCCCCATGAGCTAAAGGTTGTACATGTTGTGCATGAGTCGCTAGGTAAACACTGCTATTCATAAAAAAAACAAGCAGCTGCTCGGAAGAAGTAGAGCAAGTTGGCTGCTATAAACCCATAGGGAGAAAATCTGTTGCTTATCAGTTGATCATTCCCATCTCCTGAGACTAAATGGAGCTTCTCTTTTTTGAATCATTCTATAGTAGGATCACATGTGACTGATATATTTTTCCTAAGGGGGCAATGAAAATTAGATGAATTAGTTAACTTTCTCTAAGATGAATAAAGTTGAATCATTTTAGCAATACTTGACATGTTGACATCATTGTTTACCCCTGACCTTATTATTGTTTTGGTAACTGTGAAAGAGACTATGTGAGATTAGTCTGAGACTTTAAGAGACGAATTCAGATAAGTTTGATCAATATAAGAATCCTTTAATGGGAAAATCAGTGCTGGACTTGAACCTGCCATGCTTCGGTTCCCAAGCCAAGTCCCCATGCACTGAGCTACAGCCTCCCCATGCCATAGAGGTCTTTGCTTGTCCGATTTATCCTCTTCGTCTGATGTATTCTCTTAGAGCCAAAATTGAGAAAATATGAGAAACAATTAAGAATCTGTTTAATCAAGAATTAAAACCAAACTGTGATGCGCTTTTATTCCCCAACACAAGTATCAGTGAAAAAAAAAGCTTTCTCCTGGTTTTTGCCAATTGCAAAAAATATTTGTTTTAGCTGATACTCTTTTTTACACTGATCACTGTGACTGAACCATGTTTATTTCTCAGAATTTTGAAAAAAAAAAAAGAATATGCAAGTTATTTTATTCTGTTTTGATGGTCTATCACAATGTCATGTGATTTGTTTTTGATCATCTCGGCTCGCAGGCCTATGCCATTCTTAATGTTTACCCCGAAAATAACTAATCACGCAGCCGTATCAAAACTACCAACCTTTCATCATTTTAATTTGACAATTTGACTGATAGCAATACAAATATGTTCTTCAGACTCTTGTGATTTAGATGTGACAGGTGTCTAAATGTGAGATCCAATTACACTTCTCTGGGCCAGAATAGGGAATATGTTTTATCATGTTACTATTGTTTTGGGATTTAAATTGGACAGTGAACTGTTAAGAGTGTCTTGAAAACTTTGGAAAACCATATTTTCGTCATGGCCCCCATTCAAACCCCAAAATCCAGCTGAAAAACCTGTGGCTGTTGAAAGTCAATGAGTAAGTCTACTTCAACAGAAACTTAGCTCCAGGCTGAAAACTGGTGTTGAACTGGTCAAAATGTACAAAAGTGAATGAATGTGCTAACTGTACTGTATTATAGATAAGCAGAGGCATTATATCAGTAGAGGGTATAGGATAATCTAGCCTCTCTGCAGTAACCAAAACAGAAATAGTTTCATCAAGGTACTGGCTTGTTCTGAAAGATTTAACCAGAGTCAGGAGGTAGAAGGCTGGTGTTGATTTAGCTAGAGGTGGCAAGTTGAAGGCCGTCACAAGATCAGTACGAGGTGAGGTGCCTTTTCTCACCGGATAAATAAGCCCATTGACTGATAACCATGCATTTATTTAGACCTCCAATAGTACAACAAGGTGGAGATTTTCTGTGTTTCTCTTTGACTGAAACTTTTTCTGAACACCAAAAGAACACCGTAAGTTCCACTGAGTGAGAGGTTCACAAATAGGAAAAACATTTTTTAACGTTGCACGGTGGTGAAACCATTGTTTGACTTTGAGGTGCATGTTAATGCCCACAACAGAGGAAATTTGACTTCAATAGCTCGTCTGCACTGGAAAATCCAATTATGTGCTCACACGAATCTTGGATGGGGGGGGGGGGGGGGGGACTTTGTAATTACTTTGTTCAAGTCACATCAAACACGATGTGGAAAACTGTGTTAATCTATTAAAGTCAACAGTGGAATCGTATTTGTTTTCATTACATCTTATTAATGTAATGCCAAGCAATCATTTTCCAAACAGTATAGCACGAGAAACACATACGCTGTGAATTAGACAATTACTACTTGTGAGCATCAACACATTTCATTTGTCATTTGGAGTGAGGCATCAAAAGATGGAACATTGGAGAACACTCTGGTTTTCTACGGCCTTGTTCAACAGGACGCGCAAAGGGGGAAATGCGTGCAAACTGCTCTGAGATCCCCCTGCTGAGCAGACTGTGCCAACGGTGCGCCTCTTTCATTCAAGTGTATTTAAATGAGGGAATATTCAAAATCCAGTGCAAAATAGCTCCAAATCCTATGCAAATAAGCCTTGTTGTAATAGCACCTTATCCTCAAAGGCCAGCGCTATTTGCAACAAGCTGTTTTAGTGGGGCAAATACCGCGTATGAATCTTGTGTACTAAAGACTAAAGTCTTATTATGGGGAAAATCTACAGGAAGTCAGTTGTACTTAAAGTATATAGGAAAAAACATGTTATGATTAAGGGTTAAGGGCTGCTTTATTAAAAACAATGTCACCGTATAAAGGTGACATTGTTGAGGTCGTTTTTCAAAATAATAGTAGGCCTAAGCAAAGCAGCGTCTTCGTCTTTTTCTCTTTTCTTGCAAGAGAAGTTTGTTTTATTTTTTTTCTCTGAGTGTCTCCCCATTTCTCCTGGGCCCGGGACAACTGTAGGCCATGCAGGTGTTTTCCCTTGACGGCGAGCCTGCCCGCTCACTCATGTAAACGCAAAACAACGGCAAACTGCGCCTAGCTGCGGAACTTTGTGGGCGTGTTAGCGCCGGTATACATACTTAGTGCAAATTCTTTAGTGGATACTGTGCTAAAACGGAGCAGATTGCGGGCGCTATCTCGCCGCAATTCGTGGAGGCATTAGCGCGCCCCAATCCATTCTTAGTGGATGTGGCCCTAAGTGTTTTCTGTTGTCCATTAACAGTTTCTATATTATTTGCTGTGCTGTAGGTGTAAAGCAAATTCAATATAAACATACTTATTGGTCTTTGGCAAAAAAATAAATATCTCATTCAAATTTTGACAACGTTATTATTATTTCACTAATAAGCAAGAGAATGTCCCAACATTAATAAGCTGACTGGAATCAGCATTGAGCAGAAACTCTTTCACCATGTGTTCCTACCCAGAGTTACATGAGAAGATTGATGCCACTCTAACATCTGTCCATTCAACATGTAGCAAGACACTGGCTGCAATTTTAATACTTGTTTTTACCTGTCCATTGTGAGTCTCTCAATGTTGTCAAAGTGCGATACCAAGCATCAAAACTGGACAAGGGAAAACAGCTAGCGTCCAAAGGTTACAAATAAATACACCTACCAGCACCTCTAAAGCTAACTACTTAACACTTTAAATCATGTTTGTTTGTTTGTTTGTATATTCAATAAATAAACTGAAGTGTAAAAATGAGGTAGGGGTTGGGGTATTTCTTGGCCAATAGCAGTAATTTCCTGGAGTCTCAGCTGGTTGTCTGGCATGACATATCTTACACTGCAAGAAGACAAATTTGCATACTTCCTAAAATGTTGGACTACTCTTTTAATTTGTTGTCCCAAACCAATATTGATATTCATATTTGACATTTTAGAAATCTGAAAACAATACACAACATGCTTTTATTATAACAAGAAATAATATAGACAAACATTTATCAATAAATATTAAATTAGCTTATAACAGGGTTGCCACTACCCCATTTTTCTCATTATCTGGCAGGACATTTTAAACGATTTGCATGGTGTGTTACAATATACTGTAGCCCTACTGACCGACGATGAGTTAAGTAACTGCATACTCCTGTATAACGTGCCCTACATTCTCCTTTGCAGCCAGTGCATGAAAAGAGAGGCTGGGTGCATGCTTCATTTACATGGTACTATACATAAAGCTATTTGCTCCTCCGTTTGCAGGCAATGGCAAAGAAAAACACACTACAGCTGGAGGCAGAAAGGGTAAAGGAAGGACTGTGCTCTGTGTAACTGACAAAGCACTAGCCCCATATGGTTTATATTCCAGCAGGCATCTTCGTACACTTGTAGGATCGAGTCCACACACATTCATCACGTGTGCTCCTCCTGAAGTCAAGTCAGCTTATTTTCCGCTGCTAAAGGAAGACTCCACTCAGCGTAACCAACTGAAGCCGCCACGTGCAGCGGAAAGGAAACTCATTTTAGTGGGAGAGCGAGCAAGCGTGTGGCAAGAGAAGCTGTGACTTTCTCGCTCTACGGGCTGACTAACTTGTTTCCTTCCATTTGGCAGAATATGGCTCATGCTTCATTCATAGTTTTTTTTTTTTACTGTGTGAGGCTGTATCGCCAGCGGTATGTTACTACACGTCCAGTCTGAGAGACATCTGATCCTTTTCAACACTCAAAGGTTTCAGCCAAGCGTGAAATAAAGCTTCTACTTGGAAATACATCTGGCGCTATATAGTCACTTTCAATGTGCATCACACCGTAGCATTGCACTTTCAGAACTGTAACGCACGCCACGCAAGCTGAAAATCTTCATCTCTTCCCTGCCCTGCTTCATGCAGCTGCTTTGTGCAGACAAGAGGCAGCAGTGTAATCATAAAGCAACTTATTGTATGACCCCTTCTGGCTTTTTGGCTTTTTTTCCTGCATGTATCAGAGAAGTGTGAACACTGCAGCCTAGCTGGGGGATAGCATGACTCGTCAGATGAGAAACGCTGGGTTTCAAAGATTGCCAAGTGGTCACATGCAATTAATTCAATGCTGCTTTCCTTCCGACAGTAAGCTGAGAGCAGTGTGTAGTGTGTGTGTGTGTGTGTGTGTGTGTGTGTGTGTGTGTGTGTGTGTGTGTGTGTGTGTGTGTGTGTGTGTCTACATTTCTGGTGCAGACAAAGTGGAATCACAACTCTAACCGCTGTGCTCAGGTCCAAGGCTTTGTCTAGACAGTGGGCCCAGTAGGAGACTCAACACCTGTCATGCTAGACTTCTTTCAATAATCAGGGGACTTGAACAAGGCTATACCGCTTACCCAAATTACATCGACTTAATCAAAAATTAAACTGACGGTTTCCAGCCCAATCTCTTCCTGGTTTCACAGAACTCTCTCTAGAGAAAATCCTGCTAATATTTCACCAGTCTTCTGATTATCTGAATCCCGATCCTGAACCCTGAATCACAAAAGCACAGAAGTAAAAGAGTGGAGCTAATGGAGATGAGGTCACTGTTTGGATACAAGCCACTGTATCCCCCAGTTAAAGTAAAGCCCTCCAGGTGGCTATTGGCCGAATAGCACCATTTTTTCTTTTTACATACGTGACAGATATTGTATCATTTCTCTTCCATGCACACGTGTGGGTCTCTGTTCACTTCGCATGCGTCCGTGTATTTACGAGTATTGCATGTGTCCAGAGGCTGAGCAGAGAAGAAGAAGAAGAGGAACGCTGAGTCACAGGATCTGAAGGCCTCTCAGGAAGAGAGCAGTGTGATCTAAGACATTGCTTGGCCCGGCCCCCGCACACTGCTGCTGATGAGTTATAGCCCCGTTGCGATCCTCCGCCAGTGCCTCCGCCTCAGAGATATATACAGCAGTACACACTCCATCTTCTTCCCCTCTCTCTCTGGCTTGGAGCAGCAAGGGGAGAGCAGCCAGATTCCCCTCCACACGGGGCAAATAAACAGGTGAACCGGGGGGGAATTTACCGTGAGATTGATGGCGACTGCACTTTCTCTTGTTCTGCTAGAGCACAGGAGGTCATAAGGTGCACAGTAATAGCAGGATGTAGGAACACGGAGCGGTTGCTGAACAGAAAAAAATAGTGTGGCGCTGAGGTTTCCTCTTTCTTTGTGATTAATAATGACGATTAATTACTTGTACGGACGTTCTTTTTTTCATTACCAACCTCACCTAGTGCTATCTCCACCTGTGAAAAGCACAAACCCAATGATACCCACTGAATCTAACTGGCAGTTATATTTAAACCGGCATTTAGATTCAGGGCCAATCAGAGGAGACTGGGGTTTTTTTTAGGGTGGGGCTTGAATAGACAGGTGCTAAGACCGAGCATTTCAGACAGTGGCTGAAAAGACAAAAGAGGAGATTCAGAAATGGCACTTTGAGAAATATGAAAGTTTTTTGGATCCTACACCATGAAAACAGTAACCCAAAACAGTAACCCAAATTACAATTTTGAACCTGAATAGGAGCAAAATATGTGAGCTTTAACAAAACTTAAGATAAACACTCGGTCGAGCCAAATTCCAACACTCCGGCCTGTCACCTTCTATAAAACATAAGACAGTTTCTCTCAACATTTAAACACACAGACATGAATAATAGCCAGCGCAGTGTAGAGGAAAGTCATTCGAACGCAGGCACACAGACCGAACAGGCTGTGCTGCTCCGCCGACCACAGCAGATTGGAGAGCAGGAGCGGGGAGAATATGGAAACAGGGAGCGGCTCTGAGGGGAACTAACCCAACCAGCGAATACGCCTGGAGAAAAGAGACGCAGCGACAAAAGGAGTCATGCTGAGTGGCTGACTGTTTCCCCTTGGGTTGAAAAAAAAAACACTCCCGACAAACCAATCAAACAAATGTGGGTTTGTAATATAACCACTCAACTTTCCGTTTGGCCTGTGGTGTTTCTTATGAGGGCAAATGTTGCTTATTAAACGAGTGGCATTCAAGCATTACTTAAACCCCTTCATGACACAGCGGGTTTCTTGTTGTACTCATCTTGTATCAACATGCAATTGCACTTCCCCCTGCCACCTCACTATCAGTTTGCCAGATCACTCACTACACTCAAAGACAGGAAAGGCAAACAGCGCTGAGAAAACACAGCACAGAGCAATACATTCTGCAACCTTCTCCCGCTGCAAGGATCAATAATGTGACTGCGTTGCTACAACAGAGGCCATGTGGTCTCCGTTGCAGGACACTAAGGAACGTTGTTGGCATGTTCACACATCTGCTAAGGTCATGATTATCACATCTGTTTGTACTATAGCCCTTTGGAGTTGAGAAGTTGTTCCATCAGAAAAGTGACATTAGTGATTAACCAGGTCACATAAGTGAGAATTAATATCTTGAGGAAGGCAGTTTCCATGTCCATGTCATTGGACCTTTCCTCTTCAGCATTTGTCATGGTTGAGGTCCTATAAGTGTGCTGAGGTCGTCAGAAAGTGCTGTGAACTCGAGTCTGAGGAGTTGAGAAACTCAAGTGGTTAATCAGTAAATTAATAAGGAAAATTAGGTATCCTCTCTCAGCTGTGTTACACTACAGTTACAAATTTATGAATGGAAACTAGTGGTCGACTGATATGGGTTTTTCAATGGCCATATCCAGAGAGCAGGTCGGGCCAATGGCCGATGTATAATGCTATGCCAATATCACATTGTTGTTACTGTAGACACTGAAAAATATTTGAAAATTAAAACTCTGCGTTGTCTACTGCACTTGGCCTCCTTGGTGTTGGGTCTGTAACATATTAGGAGACTCTTAAATATCTTTCCAGCCATTTGCAAAATGAAAAAAAAAATGTTTGAAATTTTAAAAAGCGCTAACATTGCTCCACATGAGCCACACTATGCCTCAAGAGCGCTGGTATCGGGTGATGCAGATTATCTCAAAATGTCAAAAACAGCTCGGTATACCTCTAATGGAAACTATAAGTCTCTCAGGAGGCGCCACTACATCACTACACATGTTTGCCTTCACAAGGACAAAGTCACCAGGATTCCTAAATAGACATCACTGCTGCCTACCACCTCAATATAATCACAATCAAAGCCCATCCAGCCAGCATTAATAGAGATTGGAGTGATGGAAGATTATCCCCCGCGACTGGCGAAAGTTAAGTATGGTGAAGGGCATTTGGGGAAACTAGAAGCGTATGAAATTCAAAGCAAAAGCCACACGTGGTAGGCAGCAGCGGTCTTCTATTGATGGTCCTGGCTCCAAGTCAACGGCAGGACATCGGTTGTACGGTGGCCACAACCCCCTCTGAGCCCTGTGCAACTAAGGCCTGCCAACAGGGCTGTCCCTGTCCACCCCCTTCCCCCTGGAGAGGACCACTCTTCCCCACTCTGTCATTCTCTGTGTTCTGCCTTGCCACTCTACATTTAGGGGAGAGCAAGGCGGCAGAAATGTGCACTACAGATGGTAGAAATTACTTAGCTCACTTAACTTCAGAGATATTTCCCCCCCCCCCCTTTTTTCTCTCTCTCTCCCTTTTCCACAAATTACTCCAAGACTGGGGGAAATTGATAGATTCCTTGTGCAAGTAGGCTTTTTGAGTTCTAAATGGAAGAACTGTTTTTTTTTCAGCCATCCCAATTGTGTGATATCAATTCAGTCAACTCTGTGGCTTTGGAATACATCAGAATGCCTTCAAATGAACACGGAAAGCCACCAGAGTTGGAAGAAAGGCTAAGGCCATATTCAGAACCACACCACTACCAACAGTGAGTTTTCTGACTCGAGGACGACATGTTTTTTTCTTGAGAAGGAGCTGAATGTGCTTTCCAGGAAACGTCTGGCCTCATGTATATCACACATAAAGCTCTGTGCTGTTGGGACGTCCTCCCGGGTGAAATATGGCTGCCAGCTCTATAGGAACATGCAGATGTGGGCTTATGCTTTGGAAGGGAGGGAGGGAGGGATGGAGATGGTGGTGATTTATTTCCCGTGTGTTTCAGTTAGTTTTGGTCGATGTGAACTGCAGTCTCTCCATTTTCCGTCTGCACCCTTCTTTCTTATATTTTCTCGTTTTCTTCTCCATATAACGGTCTTTTTTTTTCGCTCACTCCTTCCTCTAAATACTTTTTTTCCCAAACCAGATCCATCTTTATGAAAGACCTCAACACCACATGAAAATATAAATTAAAGGGGCTGATGAAATTACAGTCATATATGGATTCTGCATTCTAAAGCTTAATCGGCAAAGCTGAATCTTCTGATCCCCAAAAAATACATTAACTTTTGTTAAACAGCGCCTAAAGGCAGCTACAACACGATCAGAGAGCAAAAAAACAAAGAAAGCCGTCACCACTTTTCCAACTCAATGCAATTATACTTGTGTTACCTTGTATCATGCAAGTGATATCACACAAAGGGTCAGAACAATCCAAACCCTTCTGTTTTTATAGTCCGCTATTTCACTGTATGTTGTCCAACGTTGCCTGTCTCAGATTCAAAAAGGCCTTTGTTTGGCTAATTACAGAGGCAGCTGTATAGCCCTCAACCATAGATTGGGAGTTACAGCACTGACAAAACCAGTATAGGGGAACCTGTGGTGGAGGCAGCTGCCTTTCACAGCATTTCCAGCTGCAGTAAAAAAAAATGCACAAACGTCCTAAGGACAAGCGCTAAAATTAAAGTATTCATAAAACTAACATTCGAGGCAAAGGTTTAATGTTTTTTTCCATTACCTATGCCAAAGGTACTTCGAAATTCCTTCCTCCTGTTAAGTTTCATCATCCCCTTTTGATAGCGAAAAACAACTTTAACTGGTGCCAAGCTACACTGTAATTTCTCCTTTTATATCTAACATGTTTGCTGCCAACGTTCATCATAAACATCTCCAGTAAAAATTCAACTGCGTCTTTTTAGGATATTATAACGGTGTTGATAGCGCAAGTGCCATTACAGCAACCATCAGAATGTGTCAAGATGTTCAGCGCTACCAAACCAAGTGTTTTGCCCTAAATATGTCAGTATCCGAGCGGTCTAATCCCACCCATCCCGAGCCAAATCACATCATCCTCCAAAAATGCCTGGGTGAAGAGGAATGTTCTGTAGTTGGCTGTCTCTCCATGCTGGCCAGCTGGCTAACTGGGAGTCATTCTCAGGGAGTCGTGAACTTTTGTCCTTCCACTGCTCCCCTTTGCTGGCTGCACGAGAGGACTTGGGCGACACCAAACAGGAAGCATTCAACAAGTGGAAGCTATGGATGTTTATCTCGCGCCATTCATCAGGGCCAAAAAACCCAGACGAATAAGTCGGGACCCCACTAGTGAAACAAGGCTGTCCCGACTTTTAGTTGCGAGTATAGCCACTGGAGAGCCATCACTGAATGGGCCATCATGGGTTAGATCTGGGCTGGATGGTACCCGACTGGGAGGGTCTCCACCACCCACTGGTTGGCTCCTTTTATCCTTTCTCACAGTCTTCGAGGAGCCTGGCTAACTCTGTGTGCGAAGTGGTGACACTAACCCAGTCATATTTTAAAGTACAGATTGTAGGAGCAGTAACCACAAAAGATGCTCTAAGAGACTGCGACAGAACCTATCCAGATCAGGTTGCCGGAACATGGTTGACTTAAACCACCAAAGTTGGTGGAATTTGGTCCAAACCACTATCCTATCAAACCAATCTTGAGAAAGTCAGAAAAAGTAAATCTATTGTTGGGTGCTGGCCAAGTCATGTGGTCGAGTCCTTTTAGCAGGAAGAGGTATGAGCCATACACAATCTATACAATACACAGCTATTATAACAGGCTGCGTAACTCCCCCGTCAAACAATGAGACTGATTTAAAAGTGAAGGGTTCAGGAACGATATGAAACGTCAACCTTGAAATCGTGAATCATTGCATACAGTAAAAGAGAGCAAGACCATGCAAACATCTGGACATTTTACAGCGGCTCGGCTGCATCCAGAGTACATCTGCTATAGCACACAGGCTTGTAAAGTGATCTTTCTGTTGAGTAACAAGCAGCTTTAATACAAAGGCTCATTGAAAATTGGACATGAGCTAGTTCATCATTGTCATGGTACTGTCTAGTGCAGCAAAAGATCTCACACATATTATAGTTATATACTGGCAAGCTGGTGAAGGAATATGTTCCAAAAAGTAACGCTTAAAGGAATACTTTCTACATACTGTACCTACGTTTAACTAGCAACAGTGCAACAAAGTAAAGCACACACTTTTCCAGAAAAACAACTGTGTGTCCTTAAGCTATGGTCACAAGCTTTGAGAGACTGAAAGAATGAGATTGAAGATACAGGCAGCATAAAATAGGTTTCTGCGCAGAATGGCTTGGCCAACTGTTTTCAATGAAAAGTATTAACATTAAAGGAATAGTGCATTTTTTAAGAAGAAAAGGGCAAAGGTCGCTCATCGCTAGTTAGTTAGCTCAATAACTGGTAGTCAATAGGTAGGGTAAGCATGCCTCCTCTGACAGTCAGAAGACAAACTTAATAATATCACTAAGCAGTTGTGACTTGTTTATTTCCGTACTATATTACGTCGGTTGCGCTCTATATTATTTGTAATTTATGTCATTTTAGAATGCTAAAAATAAGAAATTGTTGAACTATGCCTTTAAGCTGGATTTTCATGTATACTATTCCGTAAAGGGGTTACAGTGTACCTAAAGCAGCTAGGTTTCGTACAATCCAAGGTAAAACCATGTGGGGACTGCTCACCGATCAACAACTGTGATCGGTGAACATGTGCCCTTTTTTAACAACTTTCATGGATTACCTATCCAGCTGTACTGTTCCAATAGAACAAAAAGGGCAAGAAGCTGAGGTAGTTTGTCTGTATGTTAAAAAAAGTACATTGGCACAGTGACCCCGACCCAGACAATGAGCATGGAGAAGGACACATTTCTCAGCAGCAGGCTTGAAGCCTACGAAGGCATCATCATGGTTCACATACAAATAAAATCCCACTCCGAAAAACAGCTGACACAGCAGAAAAACTTGACCCTGAATAGACAGGTTTAAATCGGGATAAGCAAGCATCCCTGTTTGTTGCATGGCTGAGTAGTGAGTCACTTTGTGCAGCGGGCCAGCTCTCAGTGGAGGAAGCAGCAGCAGCACGAAGGGGGGAATACACTTCCATCCAGACTCCATCTCCGTGCAGATATTAACCACGCGAAGTCGAAAAGCTTTTTCCTGTCTCGTCTCTGCTGACAGACACCTGAGGTTGTGCTGACTGGAGACATCCTGGGACAACTGTCAGTGGCTAAGCCAAGGTCAGAGATCCTCAGCTGGAAAAGTTGGCCCGGATGACTGGACTTTGTAAAAAAAAAAAAGCCCAGCATTGTTGTGCATATTTTAGAACAAGGAGTGAGGCAGGGATGTACTGGAGAGCGCAGAGGGCTTACAGTCACATTTTCCATTGATATCAAAGCCATATGGCGGGATCATGAAATAGTTGAGGCAGTACACTGCACTTGGCAGTGTTTGATAGAAGAAATGCACAATATGTCGATGAACGTGTTGGATATGTTCTGCGGTGATGATGTACAGTATATAATGATGAAAGGACTGTATATTTTCAGATGTTTATTGTACAGACAGCCTTTTCAAGTTTCCATTACAGTTGGCCATTACTTTGTCAATTTCCTGACACCTTTTATTTGAGTCAATGGAAGCTTTTTTATCAATACAGTTGATATGAAGTGGTACACCCAGTGATATACACATCGGCAATAGGTGATCATTTTGGCAGAGTGTCAGCACCCACCCACCATGACTTTCCTTATGTGTTGTCCTCAAAGCATCGGGTTTCCCGCCCTTTTCCTGTTACAGATTCTTGCAACTTTGCCAATATGTTACAGGATCCATGTAAATATGCGCAGTGATGAGATGTTCTGCTCAGCGAACCAGAACTGCTCATAACTAGCTAGTGAGAATCAGCAGACCCTCGTAAAGAACAACAACATTACCCTGCTCCTCTGGAATGTCAACTTGGACCACATGAAACCAAAGGACACAGGCGCAAGCAACGGGCAGCTCCTTCAGTATCTTCCAAAACTTTGTTCCTCATTCATTTGTTGCTTGTTTCCATTGTCATCATCTCCAACACAAATATAGCCCCGACTGACCTCAACGTTCCCATCCTGGAGGCTGATGAAAGTGCTCTGTTTAATCACACTTTATTTTATTCAGTCAAAGATAATTACAGACACAAATGGATTAATAATCCTAACACAAGAGGTTAAAAAAAAGACAGCAATGTGTGGATGCACAAAGGAGCCATTTCATCATTCCAACAGGCTTTGCACACCATTAATCCCACACAACAATGAAGTTTACAAGCATGGGCTCAAAGAGGACAACAATGAACTAGAGATTTAGAGCATCAACATATGTTCACAAAAACTGTTGATAGTAAATTAATATAAAAGCCCAAAGTATCAACTTTTAATTTGCAATATTTGTTATATTACTTACAATTTAAATTAAGTGCTAAAGTTTAAAGGGGGAGTCAGAGATTCTGGAAAATTTGTGTTGTCAAAAAATCCATTTTGGTCAAAATCAGTGAATATCTCTGCACGATCCGCTACCTGCCTGTAATGTGTGTGAGCTGAAAAAATCACACAGCCAAGGCTCTGTAAACAGGCATGTTGTTACAGTGGGCACCCTTTGTTTACATGCGCTATACCAGTTACAGAGCCTAGGATGTGTATTAACACCGGATTGTTTTTCAGCGTTCATACACAGTAGAATTGTAAGGAGATTTTGACAACAAGCATTCTCCAGAATCCCCGACTCCACCTTTATGGCCCCAGCTGAAAACCTTTTTTAAACTTTTCGGTTTTTGTAGTGTTTTTTTTTCTGAAAGAGAAAACCACATCACATGAAAGACATAACATCTGTGGTGTTGCCGTTTTACAATGCTTATTATTATATGGAGCCACTTCAAATTAGAAACAAAAATTCTGATGTTTTACCCTCATTCTGACTTTGCACGTTATAGACAGGCACACTGGAAGACACAAACCATGACTAGGACCGCCCTACCACTCTCAGCAGCACAAACCAACAAGAACGGGCAAATTAAAGCTGGCGCCGTTGATTTGCACTTAGGATATTCTCACACGACCAAAATTGAGAGGACAAATGACATTGAAGGATGTAGCCTGTACTTGAGTTCAAAGCCACTTCTTAGGCTGAGGCTACACTCCAGTGTCATTTACAACACATTAACAATGCCATGGAAAAATAAAGCAGGTCCAACATCACACAGACAGAGCAAAACCACGAGCAGTTCTGTTCTGTATGTGTGTTTGTGTATGAGCCTGTGTGCATGCACTTGCATCATGCACGCCCAGCAACATTATACCACAATGTTAAATAACTGCCGCTACTAGACTGTAACTGGAGGAGCATCAGTGCCGTTGTGTGCATGCTTTTGCGGTGTTTGACTCATTTTGGGGCACGAGGCCCAGATGCCTGCTTTGGAAAACAAAACACATGTCGGTGCATCATGTTGGCCCCGTTCCACCGTCGGTATTACTGCTGCAGTTTGAAAACAAGCTAATTGAAATAGATTTGCATCTGTTTGTGGGAAAGCATTCACTTCAAAGGAGGTGAAGAGAAAAATATCTGATTACAGATTTCCTTTCTAGCTGAAAACAGAGTGTGAATAATACTGTATTAAAGGGAGCTTAAAGGTGGAGTCAGCGCTTCTGGAGAATGCTTGTTGTCAAATCACTTTTTTGTCAAAATCAGTCAATATCTCCCTACGATCCGCTACCTCTCCATACTGTTTGTGGGCTGAAAAAAAATCTGGTATTGATACACAGCTTAGGCTATGTAAAATAGTACGTAAAAGAAGGGTACGTAAACAAAGGGGGCCAACCATAGCAACAAAAAACATGCCCTTTTACAGAACTAAGGCAGTGTATATTAACACTTAATTTTTTTCAGTGTACGTAGAGCTACAAAAAGCATTCTCCAGAATCGCTGACTTTAACTGAATTGAGCTGAATCCACCCTTCAAATGAGACGATAACCTTACCTTCTGGTCCACTATGGAGCACACCAGGTCCTTGACAGAGGAGAGCGACAGGTCACAGGCTTCCAGGTTGACTGTCTCTCTGGTCAGTCCTATCTGCAGCAGGAATGACACCCCATGGAATGAGCTGCGGGAGTTGGTGGGGCTTGGGACACTGTGACTGCCACTGTGACTGCCGTTGGACAGCCGCGTATAGAGCGGCCCGGGCAGGCTTGGCCACGGTGGGGACGGTGAGGACGGGTGGAGAGAGTGGAGGAAGGCTCGAGGTAAGGATGGGGGAGAGGAGGCAGACATTGGGTTTCTTCCAATGGCAACGTGAATTGCTGAATAGTGCAGGGTGTGGGGGTGATGGGGTTTTAGTGAAGACTGGCAGAATCTGGACACACAGCTCGATCTCTGTGGACAGACTCTTGGTACGGGGAATCTTTGGTCTTCATCAGTCCAAGTGAGTCAGCACTGTAGCCTACTTATTTATTGCACAAAAGCGACAGTGAGTTGCCATAAAATAACAGGGTAATAGCCGATTCCGCCCACCTGAGCTCACACGGCAGCACACACTCATTCGCTTGATGGGCAGGTGACGGAGAGAAAGTCAGTGAGCAATCCGCAGACTTCTGCAGCAAAATCACTGCAACAGACTTCATACCCTGGCGTGGAGCTCCTTCTCCCTACTGAGGTCAGTAATCCACTCTGACCACAGGAAGCCTGTCATCACAAACACACACAGAGAGACACAAGCACACTTAGTGCCATTTTTGTACTGGAAATCACCTATCTGAATACTATAGAGAAAGTAGGCTATATGACTGGTGCACAGCACATTAGAGCTCACTTTGTTATTATGTAGGGTAAAGCAGCAGGGCTGTATGAATGAAATGGCCATTTTTCTTCCCTTTGTGAGCACTTAATAGTCAAATTCACTTAGAAAAATGAAATGGGAATGTTTCACGACAATGGCTCATCACTTTAAAAAGAAACTGAAGGCCACAACATCTGCATCCATATTTGAATTTGCTTACTTGTGTTGTGTTTTGCTAATACCCTGTATTGTTTTGGTTGATGTAAGCTAGCTTTAAGCTATTTCACAA
Source organism: Ammodytes marinus (assembly GCF_949987685.1). Classification (NCBI taxonomy): domain Eukaryota; kingdom Metazoa; phylum Chordata; class Actinopteri; order Uranoscopiformes; family Ammodytidae; genus Ammodytes; species Ammodytes marinus. Next base: position 18,254,811 of record NC_137219.1, on the reverse strand, counting down.
ACCTTTTTATAAATTAAACCGTGCTAAAGAAGTCACAACTTACATTAACGTGTAGTCCTACATGCCACTAAAACTTAATTTTCAAGCTTTTTGTAAACTTTTGGTCACTTTAACAACATTGATATCCCAACAGCTCTCTATGTGGGTATGCAAAACAGTATAATAATGGACAAAAAGACACGTAAAAGTAGATTAAGCGTATAATTTGTGTGTTTACAAGAATTCAACTTGCACAAACATCTGGAGCCAAGGCTTCTGAACATCTGCACCCCTCCCACTTTCGATTGGCTTGCTGGCAGAACACAACCCGAGTCGAGAATGCCAGCAAAACAAGTTATACAAGAGCCCAATTTACACATTAAAAGGACCCGTCGCTGTAGTTCAACTATACCTTCACGTGAAGCCCGAGTAAAATAAACGAACGTCGCCTTAAATGTTTTCAGAAGTGATACATTACCTTCACAGGCAGCGAAGGGCGCTTTTCTTTCCATTGTGAGTGGACCGAAGAAACTTTGTAACTCCATCAACTGAGCAAAGCGGGGTCTGAAGTTTGTATTCTGCACTTTTGGGAAGTCGCGCGTGCGCAGCGTCGCAGACTGCATCAAACAAACACCGATAGACGTTTCTCACACACGCGCGCGCTGAGACCAACCGAGCCGTCCATTTATTTTCTCTTATCTTTTATTCCAGATTGTAAATTCATGCGCATCTTATTATCCTTCCAGCTGTGACTACTCCCCCTGTTTGACGAGGGAGAGAGAAAAAAAATTAGCAGCGACCGTTGCTGGGGCTTGGAGTCTTTTTATGACCTCAACATAACTGACTTTCGATGAGTGGCGAGGAAAACCTGAACTACAGTCCCTGTGAGGCAATGGCGCCTCCGCTGGAGCTCGAACCAATGCGCATGTGCCTTTCTTTTCCGTTATTTCAACTCGTGCATGGGCCAAGAAAAAAAAACTTTATTCTACACGACCTGGAGGCTGGATCGGATTGTAATACACTGCTTTCCAAAGTGTAGTCCAGGAGTCCTCAGGGGCCACTGAAGGGTTGTATATATATGTCACACATGGCAAATTGTGGAGTGGACTTATTTCACTTTATCTGAACAAATAAGTAGAAGTTTAAGTTTTTAGACAATAGCTTTAAGTATATTGTGCTGTCTCTCGACCTATAGGTAGGCTTACAGACATTTAAAGGGAGACAAGGGTACCTGCAATAGTAGGTACTTTTACATTAACTTGACTTGAAAGAATTTACTAGAAAAAGAATGATAAAAAACAGGAAGAGGGACTTGATTTTGCAAGGATGCTGACATGTCTCCTAAGTAGCTGCTGCCTCTTTTTATGAACTTTTACTCAATAGATTACACAACACATTATAGGAACTGGTGCATTGTAACACTTGTTTTTTCTCTATTACTGAATTACAACTCAGTAATGATATTAAAGACAATTAACATGAAAGCACACTGTTTTGTGTCACATACAAATGAGAAAATAAATCAACCAGGATAACAAAGAGAATGCAGTTTATTCATAGAAAAGCATTTCAAATGCATTAATACTGTGGAAAGGTGGGGTCTATTCTCTTCGCCCATGCCATGAGGCCTCCGCAGATGTCCTTCACCATGACACTGTCCACTTCTGATCCACTCATCTTCTCCACAACCTGCACCGCCTTCTGAGAGTCGTTACCCAGCTTACAGATCACATACACTGGAGAAAGCCGGAAGTTAACACAGGTAACCACATCTGGTGATCTTAAATACTTAATATGCGGCAAGTTCAAAAGACTAACTAATGTCAATACAACTATAACTGCTTCATATTTGAAAAGAAGAAAGAAGAAAAAACACCTTAAAAAAGGGACAAAAAGCTGCACACAAGAGTTTGAATGGTGCACGTATAACTTTAAGTGGAAAAAAGCTGAGCTAATTGTTGAATTTCTCACAGTTGATGATGTACCTCATAATAAAAATCAAGACTGTATTTGATGCTGAACTAAAATTCTCCAAGGCTAAAATTAGCTCATTGATAAAGAAAGCTCAATGCAGTGAATATCCAGGACGTCACCAAAATAACATTTTGAATATTAATTTCCCTGAAGCAAGCCAGCTGCTCAGGCTGAATGCACTTGTTTTGGAAAAGGGGTCACTTAGCAACCCCATTACAACCTGTTACTAGCCGTCCAAAATAGGCCTCCAGCCCCGGCAGCATGATGCTATACCGCATGCTGAATATGCACGAGTGGCTCTGCGTGCCTGTTCATTGCAAACAACATGTACGGACCCCTAAATGGTGATTTGACATGTTACCTGGGGGCTGGCGGTCACCTGCCATCTGCTGTTTCAATTGGCTGATTCTCTCCTGAAGTAACCGGATATGTTCGCTATTCCTCTGCTCTAAACTTGAGAGGGGAATGTCTGGCGGCAATATAAGGAGAACGATCGCACAGAAATGGGAAAAAGATTGGATGAATATGAACAGACAACGCATGTGGAATCATGAAAGTGACTGATTTTTACCACAAACACTTGAAAAGGATACTGAGAGAGAAAGGTAGGTTACACATATCCACCTCCACAAGAGGGCGCACGTCCAACAAGAGATGGGGCTCTGCACCGTCCAGTATCGATTTATAATCCTGGAATTACATTAAAACAAATACCGGTCATTTTATAATTAGAAAGAAGTGTGGCTTTATATTATAGAAAATCGTTTAAATCTAACAGGGAGACCAAAATTACTCACAGCAAATATGTGTTGCTTGGATTTGGATTTGCAGCGTAATATGAACATTTTAACTACTTTTCCTGAAATCACAGGAAACAAAACTGTTTCTAACTGGAGCCCCTTGCACAATCTCTATTACAGCCCAATCAATCATGATCCGCATCTCTGTGCTTAATGACTCAGCGGGTTTGAAAGCGCCAATTCTGCAGAAACATAAACAGATGCAATCCACTACCATTGCTCCCAGTGCCAAACAGAACATATTATTCTTTCCCATAGAAAAAAATCTACGAGGCACATTTTAAGTCATTTCCCATTTGGGGCAGGGTCAGCGCCGAGATGTAATCAGCTTATGAATGCACATGAAAACTGAGAAAATTGTGAGTAATCATACAATAAACAGCACTAAATACAGGGGAGTCACGCAATGGCTAACTGTTTCTGGAGTATATGTGCTCCCTACCTGCACCGCGATCCTCTGATCTCTGGAAAGCAGGCTGAGCTTGCGGCACTGAAACACATGGGAAATCAGGCAGGGTGAGATTTTTCCGAGGATAAGAGAATAATTACACGTACTGTGCCTATTAAATGGCAATATCCAGTTAGATAGAAGAACACTTATTATGGCTTCAAAGAGCAGCATTCCATCTTCCTCTCTTATGACCAACCTTATCTGTGGCAGCAGACCCACAGAAAGCCTCATAGTCCAGCAGCTGGGTTACACTGGGGTTCTCTCCGCACACTGCGCAGCCGGCCTGCTTGGGCCGCAACTTGATGGACTTGAATCTGGCATCTTGAGCGTCAAACATCAGCAGTTTTTGGCCGCAGGAAGCTGCCACGACTGGTCAAGGAAAAGCCTACTTTGTGAAAAGCATCACCACATCATTTGATTTGGAGAATCGTCTGGCACCTGTCCCATTTGTGTACGAGCATCATAGCAACACTCAGGTGTTTATTTTTCTCAGTAGGACAGCAGTACAACACTTCCCTGGCTGACGCATAAGAGCCAGGCATGGGTATTACAATGTGAGACAGAGGGCAGGATAGGGCAAGTCTATTCTCTGATGTGAGTCTCAATATGAACGTGAGAACGCTGTAACCACAACAGCTTCATAAAAGTTCTCATAGGAATGGCAAATGAAGAGTTAGCAGAGAGTCCAGAGAATGCTGACAAAAGTATTTCTGTCTGTTTTTTCATTATTTTATCAGAGTGGCACAAAACACACCTCCCCATCCCACACTTTGCTACAATGAAACTTTCAGCGGTGCTCTGTTGATTCAAGTAGATGAATAGGCAGATGCAAGGCTACAAAATGGCCAAGGAGGGTACTAATGTGGGAGTTGAGGAAATAGGAAACCAAAGGATACAGCCTTGTCCAGAGGCAATCTTGAGGACTTCCAAAGCTTGGAAGCAGCCCATTATCCCTGGAACTTAAAGAAAAGTGGAACATTTTAACAAATGACTTTCATTTACACAGACTGCACTCTGTACAAAGGTAATGCTTATGGACAAGTAAAGAGGGGGTGGGGCACAACTCACCCACTCCTAACACCCCTCCGTCAGAACAGTTGGTCACCGTCTCTGCGGGTGGGGGTACTGGGTACAGACATCTGTAGCAGGGGCCTCCATGGTAGTTATATACTGTTAGCTACACACACACACACACACAGACCCACAAAGCAAGATAAAGTAACATTACAAATCTACAATGGCTGATGAACTTTTGCCACATTGACGCAAGCAAGGGGCCTCTCTACCTTACCTGCCCCTCCATTCTCAGAGCGCTCGCCGACACCAGAGGCTTGCCACTGAGCACACAGGCGTCATTCACCAGATAACGAGTGGGAACATTGTCCGAACAATCCGCCACAATGTCATATATGAGGTCAGCAAAGTTAAGGTGTCATCAAAACACGGAGCTGGGATTTTTGGTTGGTAACATATACACACTGTAAACTGAGCATATACAGTTCTTTTCATAGGCCTAAATAAGACTTATTGTGCAGCTGTAAGATGTAGGTAGGCTCTGCAGCAGGATACTGTTGAATGAGTTGCAAGGCGTTCTCCGACGAGAGCTGCAGGTGGTAAGGAATACACTCCACTGTTGAGTTCAACCTGAAGACATTAATTAAAACAATCACTGGTAATAACCCATAATAGGCAGCTTTAATACAAACGGATTTGTTTTTCTCGAAACAAGTATCAGAGCCTGATTGGTGTTTCGGTTCAACGAAGAACAAACCACAAAGCTGCAACATGTGAGTTTTGGATATGACATGGGACCTTTAGTCACATGTCCGGGTCTCGACTATTCTCTCTCCCCTCCCTAATCTTTACCTTCTGACTCATCTATCAAAAGCAGAAACATCTTAAAAACAATGCTCAAATCATTCAAGAGTATTGCATTGTAAGCAGTAATATGCATGCAATAGATAATCATTAATGAATGAACAGTAAGAGGGTGTTAGTGTTCGTGTGACATAAGAACAGTGTGTAAGTTATGCGCTAGTCAAGAGAAATGGCGCCCCCGTGTGGTCAGGGCTATATAGTGTCTGCTAACCACAGTAGGCCCACTGTGAGAGGGAGAAAGGCACCGAAAGCAGCTGCCTCTAAAATAACATGTTTACACAATATTTGCAGCCCGGGGTGAAATACACAACCAAATATAACCTGTGGTGAGACTGGAAAGCGCCAGCATACATTACACAGCGACGAAAGGGTCACAGAAAAAACAAACAAGAAATACACCAATTATCATAGTTACAGCACATTTACTAATGATATCAAAACAACAGGTCCTGTTTGTGCAGGAATACATTTCTCCAATTGCTCACAGACACTTTTTTGTTCTGCTCCACGATATATTTGGTATGAATGCACTTTCTGACTTGAACTCTATGTGCTGGACTGGATAATGTTGCAGCCAATGAGTGCAGGCGCTGATCAGTACCTTTTGATTGCCTTGGCTGCAGACAGAGCCTTGGCATGGCCCTGGTTCTCCTCACCGTGAAGCACTTGTCTGTGCAGGTTACTGAGCTCCACCTCGTCATAGTCCAGCAGGCCCAGGCGCCCTGCAGAGACACACGGACTTCCAAGTCAAGAAGAAAGGCTTAAAGGTCACATATTATGCTAAATGCACTTTTTTAAATGTGTTCTAACATATCCATGGGTCCATGGTGTGCCTAGAGACTGCCAAAATATTTTTTTTAAATAAAAATCTCTCCTTTTCTCACTCTCCCCCTTTCTGAAACCCCCACACCTCCCCCCCAATATACTCCAGTCAGAATTTTCCCCTTTTCTGACCTCACAAACTGGAAAGCCAGAAGCTTCCACTGTTCAGCCCACACCCCTATTTCTTATTGGTCCACGGCCCTGACAGACAGAGGGCGAGGCGTATCTGGCTTCGCTTCCGGACAGGGGGTGGGGGCAGCTCAAAGATTGTATATTTACGAGGGGAGCTGCAGCTCTTTTTAAAAATAGGCCATTGTGAGATTAGCATAGTACAATAAATTATCTGAAAGTTTTTTTCAGCAAACAATTAAAGAAAAACGTATTAGGGACCACTAAGACCATATAATATGGTGTATAATAGTACCGAAAAGTGTATAATATGGGAGCTTTAAAAAAATAAAAATGTGAAACCCTGATAATGGTAGCCAATCACTGAGAAGTATACTGTATAACCACTAACCAGGCTACAACATGCAGTGTTTGTTTGTGGGCATCTGCCAACTGATGAACACATTCCGTGGCACTTAACATGGTGCAAAATGTTATATTGACTCTATACCCCTTTCCTTTAGTCTTTAGGGTTTTCCAGAGTAAGCTATACAGCCAAAGAATAGCTATAACTTCACCTAGGCAACAGTTTTATCATCCTTTTGACAGCAAAAGAAAAACTTATTTACCAAATAAGTCTTTAATCAAAAGATGTGAATGGACTCTTGTCTCTCGTGTGTTATTCATTGATCAACACTAAAAATGGTGTGTGTGACATTTTTTCTTTTGGAAATGTAAACAAATAATTATGGTTGCAACTTGCCAAACCTCTAACCGATTCATTTATTTGGACCTGGGACCGAACCTAACCGATTCATTTATTTACCAGCACCTGGGAGGCCAGCCAGACGTGCTCATTTTACACTCAGCCTGAAGGGAAAGGCAAACTGCTGACAGCTCGACAATTGCTCACACCCTTAAAGTCTGTTTATTTTGTGGCAGTTGCAGAAGGGTTAATCATTTGATTTGTCTGTCACAAAGTCACGCTAAGCCTTAAACAAGTGGATCACCAACCAATGCCTGCTGCTGCAAGGTACTGTGCCAGGGGGCAGCCCAGTCCTCCACAGCCCACGATCAGCACCGAGCTCTTGGATAAGTTCAGCTGACCTGTGGACCATCAACATTCAGTCATGTCATACATCTCCTTTATCAACGGAATGCTTGCTGTACTGTATATGAGAATACCACTGTCCGTAGTGGCCATACCTTTAACACCCAGCTCAGGCAAAAGGAGCTGTCTGCTGTACCGCATGATGTCCTCATTGCTTAGGGCTGGTTTGGCTCTCAGGGGGGTTAGCTGTGTCACTTTGTCATGCAGCTCCAGTACTGAGGTATTGCTCTAATAACAGAACAGGGGAAGATCATTTTACACAAGGGATACTACTAAACTAGTTGCAACTGGAGCTTTTCTGCCCTTGAAACTCAGCCTCTATAATGTAATGAACTACATGTAGGCCTATAGCCTATGCATTTAATACTGTACTTTTCACGCAGGGATATTCTACACAGGTATTGTGTGACTGATGAGATGACTCCCAGTAATTCAATGATGTATGGCATACATTTATTTTCAATTACCTGGAGACATATGTGCTCATAATTTACCCCACACATGCAAAGATGTAGCCTATACTTGTGCGCGTGCCTTGTAACCAGCGCCGCCCATAAGGGGTAGAAAGTGGGAAGGCGTTCTAGGGCCCAGCCACTTGGGGGGCCCATGGTCTTTGGAAGCCAAGAACCTAACTAAGCTAAACTTTATTTTTAGATTTTTAGATATTTATGTCAATATACTACTGTAATGTTCCTGAGTCTACAAACAGGTTTAAATTCTCTCTCCCCATAAGGTAGGCCTACATTTTTGTGAAAAATAATTTCCCTTTGGGGACTATAACTTCTAAAGGCTTTGACATAAGTCTTCAGGTTGACACGACCTGTTTTAATTATTGCCGTAACCACCAAGGTCCTGCTTTCTGTATTGTTTCTAAAAATAAGAAATAAAAATAGACCTAAAAAAGTTCTTAATGCAAAGAAAGACACAAGGCACAAAGAAGTTGGAATGATTTCAGTGCTTTTGCAGTGATGAGAGCAGAATGAACTAAGCCTAAATGTTGCAACCAAACATAGGCCAATTTTATAGTTTTGAGGGTAGGTTGGTTTGGTTTTGTAGAGAACTGCCTTTTTTTCATTTGTGTGTGAATAATTTGTTGTTGTTGTTTTTTAAGTGTTATTTATTTCAACAATACCACCAAAAGATTTCAAATGATTTAATGTCATGTTTAGAAATGCAAAAAAGTGCAATATTTGGTGCAGTCAATTAGTGTAAATGTATCTTATACCAGAAACTAGTAGCATAGAAAACGTGCAAATTGTGAAAAAACTGTTTGCTTTAGTGAATACTAAAGAAGAACAATGTCTCTGTGTGAACTGATTATTTTGTAGAGATCTGTTGACCTGTTAAACAGGGGAATCAAAATAAATTGGTAGGCATGCTGGGCTAAGTCAGAAATGTGCTACTATGGGGCGCCCTTAGCTCAGTTGGTAAGGCGTCCTCCCCCGGACCGGGCCCAGCAGAATGAAAGCGCATTTCTATAGGCAGTAGCATAAATGTAAGCCAAAGTAAGACTTTCGTACCTCTTCCAGTTGTGCCAGTTTATTCTTCAGAGCAGCAATCTCTTTCTCTCTCTCCTTGAGCTGTGCTTTCAAGCTGCACACCTCCTGAGCCATGGCAGCCGGCAAAAATACAACACGTGCGTTAACTAAATATGTATTAATGTGAAGAAAGAAGCTGCAATTCTGATTTAGGCACTGTGTAACATGTTGACATCATAGATAGTATATAAAACACGTGAAGCAGCAAAGGAAGAGCACACGGCGCAGACTTCCGGGAAGACCACGTGACAATAGGCTCGTTCGACCTGTCGCCGTCTTGCTAAGACCTGCGCAATTATGACGCTCGTCTTGCTGAGCGCACTGCATTATGGTTAGACTTTTTGTCCCACTTGCACCCGCGGCTGGCTGCGGCTCGGCTGCTTGAGACTTTGAAGTCCCGCGGTATCAAGACGGACACAGACACTGGAGCAAGTCGCTGCAGTTGCTCCCCACGGGCTGCGGGAGCGAAATGTCTGATGGGAAACGTCTTGCTGACAGGCGGAGCTGAGCGCTAATTGGGAGTTTAAACCCCGTGCCTTCGATGCGTTTCCCCAATTGGTTAGGCAAAAGTCTGACATCACCGCTCAAAATTAAATTACGATCCATTCTTTTTGATTTTAATTTATGTTTAATCATTAGGCCGCCACAATATGCATTTAAGCAGAAATGTAGCCTACTTAATCAGAGTTAAACCTCCACTGATCTGAACCCTTGACATAGAAATAATTTGGATGTGTAACTCTCCTGTATAGATTTAAAAGTGAACACAAACTTGTGTCACATAAGATCTTGGTGAAGTGATTTTTATACCATTAAGATTAAATCATAGGCTTATTTCAAGTGATCTAAATGGTCTGGGAATTGTATTTTACATGTAGTGTCGCAAAGCCAGACCAAAACTACAACAAGTAGTTGTTTGTTACACATCATAATACAGTTCATCATATCCATCTCTACAATAATAATAAGGGATCTTTTCTTAGACCTTCTTTAACTTTATTTAGGCCGATCATCTTCGTTATGTGAAGGGAGAAATACTAAACCTCCTTTATTTGGATTTGTAAATTATTCTTTATCACTTAAAATTAGGTTTTCTAGTAAAGTAACAAGAAAGATAAAGATGTGTGGGGAATGGGGATATTATATCTCGTTTCTTGTTTTGAAAATGCCCCTCGCTTTTAAAGTGTTTACTCGTCTTTGTGTTGTGTTCTGCTTCTAATCGGTTGTAGCATGTGTGACTCTCCTGCGAATATGTTTCTAACAGGCCTTCAAAATAAAACTAGAAAACAAACAGCATCCGCAACAAGGACGCTACTTCCGACTCGGAGCTGTCCGGCTTCAGTCAGGCTTTTTCGTCACTCCCCCGACTGCACTCGGCTACTCTCGTCTACTTTCCAGACGAGCTGAAAGTTAGGTCGAACGAGCCTACTAACACCACGTGGTAGGTGACGTGGTAAGTCAAGTTACTTTCACGAAAAATAAGTAAATAAGTAAAATAGTAACTAATTTATTATTATTTTTTAATGTACTTACATACATAATTTAATAAGGATTATTTAGTTTTTGTATTATATGTTTTATTTAGTTATTGGTTTAAAAAAAATAAGACCAGTGCCATATTCAGAACAAACATACATTACTACAATAATTATGTTTATATAAGGTATTACTTTAATATTATTTATTACTGTATGTGTGTGTTTTGTTAAATACAAAGCTGCATTAATAAGACATCGTCGGTCTTCCTTGCGTTCGGTATCCTGTTAATGTGTTGATCTGTTTAAAAACTGCAACAATCAAAGGCCGCCATAATTGCCATGATTAATGTAATTATTGTTCATAGACACACATGAGTCTCTTGGGAATAGAAGTAGTCTACCACACACGCGCACAGCAGCACACGCAGTGACGCGCTTTGGTTTCGAGAGCTTCGGGTCCTCCCTCCTGCTTTTCACATGATCGGTAAGCTTTCACAGAAGAGAGACAGGAATGCGGAGTGGAGCGTCAACACCGACGGCAGAGCGAAGCTACAGTTGTCCCTCCATAATGCGTTTATTTTACACTGTGGCCATCTGGGTGACATTCATCTACAGCACCAATGCAGTTCCCTGGACACAAGAAAAGGTAAATAAATTCACCATAAAAAAATCTGTTCAGATTTAGTTTTAACCAGCAGTGCAGTTATAATGCATGTAGGCTATACTGTAGCCTATATGTTGAAAACCACAGAAAAGCCTTCTCTAGAAGTGATTTTTTTTTATATAAACTGTCCATTGCAGTGTTTTTAATATTTCATTGTCAGGTATCCTACTTTTGACAAGACTCAAATGAGTGCTTGCAGTAATTGATTTACTCTAGATATCTTGTTGACTTTCGTGTTGTTGACAAACATCTGAATCCAATATCTATAAATGTTTTGTTTGAAAATTGTTGAACGTTGTTTGAATTGTATGAAAGATCATTCAATTCCATAATTTTTTCTGGTTGTGTGTGCATGCGTATCCTTTATTCATAATGCTAAAGGGGAAAACTCTAAGTTATATTTGAAATTCATAATATATGTATTCATTGCTGGTGTTCTAACAACCCTCTGGAGTCTGCACTGTTTCCTTGGCAATGTTGTGTAATTCTCCTGAGATTCACCTGGCCATTCACGCTCCTCTTCTGTGCCCCTCTTCTCCTCTCCTCTTTGCCCAGTTGCTATGGCAGCACAGTCATCATTATTGATCCTCCAATTGCAGGTCTTGGTATTTATAGACCTTAATTGGACCCCCTGTTTAACCCTCTGAGCCCAGTGTACCCCAGCTCTTTAGATGGGTTTATGCATTGTTATTGCAGGATTATTGTCATTCATGTAGACAGGTTTTGTAGGTGCATATTTGTTGCTTGGCCTGAGATGAACAGAGTTAAGGAATGTCAACCTCACCTATTGTCTCGACAGTAAAGTGAAACCAAAGACCAAGGAGGAAGAACAAATGTCCAATGTGATTTGAAAGACTTAACATTACATACACATCAGGCAAAAACGACCAAAAGCAATCAAACCAACAGTAAACAAAAAATAAATGATTGTTAAAATAATTGACAGTTTGGATTTCAATTTCCAACGCGTTGCATATTAAAGAGTGTACCCAGAGAGGACTTATTATTCAAGAGTCTGAAGCAGTGTCAGGCTTAGACTACATGCTCTAATATTCACCATCAGCTCTTTCCTTCCTGCTCTCTGCCCCTTTTTGTCCGTTCAGTGTGTTACCAGGACGACCATGGCTCTCAGCATGTGAACTTTGGGACTGAACATAATCAATATGTGTAGTCTAACCTGTGACTGTGTGTGTTTTGTTTTATTTCTTTGACGCATTGAATCGACCCATGCAGCTTGCAAAAGGAATCCATATCCATATTGGGCTCCTTCAATTTGCACAAACTGGTTGATACCACTTTTCACAATCATGGCTTTATCTTCCAGAGCAAGAGACGGCAATACCTTGCCAGCAATTATATGCTTCTCTATTCAGTAGATCTCTGCTTTTTTCCCTAAATGAGCCTTTGTCTGTATTTGAAGCCATTCAATCAATGTCTATTCACACTTGTCTAATTGGCTCTTGTGTCTCTCTCTCTCTGAGGACGTGTTATAGGGAAATTCACAGCTTGAAACCCCAAAGTGTGAGAAAATCTTACCAAAAGATCACATTGTTGCTTCATTATGTTAATATAGTTCCTTTTTTATTGTTATGTAGGTGATATACATATATGATAAATCTTTTATTGAGATGGCTTTTTCTCTTCAGATGTCCCAAGCAACTTAGATATAAAAACATGTCACTGTTGTCAGACTGAGGGAGAAGGTTTCCAGTAAAAACACCAACTACAAATCAGTGGCTCCGTAAGACATGTGTCATCCTCTTTGTTGCGTAATTTAAATGCAGCACAGAAAGAAATCCTCTGCCATTCTACTGAGAAGTTGGGAAACTGTACCATGACACAGACTGACTGAGAAGAACCAGAGTACACATTGCCTAATAATGGACTGGTATGTTTTCCCCATTCTGCAGTGCTGAACAGTTGATCACAGCAACCGATGTTTACCAGCCAAACGATTACCTTGAAACAGTCATTCTAAAATACACAGGAGCTCTTTCCTAAATATCACTTGAACCAAATGCTATATTCCTCATCCATGTCATTGTATCTGGTTTGTCTCCGTTGGTTCTGTTCAGCTGCATCACAGAGCTCTCACTCTAACACAAGATGAGACCCGTACTGCCCTGTCTAACACCGACCTGGATCAGATGTGGCTGAGGGACCTGAGGCCGCTGCTCGTGACCAGGTATCCAGGCTCTTCAGGCAGCCAGGCTGTGCAAGAGGTGGGTTTATTTGCAGGATAAGATGCCATGAAGTATAGAGACAGTAGTACAGAAAACACGCCACTAGCTTATTTCTACAGTATGGAAACACTTATTTTATTGGTAATATATAGATAAGCAACTGATATCACACTTGTTTACACTTGTGAGTGAGACCTCCTCCACATTTAAAGTGGATTTTTTTCTTCACGTTTGTGTGTGTGTTCGCAGCATATCAAAACGACCCTTGGTTCCCTCGGAGCAGGCTGGGAAGTGACAGAGGATAAGTTTCAGTCACAGACGCCCTATGGCACCCTGCCCTTCACTAACCTAATTGCCACCCTCAACCCGTCAGCCAAGCGCCGCCTGGTCCTGGCCTGTCACTACGACTCCAAGTACTACCCGCCACAGTGGGACGGGAGGGAGTTCCACGGGGCCACCGATTCTGCTGTCCCCTGCGCCATGATGTTGGAGCTGGCACGAGCCCTCGATGAGGATCTGAAAGCTCACAAGGTGATGACAGAAAACATACAATTAGTTAAAGGGTATAGTTTTTTTTTAAATTATTTGCACAATTACAATGTACAGAATGACAAAGATCTTGGTCTACTTGTTTAGGACTCCAATACAGGACTAGTTTAAGCTAAAGCATACTAGGGAATGGATCACTAAAAGATTTGCTTTGAAATAAACAGATGAATATTCCAAATCAAGTTTCCCCCACACAGTAGGATTAATTCATTTGAGCTTGTGGTCTTTTCATGGAATTTGTTGACAAAAAGAAAAATAATTGGTTCCACCAGCCTTATCTTTTAAGCATTTTTACTAAATCACTCAATAAGATGTTCAAGGTTTTGCCATGTAGAATAACAACATTACATGTTGCTTTTTAAGTGAAGGCCTTAGGAAAACCATAAATATTTAATTTAATATCCAATTTAAAGACTCCGGTGACATGTGAACAAACCTCCAATCAAACACAACATCATTGGCAAAAGTAACATGTTAAAGTACAAATAATACAGCTTAAATAGCTTTAATTATTATTAGTTGTTTTTATAGGAATATATTTATCCCCAAACATTGTTTTCAATTGCTCTCTTAACAAGTCATCCACAAGGAAAACACTTAGTATTCATGTAGCGTGCTTTTCTACCCTTCTCCTGTGTCACAGCTGATCTCAGACCCCTGTCTGTACGTCAGACAGTGACACGGCCCTTTGACACGGAGGGATCAGCCAAGGGACATGTTTATCAGACTCAGCTGTCAGTCACAAAAGGTGACTGTGAGAAAAAGGAATCACGTTGAATACAAAATACATCAGCTGCTATGGTGGCAGACACATAATCAATATCAAAGCGGACGCATGACATTGTAGAAAAAAAGTTTGAACCTTCAATTACAGAAGCATATTTTTAGATCAGTGTTACTCACTTAAATTATCAAATGAATATTTCACATAAAAACTACCTCAGAAAACCAGTTTTTGTGTCACTCCAATCTCTAAACCACCAGGGGGCAGCAAAGGTATGTGAAATGCATGCACACTAGTTTGGCTCATGAATGTCTTCTCTTTAACTCCCATATAGAACACCACATCCAGCTTGTCCCTGCAGCTGCTCTTCTTTGACGGAGAGGAGGCCTTTTTTCAATGGACCCCCACAGACTCCCTGTATGGTTCTCGACACCTGGCCCAGAAGATGCAGACCACCCCGTACCCCGCCGGAGCCACAGACACCAACCAACTGGACAGCATTGTACGCAAACACATCTCCTCACTTTTCTCTGCCCGCAAGATTAGCATCATCACTTGCTTTAATCACACTTGGGATCATTCCTTTGTTAACCCACATCAATTTCAGCACAATCCGCTTATTCCTGATCTCCTCATACACACACACACACACACACACACACACACACACACACACACACACACACACACACACACACACACACACACACACACACACACCTTATCAAGGGAGGTGCAAGTATTAAAGAGTTTTGTATATTTATCGAAGAAATCCCCAAGCAACCCATTTTATCATCTTGGGTGTGTTGATATCAAACATCATTTGTTATACAGTTTGCAATAACAAGATGTCACGTTAATTGCTATACGTGTCTGTAGCCTAGCTGTTGAACGATGGTGCAACAGTTTATGTACAAATGAAGACATTCCTGTGTGGACAGACAGTGATAAAGCAGACAGCATCTTGAGGCACCTAGTGTGTGCATGTGTGTGTTTGCATGCACATAGACGGACAGACAGATGGGTGGGTTGAAGGTGTGATTATTATTTTGGTAACGGGCTGCTTGTCAGGGACTTATCTTCTAGGGTTGTTGTGTGGAGAGTGTCTCATGAGATCTACTTCTCATTCCCTCTTTCTGTCTCTTCTCCAGGATCTGTTGGTGTTGTTGGACCTGATCGGGGCTCCTAACCCACACTTCGGCAACCAGTTCCCCAACACTGTGCACTGGCTCACCAGACTGCAGAGCATCGGTGAATAATCACATGTTTTACTATTGTTGCAAACCACTAATTTACCTGCGGGGAAGGTGTGCCACAACAACATGAATCACCTAATTTCATAAATTCATTAGTCACATTCCAGATCGTCATCTTGTATGGGTGCCAATGTGGCAACCGTGCAGACAGTCCAATTATTGCACATCTGTCAAACTGTATCTCCTACTCCTTAGCAACTATTGCAATGTTATGATTCCACTGTGGAGCTCATATTACTTATAGAGCATTAGAGTCGGTATAACAATTAGCGTCTTTGCAATGTGCAATCAAGTGTTACTTTAGCATATCCTTCTCTGTAAAGATTAAGATGTTAGACTTCTGTAATAATAGTGTGTTCATTCTTTTTGCGCTTCTCTGAAGTGGGCGTTGCTTTTCTCGAAAAAAGGTGATATCACATCTTTCCGAGCACCAGTCAGGACCAACATAGGAATCAAAACGTGTTGAAGGTTGTGGGCCTGTTAGGGCCTTAGTCATCAGTACTGTCAGGGCAAATTCATCCAACCACACACACACAGTCCTGATGAGTCTATTCAGATGATATGTTTATGTATTGAACTATTAATGAATCATTCCCAATATGTGCTGCCTTTTAAATGAAGCAACCGGTGAACTCTTTTTTTTTTACTCCTTGTCTTTCCTCCTACGTCCTCAGAAAAGCGTTTGCACGCCATGAACCAGCTTGTGGATCATCCCCAAAGCATTCAATATTTCTGGCCGGATCGACCTGTCGGCCACATAGAAGATGACCATATACCTTTCTTAATCAGAGGTATGCGCCCGGCTGCTATAACACCAATGCATGAATTGTGTAGCTCTTTTGGTGGATCCTCATCCAGCCTCTCTCTCTCTCTCTCTCTCTCTCTCTCTCTCTCTCTCTCTCTCTCTCTCTCTCTCTCTCTCTCTCTTGTCAGGTGTGCGTATCCTCCACCTTATCCCCTCCCCCTTCCCTTCAGTGTGGCACATGTTTGACGACAACGAGCTTAACCTGGACCGCTCCACCATTCAGAACCTCAACAAGATCATGCAGGTTTTTGTCCTGGAGTACCTCAACGCCAGACCAACTGTTCCTTCAAACCCACAGAATGCCCCGTAAAAGAAAACCGCCAGCATACCATTCGACAAAACTTTCTCTCTTTCAATTTTGACCTGTAATAAAGATCTTCAGCAATTAATTAACCGACTGAAAGATTGCACTGTATTTGATGCTATTTCAACACCAACCCTGTATTCTTTGACCTTATGAAAATGAAATGTGAGGCTCAGGCATACACAGAGCTCTACACATCAGATGCAAACTGCAGAAAATATGTTTTATTGCAGCTTAATGTCATCTGTATTTTGAAATCTTTGTCCAAACCTATTTTGGCTTATGTAAGTGTATGTGAAAATCATGACAGACTTCAAAGGCGATCAAGTCCTTAGTCCCCATTAACAAGATCAGCACACAGGATTTTTCTCAGTGTTTTTTAGAACACTGTTCGCTTTATATCAGCCTTAACCCCTCGTTTACACTGTGGGGAGGCGTTTCAGTTTCAGTGCATACGTCAAGGATCCAGTGACTCAAAGAGGATGAAAACAAAGCAGTGCAGAGGTAAAGAACAATGACTGTGAGCAGTTAAAGTGCTATGACACCCTTCATTTGACAGATTCCCCTGGCGGCATTGAAATACACAAATGTGTTGCAAGTCCAAAGTAGGTGATAATTGCATCATGAATGGCTTCAGGGACAGCCTTATCCTGAAAACACTTAGTCATGTAATAAGATCCAGGAACCTTTGAAATTGCATGTTTTTTGGATGAATGTATAAACAATATGGCCACCCACTGGATGCCTCTCAAACATACATGGCACCCTGTGTGGTTTTAGCTACAGGGTATGTTACATTTCCTGCACCTAATCTTTTCAGTGTCTATAGAGCAGACCTCTTAGCTGGTGGAAGTGGGTTTATTTGTAATTGAAACGACATCTTCAGCTCTTCCTGTCTTCTTAGATCGTGAGGTGGATATCTTCCTGTGCTGATATTTCACGTGCCTGTCTTTGTATATACAACATTATTAGTCCAATAATAAACTGTGCCAAAACTAGACTTCCTGTATTTTTTTTAAGCTGAAATGAGCGTTGATTCAGGCTACAAGGTGGATCATGCGGAGTTTGCTTATCTTAACAAGTCTTTGTTTAACTGCGGATGCTTGGTCATTGTGATTGTCTAAGGTGACCTTTTGTTTGAGGAAGCGTTGTTGTTTTTCGGTAATTCTAACCTAGGACAACAAGAGCAGATTATGACGTTTTTTTCAGTGATGCATCCGGTGCTCAGGTTTGTCACCCTCTCTCACAGGACCAAAAACACCCTTCCATCCCTTTGCCTCACCTCCACTACAAACCCATGATTCTCTTAATCCTATCAGAGAGGACCTCCCCTGAATTCCACACCACCCAAATCTCCTTCAATCCAGCCCGCTCCTATGGGAACAAGATGGTTCGGACTCTCCTGTTTGCTGTAGTGAGAAATGTGTTGATGCCAATGGCAACAATGAGCACCAACATACTCAATATCTTTGACTTGAAGGAGATTACAACATTAGTCACTTAGGACAGCATTGCAATGTGTTGTATGAACTCCCAAACTCCTGAAAGTTAGGAAACCAATTTTTAATGCGTTCTCTGACTTGTAAACATTGGCATAACTTTAGTGAAATGAAGTGCCTTGTACCATACCTTGTTTTTTTGTCTTACAATGTGCTTTTCTAACTTATCCTCTTTTATTTCATTCTGTCAGTTTGGTGTAATGGTTTTGTACAAACATCTTACCTCAGGGCTTCTAACTGTCAGCCATCATCCAAATGACCCTGTTCAGATGTAGTGAAGGAGATATCTTTAATTAACTCTAATCTACATGTATTCAAAATATGGCTCAGAGCAGTCCAACCGGCAAGAAAAGCCACATGTTGGAACAAGGAGAAAGAGGAGAAGCAGAGCAAACTGTCGCACGGCACCCTTATTGTGGCTTCCAGAGTTTTCTTGCCTGACAGCAAATTGATGCATGTATGCCCAGGTTAAATAACAACCAAGCTTTAATCTGCAGCTGATTACAGTCCAGCTTCCAGCTGTACAATAATGAAGTGTATTGGGAAGGGCTGGGAATCTCCCATTCAAGGTGTGTCAGATTTTTGGAAAACAATAAGCCACAACTGTTACTTGAGAACTTCAAAGGCCTTTTTAGAGTCATACACATGCCGGACTTGCAACACTTAAAATGCATGAAAAACTTATCAATTAAAATCATCCTTAACTTTTACAACTCTAGGTCAAGGTCCTTTTTTAATTTTATATTAATATATTCCTGGCTACCTGATTTGCTTTTCCTGCATTCTAATCTTTTGACTACGAGTCACCAGTTCTGGTCTAAAGCTTGCTAGTATGTATTCATTTGCCATCAGCCAAGAGCAAGGAAATAAGATGATGTTTGGTCAAATGTATGAATTCATCATGGCAGTGCATCAATTATTATCACTGTCAGGAGAAAATCACAATCCAAAAGGTTGGTACTGAATGTATTTGAAAGTAAAAAACACAATAAAATCTATATTTTTCTAGTGACCAACAGAGAGCAGTTGTGAGTCACATTCGGTCTAATGGGGGGGGGGGGGGGGGGGGGGAAGTCACAGCTGTTTTCCTTGCATATTATATCATGCTGGCTGCAAATATAATTGCCCAAATGCAGCTGATATAAAGCTAATGACTTAATGACATGTCAGTTAGCCATTATTCGTGTACTGTGGTGTGTGGCAGGTTATAGGCAAAAATAATGCTTAATGCGTTTGTACAAATTGTTCAAAATTATGCGCTAATATTTAACTGAAGCCTTACCCGCTATTAAAATCATATTGACAGATTTGCAGTATAATCAGTCTATAAAAATCTGGGAAGCACTGTTTGATGAACACGCCTCCAATTTTAAATAGGGGCGGCGAACAAACAGAAAATATATCTGCTATCATATGCTACATTCAGGTACTGTCCGTAAACTTCCATTTCCATGTACGGACCTGGTAAACGAATGGGGTAGGGTAAACGTTATTTTATTATAACAATTATTTGTAACAAAATCTGTCTAAAAGGTCTTGCTTTTGCGGGAATCATACCGTATTTTCCTTGTCCGATTTCATTATAGAGCTACCAAATTGTGATTTTTCCCAGTATTGCCGGCAGCACTTGAACGCAGCGGTGTAGGAGCTGTGGGGGATTTCAGTCCAGCGGCACCTCCAGTCACGCGTGCACAGAGCCGAGGAGCGGGTGAACACAAACACAGCAACAGCGTCGACCTGTTGCGAAGAATGTGACAGCAACCTTTTACAATTTCAATTGTTGAACCACGTCGCCAAACTTCAGACACAATTTGTGTGTCTGAATTTGTGTCGAAGAAACCATGGAGCCCATAACGAAGTGGACGCCGACGCAAGTTGTCGACTGGATGAAAGGTAAGTCTGGAGCACAGTGTGTAACGTTAGTTTACTTTTAGTATTTCTGTGAGAGAAAGAGTGGCCAATTAAATACATTACTGCTGTCAAAAAGCTTCTGTGACTCAACTCTGAGTGTCCTCTCAGTTATCTCAAGCTAGTTTCGTAGAAACTGCTCCTCTGTGTGTCAACATACCTCCACCGAAGCGCTAAACAATGGGACTGCATATTCCTTTACTTTACAGATGTTAGCATGTAAAGCAGTTTCACTGAAGCTAGCTGTATAGACAGTGTTATCCGCCCTTTGATAGCCAAGGCTGCTTATTGCTTGTCATTTATAAGCCTACAAAGTTTGAACTGAGTTGTTGTTGTGAGTCACTTTTTGTTGCTCTCAAGTGACAAACATTATTCGACTTCAATATTATAATGTAGCCTAAGTAGGCTAAATGCATAGGCTAATTGATTCAGTCCCTACATTTTTTTCTTCTAATCTATGTCGGAAACCCTGAAGTCATTAGGCTATCACTGGAGATCACAGACCCTTGACTGGGAGAGGTCTGCCCCAGGCTCTCTAATATAAAACCAGTTTTGTTGCCTAACTGAACAAGTGAGGAATGACAGTGAACACTCACTCGTATTACTCATTGTTTTTAATTATGTAATTCTGATTACTTACTGTGTAAGCAGTAGTCATTATAATGTTGTGGTGGGTTACACTGTTTTTCAAATCCCTGCTTTGGTGTCACAAACTTGCTCTGCTCTGAAGAATTGTTGAAACTCCCATCAATTGTTTTAAAGTCAGATCTCTGTTGTGTGAGTGCTATTTTTCTCTCTAAAGATACGACAGTCATTTGAAAAACCATGCCTGTTTGAAGTGCTGAGAGGAATGCCTGCTATGGTAATGCATTATTATGCTTTGAACCTGAGTCACAGCATAGTTATGGCTGCTGACAAACTCCAAATGGTATGTGAAGTATGGACGGAAGTAGTCCGAGAGAGTGCTGTCTTTCCGTTCCAAACACACAACTAAAAGTGTGGTGTGTGTATACATTATGTGGCAAAAGGAGTAATGGGCTGTTTATGGCCAGCGGTGGGAAAAAGCTGCGGATCCAAGGACATTTGGAAACTTTCCAAAGCAAATTCCTTGTGACTTCCTTTTTCTTTAATCTCATAATTTGTATCTCAGGGTGAGGTTTTTTTTTCTGTCACTATTTGGAGATATAACAGTGTTGTAGCACACAGCAGCTGCTGATTGAGGCATGCCAGCAGTGCTCATCCATAGTTGGGAGCTAAAGGGGGGATTGTGGAGGGGTTAGTTCCAGTGTGTCCGGTGAAAAGAGCCCGTCCAGGGCACTCATGCATGGGCCGAGGATTAGTTGTCTACACACACACAGGCCCCATCGCTGTCAGTCTCCTGCAAATCTGACTCAGCAGTTGGCTATTATATATGGGTCTTCTTAACCAGTGCATTTGAAGAGCCCCTTGTACAAGTGAACTAACCAAAGTGACAGCAGACCATCCATGGGAATTTATCAAATGTCCTGTTCACATACAAACCATAATGGGATGTTTGAAAACATTATTTATACCACATTATGGGTCAGTATCAGGTCATTCTGCCACTTGTTAAACAGGGTTGTATTGAATTTCATTAAATTAAAGTGGTCCCTTCAGTTTTCACAATGAAGAATCAACCCAGCATATGATGCAGATGTGCAAGTTGTATCTCAGATGTCAGTGGGTGTGCAGGCTACTATTACTTTGCAAGAGATTGGTTTATGCCTGCAAGCATTCAGAGTCACAAAACAAATAAAGCGCTCAACTAATATTCAAAGTATTTTCAAGACTAAAATCTTTATGTGGAAATGTGTGAAGCGTAACATTTAAATAGTACAAGTCAGTTATCCATAAAATGCTATATTATCTCATTCAGTAGACTTTTAAAACATTGACGTTATCATCTCCACATTCTCCACAATCACGTCAAACAAACATCCGAGTGTCCAAGAACACTGAAGTAAGTGGTTGCACGAGGGCCAGAAGTTGCCAACAGTGTCCATTGAAAAGAAAAGATCTTGTGTGCCGTCCACAGAGACAGCTGTACAGTAGTACACACAGCCACAATTGTATGTCACCACTGATGTTGTTGGACTGAAGAACAACATGAATACTTTCCATACCAAAGACAAGCAGCATCGAACCCAAGTAAAACACATGAGAGCAAGGTCATGGCCTCGTGTTGACCTGCTGCTCACACCAATAATAGCAAACACTTGTGTCTGCAGAGTTGTTTGATAGAAGGCGAATTTAACTCCCAGAAAACACTGTATGAAGGCCTTTGCTCTTGCTTACCTCAGTAGGACAAGGACTGCTTTTGTGTATTGAGAGACAGTTGTTAATCACTTGCATTGTCCAAGGAGATCAAGCAGTGGTTGCTACTGCATGTTTATTGCCAGTGAAAGGCAGTTTGGTTCTTTCAATTTAAACACTGTTGGGTTTTTTGTTTTTTTGCCCCGAAGCACATTTCTTTCACCACAAGCTCTGATCTTCCAGCTGGACCTGTGGTGGTGTCATGTGATTTGTCTTCCACATGTCATGTGTGGGACTACTTCCCCTGGGGGACTTTTCTAATGACGACATAGCACAGTGTTTTTATTCAATCCGTAAAGTTTTGGTTTTGTTGTGACCCTTATGTATTGAACCATGGTTGATTTGCAGACCAGATCCAGTTACATTTAACAGTGACCTGCTTACCCATGTTCGCTTAGTCAAAAAGTTAAAGTCATATGCTTCCAAATATAGTCCTGAATCCACATGGGCAATACATCAGCTGAAAAGCGCTGGCACTGCTCAGGCTATGTTAACTCAGCCCAATAGTTTGTCATTTACCAAACATACTTTTTTCTTCACTTGTAATTACTGCGAGTAGCACTGCCAAGTTTAAACAAGGCATCCCAAACATGCAAAGCTGCAACACTACTGTCTGAATGAGGCTTTAATTCAATTATTTTTAAGTCCAGACGCTGCAGTCCAGTACACACACACACACACACACACACACACACACACACACACACACTGACTGGATATCCTCCAGCATTTTACTATACTTAAACACTGGCTCGTCAAATTTCAAAGCCCTGAATCTGCTCATGGATTAGGTATGCGAATCTCAACGATGGGTTTATTTTGAGCAAGGGATCGTGATTTAAAAGTCCTGCTGATCTAGTGGCCTACATCTTTCTCATACAGCCTTTCAGACCAGAAAGCCCTGTTTGGCACACACTTAAACACGGCCAGGCTCTATTAGCCTATCAGTCGTGTGTAAGGAGCTTGACCATGTGCATATTGGGTGAGCACTTTTCCCATAATCAAAAGTCTGATATGAATGGTCAGATGTAGGTTCCAACACGTGATTCCCTCTGACGTCGTAAAGCTGGTTTGTTTGATGTCAAGTGGATTGAAAACACAAGAGTGGTAGCTAGGGTGTGTGCGTGAGGCTGTATCCTGCCTCTCAAATAGCACCAAAGTGCCAAGAAGGCAATTAGCTTGTCAGTGAGGTGGCAATCATGTGCTGAATGCGCTTTTGTCTTGAACCAAGTCTGTGCTTGGAAAAATAACAACATTGTGCCTTGAATCCGCACCAGCTGAATGATTCCTCCTGATAGGTACCTTCAGCAGCCTTATCTGTAGAGATGATAGTAATGTGTGAGCAATGATGGCCCATGATCCTTATCTGGCTTAAACAAGAGACTTCCTAAACTGGAGCATTGTGTGAACGGACGTTGTGCAGACACCCCTTATTAAGGCATCCACTGTCTCCTTGTTTTAGTGCTGCCACTATTGGACAAGAGCAGTTCTATGTTTGGATTGGCTCCACAGGCCTCATTAATCCATTTTAGCAACCCTTACACTATATGCTTGTGAATATGCATCAGGGAGGACAGGTGTTGTATTAAAGGCCTACTTCACCGGTTTGAATATGAAGGTGTATTGAATTCTGAGATCCTATGTAGTATAAATGTGCAAAAAAAATTGAAATCGGTTCATCCTAGCCTGAGAAAAGGCAGAAAGAGTGTTTTTTTAACCCTATATTAATCTTACTGTGACATCACAGTAAGATAAATATAGGGTTAAAAAAAAAACCTTACTTTGTAAATATTACTGTGATTTCTCCTACTGTGACATCACAGTAATATTTACAAAGTAATTTTTTTTTTAACCCTATATTTATCTTACTGTGATGTCACAGTAAGATTAATATAGGGTTAAAAAAAACACTCTTTCTGCCTTTTCTCAGGCTAGGATGAACCGATTTTTTTTTTTTTTGCACATTTATACTACATAGGATCTCAGAATTCAATACACCTTCATACTCAAACCGGTGAAGTAGGCCTTTAATTCACACATAGGCTTTTAACCCATTGATGACTATGGCAATCTAGGATGCATGTCCTTAAAGGCCTACTTCACCGGTTTGAATATGAAGGTGTATTGAATTCTGAGATCCTATGTAGTATAAATGTGCGAAAAAAATTGAAATCGGTTCATCCTAGCCTGAGAAAAGGCCTTCTCGTGACATCACAGAAAGAGAAATATAGGGTTAAAAAAAAAAACTTACTTTGTAAATATTACTGTGATGTCTTTTACTGTGACATCACAGTAATATTTACAAGTACGTTTTTTTTAACCCTATATTTCTCTTTCTGTGATGTCACGAGAAAGAGAAATATAGGGTTAAAAAAAACACTCTTTCTGCCTTTTCTCAGGCTAGGATGAACCGATTTTAATTTTTTTTGCACATTTATACTACATAGGATCTCAGAATTCAATTCACCTTCATATTCAAACCGGTGAAGTAGGCCTTTAATGCCAGAGGGTTTTCTGAAAAAATAGTACAAATTGTCAAGTCTACCAACACCTTAATATCTAAGCCTGTGTAGCACATAGAAACATGAAATAAAATACATTTAAAAGTTAAGGTTCACAGGTTTTATTTAAACATGCTCCCTTAGCGCTTACACACCAACAAATTTTTCTAAAAATCGTCAAAATTATATGGGGGAGAAAAAAAAGAATAAATAATATAAAATATTTAGTGTGATTTTCGTCAGTAGCCTATAGTGGACCTTGATTCTGCGCACCAAACGCCACTAACTGTTCTGTAATACACTATCGCTGACACAGCCGGCTTATTTTTTTTTATTTTTTTTTTTTATTTTTTTATTTTTTGATTGATGTGATTTTCGGCAAACCACACAACTTTTGGGTGGTCACGTGGTCTTAAAAAATCAACAAAACCCACCTCATTTGTATTTGAACCAATGACAGTGCATTCAATGCTGTGCATGCCATGAAAATTAGATAAAGTAACTGCTGCACGACGCAGCATCAGGCAGGAGAGGCAATGTGGCATCGCGCAGCAGCCGTCATCAATGGGTTAATAGAAGCGTACATCTGTATGGTCCTTCTTTAGTGGCCTTACATATACAAGGCAGTAACACATTTAAACCATTTCTTCAATTGAAAGTCATTCAATTATGTGACACTCCTGCCTTCTGTTCTTTACCAGTTTCCAAGTTATCCAGCTATTCAGCTCTTCATAATCAACTTATTGTGTTCCATTGATGGGGAGATAACCGCGTTACCTTTCCATAGAAAGGCCTTTAGAGTTCAGGGAAGTGCTGTAAGAGGATTCCCCCTGGGGAGAAGTCACTGAAAGGGATTGCTGTGGATTGGGCCCCTCCACAGCCTGTTTCTCACACATGGCCCAGTGTCCCAGCCTTATAGCCTCAGGAGTTCTAACATGGGGACTAATAGAGAAATCATCAATAGTTAATCACTGTTCTAGAGACTAAGGAGATGGAGAGACAAAACAAGAGTCTGTGTTTTAATCAATGTATAGGTCTTATTCTTACATTGGTTGACAGTTGCAATTTACTTCAGCTTCGTAAAAGTGAGTTCAGCTTATTGTGTTGAGACAGTACACAGTAATGGCCCCTCACATGTACAGCTCTCTACAGGGTCGGTAGATGATTTTTATTACCAATTTACCAAAATCAGTTTGTATTTGCATGTTGTCCAACAATTCTTTTCATTGCTCAGAAGATGAGACTGGCACCTCCCTTATATCTGCCATCCCGGGCTACACCAGTTTGCTTTTCATTCAAATCTAAAATGTGCATTGCAAATCTCCCTGGATGATCTCAGTTTAGCAGGACCTGCAAGCTATTTGGCCCCACTCTGCCCTGTAAGAGCATTGGCCTGTGAGGAGGCACGCTTAAGCCTACGGAAATAAAAGCTCCGACTTGAGGTGGCACAGCGGGTGAGAGTGGAAATACGGGTCACATGCTGACACTAAAGCCATGCAGGGATGTGAAGTGCAGGCGCCTGCCCACACTCGACGCTTTATTGCATGTCATGATCGTGCCTGAAGGCATAGTCGTTTGATTTAAGTTATTTTAAATATATTAAGTCATTTGCTGGTAGATAGATGTGCACAGAAGGAAAAAAGGAAGTCAGTGGCTGTGTTGGTATTGTTATCAAAGCACTGCTAATGCAGTTATGCTCAAATAATCACAGAATATGAGAGGAATGCATTCAGCTTCTGTTTTCTCTCCTACCAAAACCAAACCAGCAGCTCTGTGAATTAGCCGTCAAAACAGGTCACGCAATCCCTTTGTTGCATTCGGGGGCACGGCCACCAGTTGCTTTTACCGGATTTAAAATGCTGAACTCGGTCGAGGTTGATGGTTCCCCTTGGTGACCAAAAACACACACAAAGCTCTTTCATCCTGCCACCAGCTTCCACAGTAATGGGAATGTAATGTCATTATGATTATGAAGTGATCTGTAGTTGTATGAACTGTTACCCACTTTTGGGTGAAGTCGGGGCACTTGGGCGGATGCCAGATCAGAGCTGGTCCAGAACATGTTGAGACTAGTCCATATTTTCCATGCAGTGAGTCCTCCACAGAAACAAACTGAATTCCTGTGTAGATGTTCACACAGTTAAAAAATGACCATCCTTGGAGGAATTTCAAACTCATGGTTTAACTTTTAAGAGAATGTACTGACTCTCATTTTGCAATGCAGTCTGTTAATAATTTGCATAATAACATCACGTTGGTATGAAATAAGTATTGTATTGAGGCTGCTATTGTTTGTAGGTCTTCATGCTTGGGTTCCTGTTTTCACTTGCTGTGACGTGTCGGAGTTTGTCTCTCTTGTTGACTTACATTAGGGAGTGCTGATAGTTAAGGCAGCTGTTATGGGTTAGTCTCTGTGTTTTTTTTACTGCATTGATGGTGCATTGATGATTGACTTATTAATAATGAACCCTTAGGCCACTGAATGGATGGATAGAGGAAAGTGTTTGTCTTAACTAGGAATCTGAACAAAACGAAAGGGAAGCCCCATGCTTTCTATGTGGTTATTTTTTTACGTGTGGTTTTCCATTCAGGTCTACAGCACATAGAGATGCTTATGACTCTATTATGAAAGGGTCATGAGGCTGATAAGGCGACTCTGAGCTGTACCAAGCGTGTGTTTTTGTTTGGTTGTGGTTGAAAGTCCCAGAGGGAGTCCACAGAACATTCCATACTGTGACTTTCCAGGTGATCTCTTTC
Source organism: Ammodytes marinus (assembly GCF_949987685.1). Classification (NCBI taxonomy): domain Eukaryota; kingdom Metazoa; phylum Chordata; class Actinopteri; order Uranoscopiformes; family Ammodytidae; genus Ammodytes; species Ammodytes marinus. The sequence continues at coordinate 18,227,188 of NC_137219.1, read as the reverse complement.
AATTATTGTCCCACCTTCCTCTGGACTCCCCCATCATTCTCCCCTCTACCGTCAAGAAAAAGACACCCATTTCTTGCTTATTTCCTTATTTTCTCCCCAACAGTCAAAACATCTGACATGCTGTTAGAATTCACAAATTAGAATATTGGAATTTTTTGTAAAATCTCTATACCGAACTTTAAATCATCTACGTTTTTGCAAGAGGTTAACACTTGACAAATCTCACATCAGAAAGTTTTTTTTTCTGTTCCCTTGATTTTACTTCAATAGGTTTCAACAAAGGACATTAGAGCAACATGTGGGTAATTGAATTTGTTTAAACAGGGAGTGGTGGCTCCTCTTGTGGACATGAGCTAAAGAAAACAATAATAGGAGATTCTGTTGATGGCTCCTCTTGTTTCCATTGGTTGCATACACCTGGGGGAAGCCTCTCACCTGCCCTTCAACTATTTATATGTGGCACCCTTTCCTTTCAATGGCACATTTATCATTTATGGGAACAAGAGTCTCTTCCTTTATAAATCTACCATGGCTGTGTTAGGGAGACTAACAACAACAGGTGCCAGGCAATAGTACAAACAGACCTTCACCTGTAAATGGGCAGAGTGAGTTTTTGAGGAGAGAGAGAATAGTATTGAGTGAGTGCGGTCATGAAGAATCCAATCATTGCCTTAAGCATCAAAAGTAAAAAAAAAATGAAGGGTTAGTTTTAAACACCAATGGCAGAGAGACAGTAGAGTTCTTCCCACCTCATAACACAATAGTAGTGTGTGACTGTGTGTGTGTGAATGCCTGCGTCATGCGTGCCCCGTCCTGGCCTGTGAATGACACACACTGGCATTGAAGATGACTCACCCTCCCCCCACCAGCACCCCTCACAGCAGGGAGAACAGGATCAGCTGCCCATGTCCTGTAGGCAGCCCTGTTGTGATGTTTTTACATTGCATCATTCATTCAAGTGAGAGTGAGAAATGAGTCATTTTGAATGTCTTGTTTTTGTGTTTTGAATTGACTAAGTGTCTTATGTGTGAGGAACACACTGTAGGTATGTGTTTTTGTTTTTCTTGGTCCATCAACGGAGATGAATGTTGGAAAAACGATTCTTGCTTTGCTGCAATCTTTTTTTTGACCCCTGTGTCCTCCTCCACTGACCTGGGCACAAGCCAGCTGTAAATCGTTGTATTGTTGTTGTCACACTCACCTCCCCCCTCTCTCTACTTCAGCCTCCTCCAAGTTCCCCAAACCTCTGTTCCCTCCTCAACCATCCCCCCCACCCCCCAACCTCTACCCACTTCCCCTGTCACTATAGTAACCTTCATTTGATTTAGCCAATGCTTCAACTCTTTGTTGGCAGCCCATTGTGGCCGAGGTTGACCGGCATTAGCATCATGCGCTTGCCACAGCAAAGTGCCCTTGCTTGGGTTTAGCCTGGGTAGAATGCCTGTCAGGAAGCTCACATGTGCGTGTGTGGACAAACCAGGCTGAGAAGAGGACCTTAAACTGTGCCAGGGTCAGCGATTGGACCAGTTGTCTATTTTCATTGAGTAAATCCACTGTTTGGCCTCGCAGTGGATTCTTTCGTTCTACTTTTTCAGCCAGGCTTTTTAACAAGATTTGAGTGGGGGTTTACACACTGGGAGATTTATGTCACTAAGCAGGTTGTAATCCAAAGGTGCTTACGGGGATCCACATTAGGAACGGAGAAAGTACTATACTTAAAGGTACAGTCAGTGATTGCGAAAAATGCTTGTTGTCCAAATCTCTTAATATCTCCCAACAATCCGTATGTTGTGTGCTGAATTTTCTTTTGTTAATAGACACAGCCTAGGCTCTGTAAACGGGCATGTCTAAGTTTGGCTCTGCAAGAAAAATATGCCCACATGCAGTGACACTCTTGACTGCTAGCTCACTTTTCCCACGGCAGACTAAATGAGTGGGGCACATTTCCTCCCCCAAACCTTGTTGATCTTTATTGTGGTTTCCATAGGCAGCTATTACGCTGCTGGTAAATTGCTCTGTAATCAAGAGTGCAGGGCCACCCTGATCATACACCATACATGTGATGGGATAAATGCACCAAACAGACTTCCCTGTGTGTTTTTTTTATTTCATTTCTATGACCCGTGTCTCATTGGCTATGACTTTGAAACCCAGGTCTAAGTTTGATAGGGGGTGTCCCTGTTTAAACATAGTCATTTTCTTTTTTTGTCTTTCCTTGTCTTTTTCTGTCACTCGCTTTTGTTCCCCAGCTTTTCGCCTCTTTCCCTCCATCTCTTGTCTCTTTGCAAGGAACGGCAGTCTTTAATTCTAGTTTCCCCAGGGGTAAATGGTGTATAGGTTGTAGCAAAGTGAGTGTTTTTTAAAGGTCACTGTTGACACACAAACATCACAGTCTGTTAAACAACATCCCACCTCGAGCTGTGACTATGTTATAGGGTCCTTTTCCTTAATGATTTCCAAACGCCTGTTGTGATTAAAACTGGAAAACACAAATTCCAAAGGCGACACACTCCATTGTATCGTTGCACTTTCAAGACACAAAGGCTTGTGACTATCTTGGATACACTTGTCAACAGGCGGAACCCACCAACAATATGAACCTTGGAGGGGACAGGAAAGTCCAAAGATTGCGGGTGTGGGTGGAGATGCAGGAACAGGACTGTGAGGAGGGCGAGGGGAGGGCACTTTAAGACATTTCTGAGGTCTTTGTTGCTCTCTTCACTGGGTGTTTATGCTGGTGGTAACGAGCTGCAGTGTGGCCGGCCGGCTGACTGGCTGGAGAGTGATGTGTGTTTATGTTGGCCGCAGAGGTTATTGCTTCAACCTAGCTGCTCCTGTCCCTTTCAAACACACAGGCACAGGCCACACTTTACCTGCCCATACTGCTCCTGATGCCAGCTCATAACCTTTGCTATGTGCAGATTTACAATTTTTTTTCTTGAATATCCCTGTACTGATTTAGCCATTAAGACATCAAATATGTGTCTGTGTTTACCACCAGTTATAAGTGAGTGAGTGACAACATAATGAATCCATTGGAAGAGCTGCTATCAGTTAAAGTTATGCCATCAATACCTCCAGCAAACACTATTCATGGTAATAACTTGAATCCTGACTCACACAAATGGAACAGAACCATCATTAAAGGAGTGTTCAATATTTGAGAAATGCACTGATCTGTTTTCTGAAGGTTTGTTAAGGTGCAGGCCTTGTATTGTATATGAAGGAAGTCTGACGAGAGAAAACTCAATCATTTTTCAGGCGCAAACTCATTGACCCAGGCAACCAGTTTTTCCATTTTTCTTTCTCTTTCTCCACACCCTTAGCTTAGGCAACAACTATTTTGGTTAGCTGCAGGTTTGCAAAGCCACTCACTGAAGCGCCTGCAGCATTCTGCATTATCTATTTTTCCTACTGTGCCTGTGTCTCGCTCTGTCTTGTTTTTCCTCTTATCCTCTGATCTGCTTGACATCCGAAGTCATCATGCATCAGGTCATGCGACAGCCAAAACACCTTTCATTTGCCTACTGACCTGCAACTCATTCAACTTCTCCAAACTGTCCACCCTTAAACATGTTTTGAAACCTGACTAGGATCAGTGCAGCTAGGGTTGTGTGCTATGCTGCTATAGGTGAATATTAACTGAGCCCAGAGGCCGACACTCATAGTTGCTGATGTGCTCCTACCACCACAGCCTCCGTGAACTTTGACCTCCCTTCCGTCATCAGTCATCGTCCATCACCATGTCAGACACAGAGCTGCCTTTGTCTGCCTGAGGGCTGACTATAGCCTCAGCTGCTTTTACTCACTTAAGGAAGCCCACTTGGGACATGTCACTGCCATTTTGTTAGTTGTCTGTGTTTTAAGATTAGGGTAAGTGAAGTGAAAAACTCAAAACACGAGTCGCACATGGGAACAGCCAGTTCAACTTTCAGAGGGCGATAGAACTGATAAGATGCCATCTTGGGAATACACTGTAGACCTCTATTAATCTGATATCCATTCTCAGTATCTACAACTATCCCCAGTACATTTTATGTTGTTGCAGGACTATCCTAGAAACAAATGCTAGTATCTTGAAACATGTGTAATAAGATAGATCCTTGCCATTTTTTTTATACAAGTGAGACCCACAGAAAGCTGTAACATTACTGTTCTCTTGATGAAGGCTCAACACAGGCTTGATGGAGAAATGTAGAGCACCATTGTGTCACTCCTATCCCAGTGAGTTCCCATTGGAAGTGCCAGCCCAGTGTGTGTGTGTGTGTGTGTGTGTTTGTGTACAGGCTTTGTTATTGTCCTGTGAAGTCATGCATTAGAACAGGGGTATTCAACTAAAATTCAAATAGGTCCAGTTAGAGAAAATGTCCTCAAGCAAAGGTCCGGAACATCATAATGTCTAACTTGCGTTATGATTCAGTGTGATATATAGTGAAGTAGCCTAGTAGTTGTATCAACGTCTGCATGTAATTAACAACTGACTGTCAGATCAATATAGAAAGAACAATTCAAAAACATTTCAACAATATTTATTCTCACTTTTAAATAATTATAGATATATAATGCTGAAGATATATGTATTATTTAAGTGACTCAACTGAAACTAATCTCTTCATAGAGAAGGGCTGCATTTAAAAATAAAATGGTGAAAATAAATATAATAATAATCTTAAAATAAAGATAAAATATATAATTCATTTTTGAAAAATTAAATAATTTTGAGAAATATTTTCAATGTATCATTTCTAAACTTCACTATACCTACTATGTTTGTTTAACATAGTAATCTCCCACTTTGTCTAATACTGGATTTTTATTTTGCAATTTTGAAAAGCTCTGAAAAAGTGACATGTCAGAAACTAAACCCCTGTAGGGGGGTCTGGGGGTTTCCCCCCCAGTAATTTTTTTTTGTGTTTTTAGAATGTAATCGGAGCATTCTGGTGCATTCTGGGGGAAATAATAAAAGAAAAGGTCAACATTTAATATAGTTAAGATGAATAGAAAAATTAACAAAACAACATAACTTGCTAGCAGCCAGATAACTGGACTGAGGGACGGATGACCACTAGCTTTCGCTAATGTTAGTGGGGGCTACTGCCAAATATCTTGCTAAAAAATTAACCTGTATTTATAAATTCTGCCATTACTAAGAATATGTAAAACTTAAAATGTAGATAATTGAAACTACATACAAAATTTTTTTAAAAATAATGTTTTTCCTGTTGCTGTTGTGGGCAGTAGATGCAGTGCTGCTGGCGATTGGTGATTATGTCAATCTTATGTCTGTGTCATTCACACATACATCAGGGTAATAGAGAGTCCACATGATTGCACCTTGATCGGTTTTCACCAGTCTTACAAAAGGGGAAAAAACCATAGATAGTAAATAATAGGAAAAAACTCAGCTGTTGATCGCTCGTTAACTTGCTCGCGACACACAGAGCCGGTGAGCGAGCGGGCGAGCGAGAGAGAAAGCTGTCTCTCACTCTCCTCCCGCTGTCTTTCTCACTCTAATCTGATTTATTTCGCTGAAATTCTCGTAATTCTTGCACTTCTCTCTGTCATCTCTCGCATGATAGCTCACTGTCTCTTTGTCTGTGAGCCAGCCTGAGCCGGGAATGCACAGATTCGATTGGCTGCCTGAGTAGCAGGAGGCGGGATGGCTTAACTCGAAAGCATTTCCTGATTCGCTAAACCAGTACCGTAAAGTCTAGAAAAGCTGCGCCGGTCAAAATAGAAGCGCCCCGTCAAAATTTTAAATACTTAAATAATTGATTGACTACAGGTCCGGGTCCGTATAGGACGGCGTCTGGGTCCGGACCCGGACCGCGGTCCGCCTGTTAGTGACCCCCGCATTAGAAGATAGCTTAGCAGTCTGAGCAGAGAGGAGCTTTTTCTTTTCTTTGGTTCTAATTACAGCACGGCCTGGTCGGGCCAGAGACCATTGTGCCCGGGCGCTGTGAATTCCCACAATGGAGCTGCTCAGTCAGCGGTGAACAATGAGTCAAATTCCTGACTGTTCCCTGCAGGTTCAGAGGCCGGGCTGACAACTAAAGACAGCACAGTTACAGTGGCTTTGCTATTCTACACCCAGTTGCTTTCCCACTGGCACCCCAGTGGGGATATTGGTTTGTGTTTGTGTGTGTGTGTGTGTTTGTGTTTGTGTGTGTCCCTGTTTATGTGTGTGTAGTGTGTGTTACTGGGTGGCTACAGCTCCCACTGGGAGCACAGGGAGGGGTTGAAAGATGGGGGAGGTGTAGAGCAGGGAGCTGGTTTAGTTTTTTCTGTAAGAGGCAGACTGTTCACTCTCTTCTGTTGTAATCAAACCCCTGAGAACTAAAAAGTTGGCAACCAAAAGCTGCATTTAAGTCTTTGTTGATCAAAACTGATCAACATTTCTGAAGTCAGACGCATTGGACTTGGGAAAGTTGGCCTGTCCAAACCTGTTAAGCCTTGTGTACTTGGCCACATATAACACAATCTGCTGTTTTTGTGCTTCTATACGGATGAGAAATGTTGAGATTATGACAAAAATAGCCCGGCCATTTGCAAGCGGAAGCATTCTGTTGTTGACATTGCCAAAAATGTGTGCTTACACAGCTTTTAAGTAGGCTGCAGAGCTCCAAGGCCTCCAACAGGGTCCGGTTCCACTTGCTGCATCCAGACTGGATATCTTTCGGTTCTTGCTTTCCCAGCTGTCCAGAAATATGCCCGTGTGTGTTTTGTATGAGTACGCATCTGTACGTCCAAGTTTTGTGTTGATAACCTGTTCTACATATACTCACTGTTTACTTAATGGGCAAGGGTGGGTGGTAAGAAAGACCCCACAGTGAACAGCAGGTGCCATACTGGCTCAGACACCCCGCAATCGGTGTTTATTGGTGACAGGCTTGGACAGATTTCATTCAAATGACCCCCCTTTTCCTCATACAGGGAAGGTCTTTTTAACTATACTATACTATACTATAATCAATTTGTCTATGAGTATAAAAAAAAAAAGGTTCAGTCCAATAAAACTTTCCAGATCCCAGGTTGACGTCTTTAAATAACATATTAAATGAGATTCAGTCAATTGTGGCATTTGTTTTTGATAAATCACTTAATCAATTAGTTGTCCATGCATATTCTTAACCTGGTACGGCTTAACTTTTCTGTAGGACATCTGTATCCAGATATACTCTTTACAAGTGTATACAGTAGATGATTGTGCATGCTTTATTTCTTTCTCATTTTTCACTGTCTTGTCCTTTTTTACAATTTTATGAAAATACCACCCTGAAATATTTCAAGAAACTGAATACTCAAACAAAAATAAGTTGCTAACTAACTCTTTGATGGGAGACTTGTGTTAATTCCAACGTAGCATCAGGCTTTCATGTGTAGTGTTATACGTATAATTTGTCCTTGTCCTTTTTTAGTACAAAAAATTGAGCCAAGTGTAATTCCTTTCTGTCAACTTGTAATCACAATAAAATGTTGGGTGGCAATGAATGTTATGGAAATGTGGTTGCATGTGACATTGGTGCTGTTTTGGCTTTGCCTCTGCAACACAGTTCCACCCACTTGCTCTGGTTTGAGGACATGTGCCAAGTGGTTCACAGGGGCCATAAAACTCCAAAGCGTTTCATCTTGCACAGGCTTTTGAAAGGGATTCACACAGTCCTCCGTAGTGCAACCCCTCCTCCTCCCCCCCCTCCTCATTCGCTCAATTCACAATAACGTGACACTCCATCTCCTTTACGGGTTACTCTAGCTTTAATGAAAATTGATAGTCTCCCACACCCCGGCAGCCATTGATCGAGGCCCAATAAATGTTTTAAAAGCCCCACTGTAAGAACACCCCTCTTTGATTCAGAATGTGTCAATGGTTGAGTCCAGAGGGAGAGATTGCCGTGTGGTACCTTACATTTTCCCTTTAGCATACGTTTACTCTTATTCTCATTTCCCTATTTTCAGTTCCTTCTCTGATGCAGGGAAACACACGTATGATTATTCCACTTCAAAGGTAGAAACGATTAGTTCGAACCCTAGAAGGGGTTGGGTTCTGATGATATTTACTGATAACCTGGAATGATGTACCGGTACCCAATGGTACATTCTGTAAAATATGTGTTTTATGTTGCAATAAATAGGCTTAGTCTAAACTTCTCATTTTCAACAATGGTGTTATTGTCCTGAAAGGGAACAGTTAACACATCACATATCGAGTCGTGTCAAATTGCCAGTAAAAATGATAGGTTAAAACAATTTTTTTTAAAGCCCAGTTATCCCACAACAACAACTTATTGAACAAGCTTAGTAAATATCTGAACATTTAGATTCTGCCCTATTTAAAGTTTTGTTGTCCATAGATGTTTCAACTTGTTCTGCGCTGGCTGCATGCATGCTGCTAGCGTTAGCTTTGGATGCTGTGGGGAACTTGGCTTTCAGGCCATAAGTATATGCTTCAGAATGAATGAAAGTGAACAGTCAGAGGAGCAGATAAGACCTTCATTCATTAACGGATGCAGATTGATTTCTCCCACAACATTTATTTCCAGTCCTTTTTGCCTTTTCTAGTCCGTCTGGATGACATTGTGTGGTTTTTTAAAACAACCAAGCTAAAACAAAAAGACTTCCAATGTGAGCCCTATTGTGTGCTGAAGCACCAGTTTCCCTTGGGCCCTTTGTTCTTCTGGTCTGTGAGGAGAGTGGCACCATTCCACAGGAAATGCCTTTTTAACACAGCAGGAAGGAGAAACTTTTGCCTCCCCTTGGATCCAGGTCTGTGCTTTTATCCCATGGCATTACGTGGCTGGCACAGTGTTTTGTGTTTGGCTTGTGTTTGTGCCTTAGTCGGGATAAGTCAATACCCTTTTTTAAGTCTTACAATATGAAGTGGATTTCCTTGCGGACCGCTGGCCAGTCAGGGGTTAAGCTTAAAATTCCCCAAGGTCTTGCTCTAGGAATTAGCATTGCAAGGAATGAGAAGAATCTGTTGAGCCTAACTGGACGTGACTCGTGTGAAGGCTAATGGTTAACGAGTCCGGGTGGAATTTCCCCCTTTGATTGAGTTGAGATGACTTGAGCTCTCTCAGATATTTTCTCAAGGATTGAAAAATGCTTTCATAAGTGAACTTTGATTCCACAATGGAATTTGAATGTCCCTAAACTGAGTCTTCTCTAAACATTGTGAGCCCAGGGGAAACACAATGCAGTATGTTATGAGTAACGTCATTGTGATATTTTCTATAATTAAAACATTCTCAAATGTGCTACAATACCTGAATATGAAAGTCATAAAGCATGTTATGTGGCTAGTGCTCTGTATGTATAGTGAGTATTCTTCATGCTCCGATTACAATAGATTGCAATCTAATCATGTTTAGCCAGCAGTTCACTGCCATGGTACATAAACACAGTATCGGCTTCTTTGTTTTTACGCATCGTGTCTGGCTGTATGCAACACATGCCCAGACAGTGTCACAGAGGCATGAAGATATGAGGTGCCATTCACAAACCTTGGTGACCACAGAACACACCCAGTGGGTCTCCACTCACAACTACATACCATACATTTTATATGGATGCAGTTATCTGCTGAAGTTACATGTCCCGAGCTTTTTGTGACTTGAATGTCGGAGTGAAAATGGATCCGATCTGCCAAACCCCGTCTCGTACCGAAGAACATTATTTGTGCCAGTGTGTGTGTGCAGTCAGAGTGAGCAAGTGTGTCTTTCAGCTGACCGGTCTTTCAGAAAAACAGGGCACTGGGCCATGTATCTGCAGCTGCCCCCTCTCTGTGCGCTCTTTGATGGGGAGAAAGATGGCCTTTACACACACACACACACACACACACACACACACACACACACACACACACACACACACACAGGCACTATGTTGTCTCAACACTACTTGAGGATCCACTGAGGGACACATTGCGTTCATAGGGAGGGCATGTTTGTGCGTTTGTTTATGGTAGTGTACTGCGATGTCTCATTGTACAACTTCAGACAAGCCTGTTGCAGTGCACTAAAGTACAAAGTATATTCATATGAGTTGTATCCGTTGTATGTTGTATGTTAAATGATCAGAGCAGTTGATAGTGGAACAGTCCATCTCATTTGTTTTTGGTGTTCCAAATAGTAGCAAGGGGACAGCCCTCACATTTGTACGTTTATTGAAACACACACACACACACACACACACACACACACACACACACACACACACACACACACACACACACACACACACACACACACACACAGAGATCAGATACAGCCATCCTTTGTTTAACAAGCCCAACAGACTTAGAGGTCTCAACCGTTGCCCTGTTTATGGTGTGTTTGCCTTGCAAAGATGGCAGTCACACCTGTTCCTTATCTGCACTGTGCGCCCTCCACCCTTTACTGTGGTCACTTTATTACTTTTAGTATAGTTACATATCCAGTTATATTGTTTACCTCTGTTTATAACATCTGTTTACATCATCTTGTTACTTACATCTGTACATATTGCATAAACACATTTCCGTTCAACCGTATTTGATTCAAATTGATATTTAGTATCTCTTTATTTTGCACTTGCACTATTTATGTCTTTTTCCCTATTGGAGAGAGTCCGAGCACACACATTTCCATTGCTAGTGACTGCTTTGGTAATTGTTGAGCACATAACAGGGAAAGAATTTGAACTATTAAAACACACGTACAGCGACATATACAGTAGCTTTTGAAAACGACAGTTGAACAGAACATTTGTACAGTATCAGACTAATACCCATTGTATCGTTGTAATGTTTGCATACTGAGTCCCTCTTGTTTGCCTTCTTCCTTGTTGTGTGTCCAGGATTAGATGACAGCCTGCAGCAGTACGTGACCAACTTTGAGCGGGAAAAGATCAGCGGGGAGCAGCTACTGAAGATCACCCATCAGGACCTGGAGGAGCTGGGCGTGGCCAGGATAGGACACCAGGAGCTAGTGCTAGAGGCTGTGGATCTACTCTGTGCTCTGGTCAGTAGATACCCTGTGTGTGTGTGTGTGTGTGTGTGTGTGTGTGTGTGTGTGTGTGTGTGTGTGTGTGTGTGTGTGTGTGTGTGTGTGTGTGTGTGTGTGTGTGTGTGTGTGTGTGTCCGCTCAAGTATTGATGGGTGGATATCGTCAGGAGGGATTGCTCACAAATCAGGGGTTCTCTTTTGGTCACTGTCCCTCCCCCCTCACTCTCTTGTGTCTGCATTCACTAAATACGGCAGCTAAAGGAACCAGCGATGCAGAAAGGCCCATGGTTTTCCCACACAGCTCAGCGGGGTGCAGCGGCACTACATCACATGAAGCGGCCCGAGGTCATTGGGGAGCAGCAGTGTCACTCAGACTAGAGGACAGATCGGGTTGGAGGGGCCTTAGGCTTAATTTACACTCTTTTTTTTTTTTTTGGCATTTTCAAGCTTTTTATTAGACAGTACAGAGTTGAAATGGGGAGACAGAGAGAGAGAGAGAGAGAGAGAGAGGGGGGATGACCTGCAGTAAAGGTCCACGGGTCCGACTCGAACCCGTGACCACTGCAACGAAGGCCGGAGCCAACACGGCACGCGCTCTATCCACTACGCCACCGGAGCGCCCCAATTTACACAGTTTTAAAGCTGTGTAAGATTAGAGCCAGTTAATAGTGATCATGTAGCGACGAGTGACGGCTTGATCTGTTTGATAAATAATATGTAAGCTGTCTGTCCACTCTCCCTAACGTGTTAGAAATGGAGTCAGCAGTTCTGAATGCTTGTTGTCAAAACCACTTTTTGGTCAAATCAGTGAATATCTCCTCACGATCCGCTACTGTGAGTGCGTTGAAAAAAAGAACTGGTGTTCATACACAGCCTAGCCTCTGTAAACCGGTATGTAACAAAGGATATGTAAACCAAGGGCGGCCCACCATAGCTAAACAAATACCGTTTATTAACACTTTAAAAAAAATCGGAAACAAAGGCAGATCATTGTTACTGCAGGCAGCTATCTACTCACCTTAGCCATCTCTCGTGGTTCAATTATAGATCCCCTGTTTGGCTCCTATTAGTCACTGTGTGAGCGAAGCAGCTGCCCCTCTGTCCATCATCACAGCTCCAAGATAAACTGCCAACAAAAAAATCTCTCTCTCCCTTTCCACTAGTGAGCATGAAAGGAGCGATGAAAAGCGTCCATGCTCCAACTGAAAGAGAAGCAGGTTTTTCCAGCAGATGGGATCGATTTGAAGTTTTTTTTTTTTTTATAACTTCCTGTGCCATAAAAGTCCCAGATTGTGGTCCCTGTGTTTTGATCAGTGTCAGCATTTCTGTCTTTATGCTCTTTTTAAAAGGCTTTATATTAATCGTTTGGGGCACGGTTATTTTTACCCCCAGGAGAGTTAAAAGTTCAAAATCTCCTCTCTCCTACATGAGGTTGCATCTCTTGCACTGAAGCTATCTGAAAGATGTGTGCGTCCCATTTTAGATTGTATCAACACAATTAATAACTCGACAGATTTATTTGATAGTGGTCCGCTACCTCGGCACACAGAAGCAATGAATGGGTTTCCTAGACCCAACTTTAACTCTTCCATGGTTTCTCAATCTGTAAAGCTAAAATGAGCAACCTGTTAACAGTATGTCCTCTACCTGTAACCACTGAGAGTGGACACCTGGAATCACTTGGATATATGGTAGCCTGTTTTGTTTTGATAGATTTACTCATCATAGAATATGTTCCACATGTTACATCCTGTGGTCCATAACCACTTTCACCCTCACAGTAATCAGGCCCAGATTTTTGTTCACCCCTAGAGAACCTTGACATCAAGGCAGTGAAATCTCAAGTCATTTTCCTCTCTCGCAGCTTCATAAATTTGGCCTCCAAAGTGCTCCCTCAGCATAGTTTTGTTATTTTAAGTGAACCCCCTACCCTTGACTTGAACTTGATTCTGCCTTCATAATGGGCTGTTAGTTTATAATACTGTGCCTGTGTGCGCTTGTACTCACTGTAAAGTCTAATGCAATTAAGTAAGGAAGTATTGGTCACTTCACTTTGTGTTTTTTTCCCCTCTCTTTCTGCTCCTTGAAGCTCTAGGCAGGGAAAGCTGGACTCTCAGCAACCGTCCACCTCTGACTGAAGCAGTCTGGCTCAATGTTTTGTGTCCGTTAGGGGTTTCCTTATTAAGAATGAGGCCTTGGCCTTCCACAGGCCCCATGGGAGGAAGTGAGGCCCCCGGTTCAATTAGCTAAAACTAAGGCGAGGTCATTGCTACCGACAGGAACACAGGCCACCAGCACCCCCACCTCTCTCTCTCTCTCTCTCTCTCTCTCTCTCTCTCTCTCTCTCTCTCTCTCTCTCTCTCTCTCTCTCTCTCTCTCTCTCTCTCTCTCTCTCTCTCTCTCTCTCTCTCTCTCTCTCTCTCTCTCTCTCTTTGTTTTTGTGTTATGTCAGACACTTCCTGTAGATGCAGTCACATTCATCCCTGGGAAACTTTGCAACCAGGCTTTTGAATTTAAAATGTTCAAGCGTTTGTGTGCACACATAATAAAGACTTTCGCATTGCACCATTTTATATACCAGGGCCCTTAGCTGTCTTGTTAGCGGTTTCAAACCAACATCATGAAGACTGATGGCCTTAAATACAGCCCCACAGCCCTGTAGGAAACATTCATACTCATGCTTCTCTTGCGCCCAAAAGCCATCAAGTGCAAAAGTGCTCTCTGGGGACAAAGAGAGAACATTTCAATTAATTTAACTGGACTTCTCTGGACCATGATGTCTTCTGCAGAGTTAATGTTGAAACTCAGCCCTTCTCTATTGGTTCTCACACCCCAGTGAGACATTATATGACATTCACACACCCATTAGCTTTCTCCAGCAGCTATTGAACATATAGTGTATGACAGATTACCTGGCCTCATCATGAGCCGCAGAGCTGCTGTAAATGTATTTTACAATCGCCTAGGGGTCACTCTGTCCCAAGGTGTAATGTAACACTTAGATGGCACACATATATAGCCACACACACACACACACACACACACACACGCGTCGCACACACACACACACACACACACACACACACACACACACACACACACAACAGACACTCTGTCAATCCAGGAGGCATTTGTATCTTTCCTTTATAGTCAAAGTCAGATCTGTGCAATGCCTGTGGCGAGGGCAGGAAGCGCTGTGTTGTGATAGCCGCTCTCCATTTCTCCCGGGGACATTTGTACCAGTATATCGCCCCTTCAAAGAGCCCCAGCCTGAGCCTACACATCTTGATTCTAGATCAACTGAAATGTCTATAAAAAGGCACTGAAAGAACGTAAATTTGGCTCTAAATGCTGTTATGAGAGAGTGAGAAATCGCAATTGACTGGAACCAGAGATTTGAGCTCCGACGTGGTTTTAAGCTCAGCTGGCAGTGTGGGACACAAGCCCGCCTGGACATCTGTGGGCCAGTTAGAATTGGCGTGACTGTGTGATTAGCCTGCTAATGAAAAAGCCAGGAGAGACGTTTGATCTGGAAAGTGCTCACGCCGCCTCTACAGTGCTACAGTTCCACTTTCCACTGTGTGAATGACTGAACGAGAAATCATACCATTCAATGAGTTCTTCCCTTTTCTCTCTCATTTCCCTGAGTATGTTTGCTTGCCATTATAATGTTTCACTAAAACCATTCCATGTCAAGTGTACCATGAGTAAGGCTGCCTACAGCTACTGTTTGACTGGTTCATTATTCTTGTGCTTCCTTGGGGACTGACATGAGTAAAATGATTTGTATGTTTCTTTGAGCACAAGTTGTAGAGACGCAGGCCAGGGGAATTAAAGTAGACACTAATCACTTGCAGATCCCGTATGTTGTTTCCCAAACACATGCTGTTAAACTGCCTGCAAAAGCATATTTAGCCACTTGCACATCACACATGCAGCAACACTGCTGGCAGCGATGCAACACCACGTAAGCTGATATATACCAGGAGGATGGGAGCCACGCAACCCTTTCTCTGCTTACCTTTAAAGCCCCTGTTAAACCCAAATCAACAACATCCTTCTAACTATGTAATTTGAGGAGGTAGTTGCATGATAGTAATCATCTGAAAAGGGTAAGGTAGCTATATATTTATAGATCCAAATTAAAGATATTGTTATTTATTAGAAATTTGGTTTAGATGAGGTGGGCTATGCTCTGTTTCTTATTACACAAAGTAATATCATGGCAGTTATCTCTGCCGCACCCACACAGTCCTGTCAAACGGTCTAAACAGTAAAAAAGCAATTTTTTAACTAAGTTTCATAATATTCATGAACATTTATTTTCAATCAGATTTTTGTAAAAGCTTATTGAGTCATCCAAATTTAAAATCATATATTGATTTTTACTATTTTAGACCAGGTTTCCAGAGGCAAAGCATTATTCCAAAACCCATTTTTTTTTTCAATCGAAAGTGGTCATGCTAAAGTCTCAGACACACTTTTACCCTCCAATAACAAAATTTGCATTGTGTTGCAAATCAGTACCCTGCAGAAGTTTAGTTTAGTCTGCACTGCACTTGTTGACCCTTGAAGACACAGTGTGCTCTGCTGCTTTGTGCATGTAAATGGCCTATAAATTAGAGGAATGCAAAAGCAGGAAGCAACCCAGGCTCAAGAATGCAAACTTTGCTCTGCTTCATAGGAATCAGGTGATTGTATGTGTGCACACTCTCCCTGAACGCACGGGACAAACCAGAAGACTTGAAGGGGGATTTTCAATGCTTTAACTGTTCTCCCAGAAGCGTGAACACTTCAATCATATCTGTCAAATCAATAATTATAGCCCCTTATTGTACAGGAAACAACATGCTTTCTTTGGTATAAGCCTTCACTGTGCCCCCCCCCCCAGGTCTGAAATGCATGGAAGGGTTTGCTTTGATCTTGAGGTGTATTGGTGTAATATATCATTTATTCTTCACTTAAGACTGTGTTCTCTCTCCATTTTTGTAACTTTGCCCTATTTTAAACGGTGTGTTCATTTACTGTTTTTCAGAACTATGGGGTAGAGACGGACAACTTGAAGCATCTGGTTGTGAGGATGAGAGCGGCCACCAACAGTCTGCACATGGCCACGTCCGACCGCAGGAAAAGCCCCGCGTACGAAGGCAGCATGTCACGCAAGCCGCCCAATGACTTCCTCACCTCTGTGGTGGAGCTGATCGGCGCTGCAAAGAGCCTCCTGGCTTGGCTTGACAGGTAATAACACTTTGGTAGCCGCCAGCGAACCCGTGCACTCAACTGAATCAGATCGGGTATCAGAAGGGCTGCTATTAGAACACTGCTTAAAACTACACGCACATACACGCGTAGAGATTTGAAATGCTCTGCTCTCCTGGTGACCTGAGGCAAAAACACATCACACCATAAAAAGCAGAGCATATTAAACAGGTTGCCAGGATTTAGCCGTCTGAAATTAAGCTTCTCTTTTTGTGGCAGGCTTGGCTAAAGCGGGTACAATGACGTCATGATATAAATAGTAGTTATATTGAGATGAAGGCAATATGACAGTCTTTAAAGGTGCTGTGCTAAATTTTCAATTATATCCGTAAAGTTCAGGTATACAGTATATTCATTTTTGAATTGCAAAATGTGCACACATTTTTTTTTTTTTTAATAAAGCAGTCATGTGTTGATACTGTTAGATTTTTAGATTATTCTAGCAATTGCCATTGTCATAAAAATATATTTGTACTGTGGAAAGAAATGAAACATCTGACTTAGTCTTATGATAGCTCATAGTGTCTGCTTAGACTCTTAGCATAGTTGTAATAATATTCCACCAATGCCCTTAGGAAAGTTTATTATAAACAATTAATGTGCAAACTTTTCTTCACTGTTCAATCAAGTTTTGGAATATAGACAATGCGTAACGCTTTGTTGATGTCTACCAGTCCTGCTGCTCTGTGGATGTTTTTCTAAAGCTTTCCTAAAGACATATTTTGATTTGATGAGCCACACTGACATTTTTGAGGTTTGGCGCCAATGTTTGGGCTGCTACTTTGGAGTTCCTAAGTATATGTCTCAGACTGAGAGATGGAGTGAGAGGAAGAGACTGAGAGGAGATAAAATAGCACATGTCAAAGAGTGTTGAGTTATAACAACAAACCTCAGAAATTCAATGTAGAAAACAATACACTCCCATGCCAGTTTATTACGTACACCTAAAAAATCTAATGAAATCCTGTACAACATATTTACACATCTTCCTTCTTCTTGAATCGACCACATTTTGTTTACAAAAGATGTTCCATCAAAATGTCAGTTAGTACTAGTGTTGTCCTGGACTGTGTCGGTATAGAAACACTTCTAAATATAATGAAGTCAAGTTCACCACCACTGCAAACTACAACCTTAATCATAAACATGTAGTTAAATCGATACCTATCTGATTGAACTTTATTGTATTGGTGTACTGGTTCCTAATGTTCTCCCTTCTCTTCTTTGTCTCATGGCAGGACGCCTCTTACGGGGATCAGTGACTTCACGTCCACCAAGAACAAGATCATTCAGCTGTGCCTGGAGCTCACCACCACAGTTCAACAGGTCTGCGCGCCAGTTAGCTCAGCAGCACACGTGTAACTAGCCCCTGGGAACCACATACACACACACAAACACATACACAATAGATTTTTTCCACTAAGCACATACCAGCCAGGGGGCACAGACGTGAAGGATAAAGTTTAGGAGAAAAAAGAGTTATGGGAAATGTGGTCTGGCAGTCATGACATAAGCCCGAAGCCAGCAGTCTGAGCACGTTATTGCCAATGCTGATGTTTACCTTGGGATCTTTCCCTCCTCCCCCCCATGCTGGCTAATGAGGAGACCCCCTTAGTGCGAGGATATTTAATGGTAAACGTCGTTTTTGTGTTTCCAGTTTCATAAAATAAAACCCACTGGTGCTCTTTTAAAGGTGGCTGCCAACATTCCCCAGGCTGCTGTATACTCCCTCAGCCATGTGGTTCCTGTTTGTGCTTCTCCAAGTTGCTCACAGTGGGAGGCCAAACTGTCTGAAAGGGCTTCCTGCATGTAGGTTTAATACAGGGATGAGGCGACTGCCAGCTACATATAGCTAACGGTTAAAACAGAGCATCAGCATTCATCCATCATATTTCACAAATCCTGTGAAATGAAAGAGATGCAATTGCTCTTGCATTGCATCATGATACAACTGTGTCTCCTCCTGTCAGTTTCATTCAGTGGGCATACATTCGTCTCAATAAAATTGAGCTGGCGAGTGGCATTTTCTTTAGCTTGTACGTACACATTCTTCTTCCCCAAAGGGTTTGACTTAAGCAAAGCCCAGTGAGCAAGTCATTTTTACACGGCACACGGCTGAAAGTGTCTGTTGAGACTGCCGGTGTAATTTTTTAGGGGGTTATTGCATCAAAATGAATTCCTTTCCCAGAGAACATATTTCCTTGCAAGAGTCTGGGATTTCAGAGCCTCTGGTGATTTACTGTGGGTGTCTCAGTCATGGTCATCCAGGAGAAGTGGGGGTATACGTTTCCCACACTGCCATGTGAAGTGGAGGGGGTTATGGTGTAGAATCAAATTCCCCTATAGGTGCTGAAAGAGGCTTGTAAGACTGGAGCCATTAGTTTACTTAAACAGCTGGAGCAGAGACACAGTTTATCCACTATATATATGTATCCAAACGTGCACACAATTTTTAAAGGCGCTTTCTCATTTATTTGGACCATTTAGACGCCTCCTTGTTTTTCCATAACACGTAGCCTAGCCCTCCATTGTGAGCCCCTGGTAAATAGAATGGGGTAGCACAAGAGAGGAGAGCGCCACAGTCATTAGTTTTATGATGGGGGAGGACGGCGTGAGGTTTGCCCGGCTCGTTCATGAACTTCAGCCAAGAATACGGGCTTTTCAGATCACACAATTTATGTGTTCTGCCTGAATGAAGCCTGTGTGTACACACACAATGGGACACGGCTATAAAACTGTAAACGCATCACCCATCTTGGCTGACCCGGCAGTGCGGAGGTCAGTCTCTTTTCAAAGAACACATTTTTCATCGATCCCGCGAGTTTTATCTGTGCTTCCTACTACTGAATTGTTGGAATGGGTCAAACACTGAACTTGTAACTAATGCATCCATCATATGTTATAATACCTTATAACAGGATGTCAGATGGTGTCTAAAGTCTTGCAGTCCACAGACTTTATTTCACTCCAGTGTAAAGGCAGCTTCAGCGGAGCTTCCTGCACTGTGCCAGCACTCCTCTCTCTCCTGTCCACTTCATTGCTCCACCATGCAGATCAAAGGCCCAGAGAGCAGCACACAGTGTCATCTGATCCACACCGGCTGTGGGCTGTAGCCCGTAACGTGAGGGATCAGCACTCCCAGGGAATTGTCCCTCAGTCTCGCTCAGCGCTTTAGTTATGATCTGGCTCCTGTTTACTAGAATGACTTTGTTTTTTTGACAAAGATATGGGATTTGGATGTCACGAACAAATCTTGGAAGGATTAAATGTAATAGTGTATTCACTTGATATATGGCTCTATAAAACAAGAGAAATGTTCCAGAAATGTTAAAGTTTGATGCGAGGCCATGCCTGCAGCACATAATGAGACCGTCGTGTTTCACGACCTCTAAGCATCCAAATCTGTATTTTTAGCTCATCTCTCTTGGCTCAGTCAGCAGTGTAGTCATCCAAACATTGGCCAGTCTCTTAAAAAAATATGCAGTTGCATGTTTATGCAAGCATAGCAAAATTCTTTCTGAAACCACCATCTTTTCTTGGCTGACTTTAGAAAATACATTGTATGGAAACATGGTTTTGGGACCAATATGTCAAATGAAATCTATTATGATCGCTGTTTTTTCTACTAGTTTGTTTTGGCTTTTCATGTTCCCCCCCATGTAAGGGAAACTAGGCAAAGTCATAAATATATTACAGATAGAGCTAAATCCTTTAAACCGGCACTCAAACGCAGATTACACCAATATTTAAGTAGCATAGAATGTATTCTGCTTTGATCTGACGCCATCGCCAATGGCCACAGACAGTCATGCAAATCTTGTCAATGCAAAGAAACCAACAATAGAAAAGTGAGTTTGAAAACAGACGCTCCCCTTTAGCCCGGTGGAATGTGCAAGCAATGAAATATGGAAAAACTTGTTCGACCCCCATTAGCTGTCTGCACAATGGATTAACAAAGAGTAACAGAGCTGGCTTTGTACATGGCACATGCCTATGCATGCCACTAATACTGTGAGGGCCACCGCATGATTTTCCCTTTACTTTGCATTGACAAAGGCTTGTATTTTGCCGATGCAACCCATGTTGAAGTACATTTTCTGTGCACTCCTAATATTGACAGAAGTATTTCACCTGTGTTTTGATGGATGGCTTCCCTTGGGGGCATTTCCAACATAAAAGCCCCAGCCCCCCCACCTTGTCTGCCTAACCAGGGGCCCTTTCAACACCAACAACACAGTTGTCAGGGTAGGCTGTTGCCTCAGCTGTGTTCAGTCCAGCTGCAGTCTATCAGTGCTGTGTTGGGACACTTGGAAGGGACGGTGGTCAGTCTCCCAGCTGACTTTGCAGATTTTCTGCTTGGTTCCGTCCTAAACAACTGAATCACAGCTTCTGTGTCTTGTTTAACTACCAGAACAGGCCTGTGCTAGCTCACCCACTTTAAACTGTGGAAGAGCAATGATGCCCCAAAATGTCTGCAAACGACCAAAGCACTGTTTGGCTTAAGGCTGTCCTGACCTCATTACATGTTTTCCTCCGGTTGTTCCCCACCATATCATCCACACAATGTTGCTAAATGAGTGTTTGTATGGTATCTAACTTCCAATATAGTTCCTGAACCACACAGGGCATTATGCAATTATAACTTCCATAGAATTTATGCAGAGCGATATTTTGAGTCAAAAAGCTGTTTATTTGCGACCGTTTTTCCTCCGTTCTATATCAGGATGATGATTATATCTTATTTACCCAACCCCTATACTTTCTCTATCTCTAGTCACTGAATAACCTCTTGCTTTTGCCCTGTTGTTTACTGCTCACAAACCTAATCTGTCATCAACTGTCTTGTGTGTTACAGGACTGCAGTGTTTACGAGATGGAAGAGAAGATCCTAGAAGTTGTAAGTATGCTGCATTTTCTCTTCTCCTTGCTTCCTATAATTCAAGCTTAAAACGACATCCCGTAGTTCCTATACAGAGGGTAAGGCTAGGCAAGGCAAGGCAAGTTTATTTCTAAAGCACATTTCGGACACAAGGCCATTCAAGGTGCTTTACAGAAGCAAGAATAAGATAAATCAAGTATAGAGCACACATTAAAAAAAGCGAATGAAGAACATGAATAGAAAAAAAAGAGGTCTGCTTTATCGTTTGGGGTAAAAGTATTTTTTACGTAGAGATTGTGTGACATGCTCTCAGCAGCAGGGTCAGCTCTGTGAGTGAATAGAGCAGAGGGGTCTATGGGATTGCCAACAGAGGAGGCGGCTCTAATACGCCCCGGCCATCAATCAGTGTTTCCTGCTGCTGACACTCTCCAGGCCTCTTGGGCTAATACCGGGCTTCCTCTGGCACTCTGTCTCTCTCCGAAAAAAAGTCTACATTGAAGCCCAATTTCTCCTTGTCCTTACCTTTTTGTTTCATTCAACTTAGCATTTTCCTACGCATGTCTTTCTTCTCGTCTATTGTTCTTAGCGTTCTCTCTCTCCTCCTTTTGCTTATTCTGCTTGCACCGCATTTTATTTGTCTACATTCTCAGTCTTTCTCATTCCCATTTCTGTGTGTCTGCTGTGTCCATAAGGTTAACTCCACGTAATGTGAACACCATATGTTCAAAATAAAATGCATGTGCCGGGTTAGAGTTATCACTGAAAACCAAGAAGGGTGGAGCACTGGGTTCAGTGTTGTGTGTTTGCACTGGTACGTCCACATAATGGCACACTAATGGTCCCTCTCAGCCTAATAAGCCTTGCACTAAACATGAAAATACAAACACAGAAGCCAAGACAACTGACTGATCACGAGTGTCACAAATAGCAGTGTTTCCTGACATGTTCTAACTTGTAAAACACACACTGCCTCAACTGGTTATTAAAGGCACAGCGCATCATCAAAACACTGTTTGTAATGTTTTTTGTATATTATTTATTGATTAATTTTCTTTTCCCCTTTCCTGTGCAGTCTAAGATATTGAACAACATCTGTGATCAGACCGTGAGAACGACCTCTGACCCCGTGCTGAGCCAGTCTGCCTGCTTGGATGAAGTCCAGCTGAACAATATCAAACCAGGAGAGGGTCTGGTAAGGCATGCTGGGAGATTGCATTTATCTTCCTCTTTTTTTCAGCAGTAAACCCAGTGGTGGTGTCTGCCTTATGGGTTTTGCAGGACAGGAATGCATGCAATGTGTGTCAAATTGTGACCTCTCGCATCTCTGTCATACATATCTCTCCCACTGGGAATATTGTATTTCTTACTGAAACCATAAATAAGATTTTGTTTTATTTTTCGTCCCTCAGGGCATGTACATCAAGTCCACCTACGACGGGCTACATGTCATCACAGGAACAACAGAACATGTGAGTATGAGAATATACCGACCACAAGAATACATTCAGCCCCCTCTGCATGCTGGGATTCTTTTAACCATTTGAAATACAGAGAAAGACACTGGTTGTAGTCCAGAGTGAAGCAGTTGGCCATTTGCATTGCTGCCCCATTATATGTCATCATAAATGAAAAATAAATGGAAAGAAAACTTTTATATCGCAGTTTTTTTTTTTTTTACTATAATCTTAAGAACAACCTAACAGATCGCTCTTATCCTCCTCCTCCTCCTCCTCCTCATCTTCCTACTCTACTGATGACACACTGAGTTATCTGAAGGAGTTGAGAATTGCTCATCCCTGAAGGGAATTGTTTGTTCCAGTGAACAGTAAATATCACTATCGGCCTCCACAGAAAGAAGTCCTACCTTTCCCCGCACTGAGACAACTAGTCAGTGACTAATAAAGCAGCATCACGGCCACGGTCGGATCCACACGCCTCCGGTCCTTAATTATGAATCAGGACCTGAATCATCACAGGCGACTACGAGTTAATCCTGTTGGACATCTGTGTGACATGAAAAACAATTCAACTGATATTCATAATTGCAGTCGGTGTTCCCACAATTTGAACTTGGAGGGATTGTTCATCAGATATTTGCTTTTGAATAGAAAATTTCAAAGAAGGGTGCTCTCCAAATCAATGGGATTGGCAGTAAAGTGACTTCAATTTAAAAAGAGCTTTTGTGAATAATTAAGTTGTGTTTTCATAGCAAGTGTCAATGTATTCTAAAAGTGGTTTATCAGGCATTGACCTTTTACATTGTTTTTTTTATTTAGTCACCTGCAGACCTGAGCAGGAAGATCCATGCTGGTGATGAGGTGATCCAGGTTAATCAACAGACTGTGGTAAGCACTTTGTTTTGTCCTTAGATATCTACACATTTGACCAAACATATTGTCAATTTGAGCACACACTATAAATATGAATGGGGTATGTGTGTCATCCTGTTTACCAGGTGGGCTGGCAGCTAAAATACCTCGTTGTCAAGCTGAGGGAAGACCCCAAAGGTGTTGTTCTGCTACTTAAGAAGAGGCCCTCAGGAACAACAGGCTTCACCCCCGCCCCGCTCAAGAACATGCGCTGGAAGCCCCCAGTACAACAGGTACATGCACACACACACACACACACACATGCACGCACGCACGCACGTTCCCACACTTCCTTCCCTCATTATGGCAAAATCCACAAAAGCCTTTTTCAACTTGTCATTGTCAGGCAATTATCAGCTTTTTAGGGAGTTGGTTCCAAAACAGCAAGTTCAGACAGGTGTCACAGAGCCACCCTGAAAGTGCTGGCAGCTGAACTACAGTACAACACTTGAGTTGTTCTCTTCATGCGTAACATCAAACACAATCCCATGATGTCAGTCAGTCTGGGAAATGACGCTGCCAGCATATAGTGTTGGAGACTGCTGAGATTGTATCTGATTTGCCAGAAACAAAGTGCCAGATGTTGGCATCAAAAAGGAGACATAAGACAATGGGGCTTCATGATATTTGGGTTCAGCCTCTTGCTTTCAAAAGGAAACACCCAAAAACCTCTATTGTTTGAAAAAAAGGTCATGGGCAGCTGATAAATAATGTTCTAATATGGTTATGTCACTGTAATCCAATTTGCCGCTCTCCCTCGTGTGAACACATTAGGCTTAACTTGGCTTTCAACCATATCTGTGCACCTGAGTCCCCCTTTAACAGATAGGGAGACAAATAGCTGCATGTAAACTAAGATTACCAAATTTCAGGCTCTGGCATTGTCTTATCATACGGAGCCGGTTTTATAGCCTGAGAAAGGCAAGATGAGACGATATCAGATAAGATGAGTGGGTTCCTCAAAGCAACAAAGAGCCTCTCAACACAAAGGTGGCCAATGTCAACATGTCCACCAGCATCTTGTTTTAACAAGTAGTCGGGGATATCAGGGTTGGCCATCTCGGTTTATCTGTGATAATAAGGCACCACAAGGCAAAACAGATAGAAATCATCCCCTCTGATTCAAGAATGAATGACACTAGCTTTGTAATACTGTATCAATTGTATACATGGGGGCTATTTGGAGAAGAAAAAGGGGGGTGATTCATTAGATTGGATGATGAGTTTGACATTGATATATCACATCTATGTATCATCAGACGTATTATTTTGGTCTGATGAGGATGGCAGTGAATAAGGTAACTTTAAAGTTGTACATTTAGTCAAGGGCACAGTGTCGTTTGAGTGTTGGGAAACATAACTGTGGTAAATGAGTAGAGATTTAAGTGCATGTCTCGTGGCCTATTTTGGACTGCACTTACAATCTTTCCGTACCTCAAAACAAGAAGGTTCATACTCAGGGACACACAGCCACTTAAATGTCTGACCACATGTGGTCAACTCCTCCCCAGCTGCCAGCAACTCATATTTAGTCCTAATTTGGGATAAGAAATGGAAATGACTTCATTTGTTTTCCACTGTATGCTTACATGTCTGAGATACATAATTGAAAAGAACTAACTTAAAACCCACTATCACTGATATATTTAAATTGAATGTATGTGATGCTGATGGTATTGACTAGATTATTCTGCCGCATTTTTTCAGAACAGAACCCAGTCTCCTTGCGGCTCAGCCAACGGATCGACCAAAAAGGAGAAGCCAGCGATCCTGGATTTGTACATTCCCCCTCCTCCTCAGATGCCATACACCCCACGGTGAGCTGTCCCATTTCTTCTGCCAAGTTTAGTGTTCTATGAAGTTCAGTTGTTCTTCTTTTGTTGAGTTCTAAAAGCTTAAGACACTAGAGAAACAACAAACACTCCAAACAAGTTAAACAGCTGCTGCGAGGCCAACTGCCACCCCATAGTTAGCGATCCAGTCACCCCTACCTTTCCTCATCATCATGCTCTGCTTGTCAGCCCACATTGCTCCCACTAGTGCCACCATATTCCTTATTTATGCAATAGCTATTTAATCTCTTCCACCTCCAGAAAAGATGACAGAACATGCTCACAATCACTTAAAACGTCAAAGAATTATAATAGGAAGTTTGAAGTCTTGAGTTACGTCGACACCAAAACATGATCTGCTTTCATGTCATCCTTATCGCGGTACACTGCTTCATTCTGTAAACTGTGGAGTGCAAGCCGTGTGCCAGTGTCGCAATGAATAAATAAGCATTTGTTTCTCTGCGCAGAGAGGGGAGAACAACAGAGTCCTTCTCCAGCATCAGTAAAAGAACAAAGGGCTCCGAGTCACCCAACTCCTATCTGGACCAGGAGAGCAGGAGACGCTGCACCATCGCTGATTACGACAAGCTGAGTTACGGCTGTCCCATCGAGGCCAACGTCATCCAGCCCAGAATGAGGGAGCACAAGTCCTCACGTGGTCAGTGACTTCCCATTCAGGGAACCCATAATCATGCCGTCAATGAATAATAATGAAAAGTATGATATTCAAGCCATTTGTAAATGTTCAAACTCTTTCTTCCAGGGAAGCCCCGACCTCTCTCCATGCCAGCAGACACCTGCTTGGTTGACCCTTATGCTAAGCCCTGGACACAGGGAAGGAAAGGTATGTACGACGCATGATTTCACTTTCACATGAAACCCCTTTAATCCCAAGATTCATGTTCAATACTAGAAGTAAGGGACTTTAATTGCTGTTGGTTAAACCACAGTCTCCTCAGATTGACCGTAAATCTGACTGACGGTTTGAATCTAACTGCCATTAGATTCAGGGGCAGCTCGTGATGTGCTTATCACAGGTGGAGGTAGTGCTAAGTTAGTTTGGTGATGGGGGGAATAGCTTTTTTTCTCACACTTTGGGAGTCTCTCGTCACACCCGGGTACCTGTATTAATGTTGAAAACCCATCAAAAAGTGTACTTTCCATAGCCGGTGACCTTTTAATACTGTCTATAAACTGACTCCTACTTGACTCTCCTCTTTAGGCGAAGACCTCCTGTACAGATACCTGAGCAACGAGAGGATCCCCACCATTGTGGAGGAGGTGCCCTCGGTGTCTCCGCCCTACAGGCCTGCGGGGGAACGCCACCTGGTCAGAGTGGACCACATCAGGGGCAGCCGCTACTACTCCAACTCAGACATCCACAACAGCGCCACCATCCCCTACCAGGAGGACAGCAGAAAGGCCCCCGTCGCCCCCGTCTCCAAGCGCACCACGGCAGAACCCTCACTACTGGTCAGTTGGATCACGCGGCTTAAGCTATTGACTCACTGATGATGCGCTTCCTGTCCGGGGCTTCCTGTTCCTGTCTTGTCTCCTTCCTCAGTGCCTTTTTTTGAATTTTTTAACGTCCAGCTGTCTTTTTGGCAGCTCGGAGCTTTCTCACACTCCTCTCTCCCTCCCCTCCCATTCCTCCAAAGCTCCATATTTCCCCTGGTGTCACTACTACTACCAACTACTACTCCTCAACCAAACTTGCTTTTGTAGTACTCACTACATTGCCTCATCATCCCTTTAACACTGCCTACAACCCTGCTCATCTCTGACTACAAGTCCCATCTCTGCCTCAAGAGGATGCAGTTTGTTCAGGTTTAGGACACTTGGCCTTTGTGTGCTGTCTATGGACTCCTATGTACATATTAAGTTATGTCATGTTTCAGTTGAAATGCTCACTGGTACCATTATTTAATACTTCAAAAAACTTGCTTAATTTCACTTCGGCTGTTTGCTTATTTTGATCTTATTTGCATAACTAAGTTATAGAAAAAAAATGCAACTTAAGTGAAACCAACAGCATATTTTGTTAGTTCAAGTGTGCTTTTACTATATATGTTACTTTCTTTTTCAAATGACACTTTTGTGATCAGTAAGTTACATTACCCTCTGCCAAAGGTTGCCTCTTGTAAGCTATGCATATACTTGAGAAAGATTTTTACAGTCACTTAAGACGACAATGCTGCATTGGTTGGTAAAAGGATGTTTATATCTTGTCACTAGCAACTATTTGTGCTGGTTTTAAAGCTATGCACTCTATTCAGTAAACGTTTATATCCTGTGTTGCAGTTTACTCTGCAATTACCCACCTAAAGGGCCTATACAGACGGTTGACGGTGATAAATGGTCTTTTTAGGCCAGAGTTTGAAACCAATCTTTAAGGACAAACGGGTCAAATGGCCTTCTATTAGAGAGACCACAGATCTCAAGAGACAGAATGACAGTATTATTTAAGAAAATACAGGGAAGAAGTTTCTATTGTTGCTTTTATCTGCCTTTTTGTAAGTTTTGAATAGTGTTTTATTAAAAATTGCAGTTCATTTCAGTGATCTTTTGTATTGTCTTTATTTTGCCATTGGGTGTGGAATTACTGCTTAATGTAAAACTATAACAGGTGTTCTGTGTTCTTCTAGTACCCATGTACATTCTCAAAAAATCAAAACATGTCAGTGACAGGCAGCTTCAGCCATTATCAGATTCCCACTTTTGAGCCAGCCGGCTTTCTAACCTGCTTTGACCTTTTTGAGGTGAACCCTGCTTCTATTTTGTTTTTTTAAGCATGTGGTGAAACATGATAGCTAATGTCAAGTTACCTTTTTTTCTCCAGGTCTTAGATGGTGATGCTTATGTAACTACTTCCCTCTTTGATGAACTTTAAAGTCCAGCTGGGAAACCATATGGTCAATGCAGGTTCTCACTCAGGGGATCTTATTCCTGCACATATGTTGCCCTTTGAAACCTTTAAAATGGGAGGTTATAGGATTACTTTGCCTGACAGCTTTTGCCCCTTTTTTATTGATTTGAATGATTGTTGGGAAGGCCTAGGAAGGATCAGCACCTTTCTTCTTGGAACTGAAGACCTGAGTGCTGCTAAGAACAGCCCACCTTCCCTCACCTCTGTCCCCCTTTGCCTGTGTTTCTTTTACTGGTCAGGATGGGCCTCTCCTCTTATCTATCCTCTACTGCTGCTTCTTCCTCTTCCCTGTGTCTTGCTTTGCCCGTGCTTGCCAAGCTATAGTCGCCTGTGGTCCTGACTAATTTGCACTTTGTGAAAACCTTGTGGTCTGCCTAAATACTACCTGCGCTCTGTTTAACCCACTGCTAAGTTTGCTAACCACCAACATGTTTTGCTTGCACATCACAAACGGTTGCATGGGGACTGATGGGGGCTGAATTATTGGTAGATTCTGCATGTGGAATAAGATTTTTTACACATGATCACAAATCACAGACAGAGCCATGTGAATGCGATGAATGTTTTTATTCTAAATTGTTTTTTTCTCCCTATTCTGGAGAGGAGTTCCATTTAGCCACAACATAATATCAGCAAAAAAAATGCTTGTAATCAAGAGTGAAAGCAACATAGATGTTGCAGTTTCACAGTTAACATTTAAGTCATAACAAAATCGGATGTTGACTATTAGCCAAAAAATAATCTTAAAAGGACTTCTGATAGACAGTAGCTTTGTGGGTACTTAAGTACATTTCAATCTAACTAAGGCCTTAAGAGCAACTACACCAGAGTGGCTGACTCCCATCTCCAACGTACGTTAACGCATGAATTCTTATGTATCACAGGGAACCGATTGGCACTCTAGCAGCGATTTCCTCAACCGGTGAGTGCCTTTTCCTCTCTCACACACACAAACACACACGTATACAAACCGAAGAGAAACAGAAGAGCAGGGTGTGTCTACTTTTCCTACGGGGAGTGACGGTGGAATCTTTTTAAAAACAGTGGGTCAGTGGGTGGCCTGCTTTTATGACGGAGGGGAAAATAAGCCACATACAGCGCAGCAGAGATTCATAGGCAGAGATGGACAAACGGTGACAGGGCAAGACACTGCAGCTGAATTGGGTAAACATTCTAACTTAATAGATGTATCATGAAACTTTGCCAGTTTATTACTAACATTAAAACAAATAATAAAATATCAAAAAACAGACAACGTACGAACAAATCCTTTATAAAGTGCTTAGAATGATAATGGATAGTTGATCCTTAGAAGTTTTTTAGTTCAGCTTATTGAAAAAACAATGTTGAGATAATTGCCATTAAAGATGGGTTTATAGGAGAAATATACAGACGCAAACAGACCAGGTTTGATAAAATAAATACTTTAATGTACGTTGTGGACCTTTTATTAAAATTGTGCCAAATCAATTTGGAGTGTATTATTAAAAGGCTAGATACATTTGTGTTTGTCCTTCCTCCACCATCCAACCCCCCCCCCCCCCCCCAGACACAGGCACATGCTGTAGAATCTTTAGAAATGTCACCGTTATGACAAATCCGGATTCTTCTGCCCGTCCGACTATAAATAGCCCCATCCCACTGCGAAATATGACGTCATCCAAGGATTGCTGTTTCTCTGCCTCCTCATCCCCTTACCCCTCGGATGTAAGGGGCCCGAGGAGGTGTGACTCCCCACATTAACACCGTGATCGATGACTAAACGCCTAGTTCTATTCTAAGAGCTGCACACAAACACATTGCATCCGGTTTGTCGCACGCTCGGTCAACACAAATTACTCGCATTTAGATTATGCAGGAGAGATATGCTGTGGTGAATCCCACAGATGGGCACTGGACTTATTGTTGGTGGCGGTTTAGAAACGTGTGACATCGATGCAGGCAGTGGAATTTGACGGTGACGGTGGACTTAATCAGGTGTCATATTGATTTGGCCTTGTTAATCTATACAACAACTAACTAGTTTTTCCTCATGACAAAGCATCAAATGTGAATGAGATAAATAGTTAGTTCTGTCATGTGTCAAAACCATCAATCAGTCCCTTGGACTGCGGAGGCAAGGGGACCAGGGGTATTTTGAAGTTGCAACACATGCAACCTTTCCTCCTTCCAAAGTAGTCATTTGCAAAGGAGACAAAGACGTGAAGAATTTTGGATGACAGGAGGAGGAGAGCACCAAAAAGTGTAAGCAATCGGAAGGCAGGAAAAATGAGACCATTTTGAATGCTGAAATTGCAGGGTGAGGCCCGCCTGAGGTAGCTTAAATAGAGTATTTTGAGCATTGGGGACTAGTTTCTCATAGACCCTTGCTACCTTGGCTGGTTGCCAACATGTATTATCAGAACCACTGGCACACCAATGGAATGCCAACAGTCTCCGTGGGATCAGTGTTGTTCAGGCCATATCAAAGTTAGCTGGATTGGAACACAGATAAAGATAATGAGAGGTTACCAATGAGCTGGGAGGCAATAAATATATGTTGGGCATTTTTAGGAGACACTTGTCTGATCTCAAGTATGATGGTTGGAAAAAGGTTCCTAGTGTACAAGGCAACTTTACTGTTGAGTACTTTGGCTTTAGTGGTCTTTTTCAAACCCTTGTCTCTTCTTTGTCCTTACAGATATAACCAACCACAACTTCGATCCTGGTCCTTCTCTCAAGCAGTAAGTATACTATGTTGGGTACAGTATGTGTCTGCATTGGCAAACAACTGCATGAGTGATTGAGTTAGTCAACTGTGCAATGTGAGGAATGCTACTGGCTCCAGCCTTAGCAGGACAAGGTGAGACTCATTAACAGGCCCATTACATTTCACACCGAGATAAGACAACATGGGCTACACACGTTCTCTCTGTCAAAGGCAAACCTCCAGAGCCGGATGCAGCAATGCAACGTGCAAATCATGTCCACGGATTAGGCCTCCGTCAGTCTGAATCCACACCAATCGTCAGAATTGTTACATGCATTATTCTTGTCTTTTTGTAATAACTTTGTTGATTCCGTACCTTCATATCTTGCAGTATCATCAGGTCAACATTTTTTGTCAGCTCACTATTACAGTTTATGACCAAACATATACAGAAATAACTGCAATCCCCTTAGGCCATGCATTATATTGTGTTTAGTGCTAATAAGTAAATACTGGCACGCAAACAGTGAACTAAGATTAACATGGTAAACATTAAACATTCCAAACGTCAGCGTTTTGGCATTGACACTGGGAGCATGTCAGCATGCTGGCATTTAGCTGAAAGCACTGCCGCAGCCGCACAGAGTTGCTAGCATGGCTGTTGACTTTTTGTCTTGTATGTGCTACAATGGGAAATTCGTCCAGCAACCATTGGCTGGCAGGTGTGGAAATAAAATTGACCACATGGGTAAATAAGAATCTGTTCTTAATTAAACCTGGCTGGTTAAATAGAGGTCAAATAAAATCAAATGATCTAAGGATCGCTTTGCTATCTTTGCACACAGAGGCCATACACCACAGAGCAATGAGTTACTGTTAATCACTTAGTGGAATGTAGTGTACCACTCATTCACACACCTAAACAGGGGTCAGATGGATTACGCCAACGGTCAGTAGTGGCATGTGAACAAAGCACATACAAATTTAAGGTCCAAAGATGACTTGTTAATGTGCCAATCAAGAAAACTCTGAAGCCTGCTCTCAGTATCTCTATAGGGTAAAAGGAGGAATACGGAGAACATTTTGTATATTTTGCTTTTTTTTTTTTTAAAGGTCCCTGGCTGCATAATGCATCGTTCGTGTATGCACATACGTATGCTGCTGCATAGAAGAAAGCTCATTTCAAAGCAAATCCCAATTGGATACTGCATTTAGAGGTCTAATGACTCAGTGTGCTCATGTAGCCTAACAAGATCTAAACTGAGGTGGTGACCAGTGCCAGCAGGGCAACCGGGCAGTTACTACCAACAACAAGCCAGGGGCATGCAGTGCCATCGAACCGAGCAAGCTAGAATCTGATATCATTTCCAGCCCGTCGCCCTTCCCCCCTTTACACTGTGTGAGATTCCCCTGCTGCATAATAGCCACTCTGTTTGCCCCCCCACCACCTAAGCATTGAACTAAGTGCCGTGACAATTCTCAGCATGGATCGTGATGGGAGATTGAGCGCTACAATAGTGTGACAAATCTGCATTCCCGTGAATCCTACAGTGCCTTTGACATGAGTCGCAGGCGGGATTACCTCACTTCCACCTAACTCATAGCTACAGCGAAATGCCCCTTTAAATGACCCCCAAAGTGGCATGCAGAGAGGAGGATGGTGCAAATTGTGTCAGAATATCTTATTTAATCCAACACATTTAATTGAAATGTTAAAAGGGGGAGCTTTTGGGGGGCAGTTTGGTGTGAGGGGGTCACACAAGGAAGTTACTTGATATGGATGTGAAGGATAGGGTGACAAGTGGGGGGCGGGGTGGGCAGGCAAAAGAGGAAGCCACAGTGTGAGAATGTGAGAGATATAAAGGGGATGAGGGCCTCGTAATAGTCGCTTCATTCCTCTCGCTGCAAGTACAATAGCGAGTGGAAAGAGAGAGAGAGAGAGAAGAGGCCCCTCTTGTCTGTTTGAGCAGAAATGAATCGGAAAGACTATAATAACGCAGCACCCAGGAATGTGTCTGCTGGTTTACCGCCATTGCAGCGCAGGCCAACGTAGGCCGGAGCATCCAAGCTTCTGCACAGATAGGCCTACAGCTCTAGTTGTGATGTTATGGCTGCAGACCAGACCCAGCTCCCGGGCTCGCCACTGGAGAATAAAGTGAAGGTTGTTGATAGCCAGGCCACGGCCTCCCCGAACCGCAAGACAGTGGACTCTGTAACATGAAACACTTATTTTTCTCTTTGTTTATGGAGATACAGAACAATACAGTGCATTTTGTGAACTTGTGGCAAAGGAAGAAAAGGAAGAAAAAAAGTGGCTTGAGTTGTAGCACTCATCTACCTGGGTCCTAAGTACCTCAAGTCATTCAGCAGGTGCATTATGAGTTAATCAGTGAATGTCACATTCAGGTGTTTGAAGTGGTGGTTTTGGCTGGTGGTTACAGATGTTTTTTTAGCAATCTAGTCTTTAGAACAGTATTCTTTAAAAAATTGTATCAGACCCTGTGTTATTCACTCAAACGTAAAGACACCACTTGAATGGGTAAAATAGTTAAAACCCTGAATTATTTGCCACCACATCTGTTTTGCCTGTGTCCTCTTTGTTTATAGCTTTAGGACTCACCCAAGTGTGGTATTTCAGTGACACCTAGTGGACATGAGTGGGAACTGCGAGGAATTCAAGAGACACAGGAGGAGTAAAGATTAATTTACCCCTAGAGTAACAGAACAGTGATGCAGAAAATAGCTTAAAAGTCGTTACTACCACAAAGTAAACAATTTCCCTTCAGGGTTGAGTTTCGGTGTCACATACTCTGTGTGGAGAAAGATGGTGACACACCCAAACAGAACTTGAACTCACCTGAAACCAGACGACACTATGCGCTGAATAGTTTTCTTCTTTGTCTTTTTCCAACATGCTCCCCACGGTTTGGTCAGACTTTGAGCAGAGCTTTCGGGAAAAGTTGCTTTCGTTGAGGTTATGGTGGCAGGTACAGTTACATTGTAGGCTATCTCTCGAAGGGGGGGGGGGGTATGGAAGTGTTTGGCTAACTAGAGAGAAAGACAGAAACAAAAAACAGACTGCGTGACTCTCAGGGCTAATTACCGGGCCAGACTGCATGACATGTTTCAGGTAGGTAGGCCTATATTTAGCTTTAATAAACTGTAGCAAAATTGTATTTGAATGTAGCAGTTGTTTAAGTCGCAGTTTGGTTGTTTAAATGTAAGAAATTCGGTCGTTCTAGAAAGTGTTTAGAGCTAGGCCACTTTTAAAATGAACACACTTACAATGCACCGCGAATTTCGTCATGTGCTAACCGTTAGCCCATATTTTAAAAACACACGTTTTTACGCCTAGGCCTAGCCTATTTCAGGAAATGTTTCAGCATTTGTAAAAAAAAAAAAAAAAAAAAAAGTAGGCCTATATTTACTTTTTGTATTGGTTCCTCTTAGTAGACATATTTCACATTTGTATTTGTTGCAGTAACCATAGTGTTGCCCCAAATTCAGATTCTCAACCAAAAATTTGATTCTTTGCTACTTACCTACTCCACCTGAAGAGGGGTGTCATTGTCTATGAAATACATTTAATAAAATCAGACCTACCTATAAAACAGGTGCAGACTTAGTCCTAGTGTGTGTGGTTGGTAGCTGCCAACTGATCTGACTGAAGCTAGAAAGGGAAGGAAGTGTATGGATTGACCTCTTGCTACTGCAGTCAAAGATAACATGTACCTGGGTCTATTCAATATGAATCCTTCTAGTAATCAAATTACCCTAAGGCTAACATTTCATTGACATTTCACATTGACAAAAAATATTCTCACAGGAAATTGCTTACTAAACACCCTCAGATAAGGCATGTGCTGTGGTTACTGTGGTGATACTCATCATCTTAACAAACGCAAAGTAGATGTGATGCATGTCTGTTGTGCAAGACACACACACACACACACACACACACACACTGATACACAGGGATTTCGTTTGGATGTCATTGTGTGAGCTTTCAGAGTAACAGAGGGTAGCTTCACTTAGCTGAGGTGTTTGAATTTGCAGTGAGTTAAGTTTTAAAAGCACAAGGTAAGAGTCTTCCTCTCTTCTGTTGGGGACATTTTATTTGGAGATTGGGGTTGTGGTGAGTGTTGAGCGCCTGAATACAAACAACTGCAGCAGGACCCTGTGCTGTCTGTGTGACCACACAGCCACCTGCTCTTTCACATTTGCTGACTGCAATGCCGTTTTTTTAATGTTGTTTTTCTGTGTTGTAGCACTCAATCTGACGAGATACACTGTTGCATGCTTGATGTTCCAAGATCTGAAAGTGCTGATGATTGGCTGTGTGGAGCTACTTTGGCACAGGAGATGGGGCATTTGTTATCTGAAGGCAGTTACTATGATCTCAGCTTATTCAGTTTTATTTTTTATTTATTGATATTTTATATATTCTTTATGCCAAGGAGCTGAAAAAAATATATATATTTACACAATGTGTAATGTATCTTGTTAAAAGCAAAAAACGGATTTCATAAAATTGATATTGAAAAAAGTATTGTTGAGGAACTGATACTGATATTGCAACAAAATAAAATTGGACGAAACCCGGCCCTATTCATGTGTGATTGATATTGCTAATTTCTGTCAAATCATACTCCAGATTTGCACTGTAATTGTATCACTGAAGGCTTTTTCAATAGAGGCAAAAGGTTAAACGTTTGGTATATCGTATTGTGTGTCTATGATTCTCTCGGGCACTCTGTTTCGTTTGTCACTCTAAGAATAAGGAACTTAAAATGTGCAGAGGAAGTTGGTCAATAATGGCCACTTGGATTTCTCAATCTCTTTCATGCCGCTGTTCATGTAGCTTGACGAGTTGCAAAATGTGCGCTGCTTTCCCCTGTACTTTATCCTGCTAAAGAGCTGTTTTTGTCTACGGTTGTTCTTCTTACAAGACTTCTGTTTCCATTGAAGAGAAATTGAGCTTTTTGTACCTAGCTTTCAATTCACTTTTTTCACTCCTCCCCAAAAAAGAGGGAAAAAAACATCAAATTGAGAAACCTAGTCTACTTTTTCTTCCCATGATGTCACTTCCTCTTGTCACACTGGAGGCACAAAGAAAAAGAAGCAGCTATTCATTCCATTTATCCGTGGCGTACTATTATTGTCAACATACACATCTGTGCCTAAAGTGCATCTTTTGGCTTTTCTCAACAGGCTGCCTTCCCCATATCTGTGCCTCCTTCTATGGCTGCCGATGACTACAACCCTGTAAGTTCCGTCTTCCTTTTTTAATGTGTGTGTCTGTGTGTGGGACATTTACTCTAATTGCCTTGTTTAAAGAAAAACCTTTCTCCCTTCTGTTTCGAACGGTGGAACCACTTCTGCTTTCCACTATTTTATGATGACAACATTCAATATGTATATTGGCGGTTGGCTGTTTGCTTTCTCTTATTATGTTATTTCTATCCACGAGGCAGCAAAGAGAGTTAAGAGCCAAAGAGCGTGTGTGTGTGTGTGTGTGTGTGTGTGTGTGTGTGTGTGTGTGTGTGTGTGTGTGTGTGTGTGTGTGTGTGTGTGTGTGTGTGTGTGTGTGTGTGTGTGTGTGTGTGTGTGTGTGTGTGTGTGTGTGTGTGTGTGTGTGTGTGTGTGTGTGTGTGTGTGTGTGTGTGTGTGTATGTATAGGGGGGGGGGGGTATAGAGCAGTGGGGTAAAGCTGCATGTGACACTCGGCTTTAGAAACAGGAAGTTCTACATAGCCTCTCCTTCTCTCTCTCTCAGCTTTGGGCTCTGAGACTGTTATCTGCCTCTTGACTCCCTGACCTGACATTTCTTCTGTTCTTCCCTCCCTTGAAGGTCTCCCTCCGACACAAATCCAAGAAGAAGATCAGAGGGGGTAAGTTGTCACCCGTGTGCGTGTGTGTGTGTGTGGGTGCGCGCCCTTAATTGTATTTTGCACCCTCAGTGGGCGTGTGTGAAGTGGCAGGGCAATTGGTGTGTGCAGCCATCACTTGCTCGGTTGCTTTCACTTCACTTCAGTTCTGCTTTGTTCTAACTCTCTGTGGCAGCGTCTGGCACGCTTCTGAGAATTAACTTGAGTTCCATCTTCTTCTTTTTTGTTATTACTTGCTGATTCTTTCCTGGAACAGGTAGGCTGAATGTCGAGCAACACTTTTCAATTTGCTTCTGTCGTGGCTGCTGTGTAGGTTTGTGTCTGTTATTTTTAGAATTAATTTGGGTGTATTGATCCGACGCAGTGGCCTGTTTTTTGCTCCAATGGAAATGTTTTGGCTGCTGGCGTCGACTCTGCTACCCTTTTGCTTCCTCTAATGCCTCACTCGTGCTTTTAACTGTGCTGGCCTGAGGACGCAGGGGGAGGGAGCAGGCCACAGCGGAGTTCATATGTTGCATGCGTTTGTTTGCGTACAGGCAATGGTACAATGAGTAGAAGACGCATCTCAGTCAAAGAGCTGGGCAAGCCGGACCATCAGGGCTGGCTCTACAGGAAGAAAGAGAGCACAGGCTTCCTGGGGATGATCAAATGGAAGAAGTACTGGTTTGTGCTGAAGAGGACGTCTCTGTACTGGTACAACAATCAGCTGGTGAGTGGAAGAAAAAATCCCTTTTCATCATGAGACATGTTAATGATGTACGCATGTTTAATTGCTGGTCTTACACTGCTGACACGATTAATCACTGTTCCCAAAAAACAAGTCCCGTCTGTTAGCGGAGCTCCACAAACACACAGTGTGCCACAGAATAGCCTAGAAGCAAAATCCCTTTTTAAGTAACACGGCTCTCAAAACTCTCGGGCTTCCCCAGCTCATCAGCCTTTACCCTGAAGCAAATTCTTTCCACTAGAAAGATGAATTTTAACTGATAGCGACTAATTTTTTTTTAGCAAACACATACATACACTGTTTGTAGGGGAACATCTTCCGCAGATTTGGTGCTCTAGTGATATAACAAATAAACTACAGTGCCCTTATTTTTATTGGTTTATAATACATTTTTAGGAAAACAGTGGACAACAGCTGCATCAGACCATTTAGTGGGATTGGGTTGTCATTGAATTTCATTGACAGTATGAGAAATGTAGAATAACACTAGACTAACTCTTTTCTCAGTCTGCATTGGTTATTATTACACTGTTGTTTTTGCTGTTTGATTCACTTTTCAATTCAAGCATTTTGAGAAAGGTGGTATTTCCATTGAAGGCAATAGGAAATTAATGAAAGAAAAGGTTTGTTGGAAGCATACCAAAAACAGTTTCCTCCATTAATACATTTTAACTGAAAATCTGTCCACAGCTTGTCATTTTCAATTTTAACTGCATCCAAATAAATTTGATTTGATTTGATTTGGTCATTTTTGCAAACTATATCAAAACTGTACATAAACCACAGAGTTTTCAGGTTAATCTCTGTGAATACATGTAACACTTGAGTCACAGATGCGGTGCGAGATGCTGGCACCGGTGGCGTCAGATGAGTCATAATGGTTTCTACCACAGCTGTCTGGCTGTCAGCCTGCCCAGCAGTGTCACTGTGTTTCCTGAATGTGACAGTGTCACTAATGGCCCGATAAAGGCACTGTAACTGACGTGCTTGATTTACTGGCATGACTTACATCTGAATCTGTATGTCACCATCACATGGCAGGAGGAAATACAAGAAGTAGACTAATGCAATGCAGGGGCAGGTGTCAACGTCAGGAAATGGTTTCAAGTCGTGAGTTTGTTTTAACACGGTGTGGTTAAATGTGTGTGTGTGTTGCAGGCAGAGAAGGCCGAAGGCTACATTGACCTCACTAACTTCATGATCGACAGAGCCATAGAGTGCAAGAAGAAACAGTAAGCTCATAGTTCAACTCAGTTTTCAGTTTGTGGTTGATCTCAATCAGATTGTGAGAAGCTTATAATAATAAAAAAGGAACTACATCTGTATCAGTGATCCCACACTGTGCTTAGAGTATGGTGGTGAAACTATCTGAAAATGTCCAATGATCTCATACATTTTAATAGAAACTTCTCTTTTCCCTCTGCTGCTCTTCTTGTGCTGACCATGCCTTAACTGCCCTGCTTTTCCTTTTTTTACTGATGCAGTGCGTTCAAAGCTTGCCACCCACAAGTCATGATGTTTTATTTTGCTGCTGAGAGCCACGAGGAGATGAACTTGTAAGTCACATAAAAGGACAATACATTTCTCTAAGGGCATTTTTCTTAACACGTGTCGTCTTTTTTTGTTCAAATGTAATCAAGTTGGATTTTCTTTTCGTTTTTCTCCTTCAGATGGTTGAATAAGCTTGGGCTAGCCTCCATTCAGTATGAGCCAGCAGATCAAAACACTACGGCTGGTGAGCAACCATGAACAATAACAATAATAATTTTTCAATAATTGTAATAATATCCTCTGGATTCTAGCTGTGTGTTCACTGTAATGAAATCTGACTTTGTGTCCGTGTCCCATGCAGAGTGTTATAGTGAAGCCAGTGATCATGAAGAAGGTGAAAGCACAGAGATTCCCCCTCCACCATACTCTGAACAAACCTTGCGGGACTCGGTTGATGCATCCGGTCCACCTGGTAGCACAAATCAGGTCAGTCATGTTTTTAGATACAGTCAATACTGCACCATCAGTCACCACTATAAAGTAGGCTGCCATTCACTCAGTATTGTAATAACTGACTATGGGGCTGTGTGTATGCCGAGCGTATTCGAAACACTGTCGTCTAAAAGTAGAAGTTTTTAAATACGTAAAAGAAATAACATCCTCGGTTTAAGCGAGTGTAAACATAGCCCATATTTTTTATAGAGTCTATTACCTGGGGCCTGGGGGTGCTGGTAAATACACAGGATTTACTTCTTTTCAAATGTGAAACCTTTTTCATTTATGGAAGATTCTTACATCCGACGTGGTGTTATTTTGTCTTTCAGGGAACCCTTCCTCCCCCTTACTCGTCGGCCGCCCCCAGCGAAGCCAACGGTTCCCTGTCTTCCCCCGTTAGCACGATGACATCAGAGAGCTCCACCTCCTCGCTCGCCAAGAACCGCCAGTCCTGGTTGGACCTGGTCTCACAGGCGTCTCCTCCCGTTGGGGAAACCACAGTGGTGTGCTCCGTTCAAGTACACTCACACCGGCCTCCGCAAGAGGAGACAGACGATGAGGAGGAACCAGAGGTGTTAGAGGGCACGACTCAACAGGACCCCCCAGAAACGGGCTCCAATGAGGAAAGCCCGGCCACAGAGACGGGGTCGCAGACGGACATTTCAGGTGCTCAAAGTGAAGGTGAGACTTTATTTTACTGCTTTCTAAAGGTTTAGTCTGGAGAATGATTGTTGTCAAAAATAGCTTTTTGTCAAAATCTCAGTATTCCCGCAAAATCAACTAACTGTCCATACTGTGTGTGCGCTGACAAAATAATCTAGTGTAAATAGACAGCCTAGGCTCTGTAAATGGGCATGTTGTTGGTGGAACCCCTTTATTTAAATACCAGTTTACAGAGATTTTAAGAAAGTGCTTTTGAAAACAAGCATTCATGACTCCATCTTTAACTGGTTATGGGTTTGGGACTTAAACTCAACTGACCGATTTCTCTTTACATTTGAATTTGTTAAAGCTATTTGAAGAATAGGCAAATGTATTTTAGATTTCTGCTGTATCATTTCCACTTGTAAGAAAGCGTGGGACATGTTTTTTTCTTTTTCAGACTTTGTTATATATTTTGCATCGCTTCCTTTTCGGTTACAATAAACCTGTACCAATACCTTTAGCTGTGTATGTGACTTGGGGACCTTCCATCCGTTATGACCATGAATTAGTCAATGTAATCTTTGCGATGCGTGTGGGGATGATGCAGTGTGACCTTATCTTGTTGCAGCGGTCCTTGGGAACAGCTCAGATGAGATGGAGAAGCTGTATATTCATCTAAAAGAGGCCAGCCTCTCACCAATAGGGGTTCGCAAACCTTCCACGAAAAGGGAATTCAGGGCCTCTTTCATAAAACGCTGTAAAAACCAGACCGTCAATGATAGACTGCACCTTGTCAGGACTCTCAACAGCACATTAAAGGTACATTTCCTGCTTTTTCACTTGTTCCCTTTTGATTTTATGTTACACCATTACAGTGCAGCTGGCAAGTGAACAACACCAATAGAATGTAGATTTTTTTTATAATGTGGAGAACTTTGCTATTACTTAATTTTTCACCGATTGTCTTTGCTCTCTTCTTTTTTGGCCCAGTCAAAAGAGGCAGACCTACAGGCAATAGAGCAGGTGCTGTCGGACACGGAGCTTACCTCAAACAAGTTCAGAGAGTGGAAGGAGGCCAATGTGCCCTTGGTGCAGGAGATCTGTGTGAAACAGGAGCAGCAGGGGGCAGCAGAGGCCACACAAGCTGCAGAACCAGTCAGTGCTGCTCCAATGGTCGAGACCAGTTTATAAACACTCCTCATAACTGTTTCCTACGGTGTCTGGACTCACTGGAACTTGAACTCACATACTTGGACACACCCACGTACACACTGCTGTTTTCAATTGAGACTACTGTTCCATATCAGCGGCCTTTAAGTGCTATTCAACAAGTAACAGGATCAATGAAGAAGTGTTCTAGTGTTTCAATGACGATGGAGCACACATTATATGATTAGCATGTCACATTTAACTGTGAAAAGTGTCTTAGTATTACTTTTACTGTTGTAAGATATTTTACAAATGATTGTTTTTATGTTGTAAATAATTCTGTGAACCCATGCATTAATTGTTTGAACATTTGGAATGATGGAGATCATTGAAATAATGGATCCATTGTTGAATGGAAACATGTGTTTTTACAGTACATTTTATCTACTATGGTTTCATCAGTAGTGTACAAACTTTTAACAGTTTTTAGTCAATTATTGGTGCCATGCACCAATTCTGCCTGTTACACTTGTGTTTTACATGAACTACTTTGAATGATTGATGTGTCTTGTTTGCCTGCACACATTATATCTTCATGCTTATCATGAAGACATTCCAGACTGAACACCAGGGCCTGATTAAATGTTGTTGTAAAATATTTTAAGAGTCAGTGTGAAATCCTTGTTACTACAATGTATTTTAAAGCCAGGTATAAGAAATAATTTAATTTTCAGTTGAAAAGGCGTTATTATTTATCTCACTCAAGCAAAACAATGCATTTTTTAAATGGAAAAAGTCCAACCCCAAGTCAAACATGCATGAGGTTTTCTTATTGTTTTATTACCAAAAACTTAAACGTTTTTTTTTTATTGCAAATGTGATTAAGTCACTTTGTCACTTATCAATTTAATTGATGAATCAGATATATTGTACTAAGGCAGGATTTAACTATTAATTGCATTCAAACATACGATGCATGGTCATTTAATTCCTTAAGGCAGACCACAGGGGCCCATCCAGACAAGCCCTGCAGATCCAAACCTCTTGCACAAGGTAAAGATAAACTGATGATTATGAGTCAATTCAGATATAGACAGCATACATCATCTGACTATACACAAACAAATGCTGTCCAAACAGATGTAGGGGACTCGGGCCATGCAGTGGCCTCACATACGGTGAAAACTACTGGTAGGGGCTCAACCAAGCTCCAGGCACGAAGTTACTTTTTATTTTTGGAAAATTTTTTGTCTACTGTGCATGTTAAATATTAACTAATTGTAAATAGTTG
Source organism: Ammodytes marinus (assembly GCF_949987685.1). Taxonomy (NCBI): domain Eukaryota; kingdom Metazoa; phylum Chordata; class Actinopteri; order Uranoscopiformes; family Ammodytidae; genus Ammodytes; species Ammodytes marinus. Next base: position 18,184,568 of record NC_137219.1, on the reverse strand, counting down.
TACATGGACGTTTGATGTTAATTATACATAATTCTGGTAAGTGTGCTTGTATGCAGGAAAATAAAGTTTTATTACAAAAGTAATATTATTTTGATTTATGTTGCCAATTTTTTTATTTTCTTTATTGCAACATAGGATAGGCCGCCTAGTACTTGTTTACAGAACTGACAGTTAATATAGGCTAAAACTAGGCCTATACATTGGTAATGTTTACCACAGATTATTGCGGGTTTGTGACGTAGCTACAATTTGCAGTGTCCCGATATCGACGCTAGGAGTCGCCGGTCACTTCAGATTTACCATTGAGGTTGTGCGTGCGCCATATTGGCAGTCTCCTCCATCTCGCCAAACGTCGAGCATGCATGCCTCAAACCTGTTATTGAAGAAATACCTGTAATTATTTACAGTCGCCTGCAAGCCGAAAACATCACAATGGAGGCCGTCAAAACCTTTAACAATGAGGTTTGTTTTAAAGCCTTGAAAATAATAACTAACGCATGGATGGTAGAAACATTATTTTTCACATTTGCGGCAGCTAGCTAACTAACGTTAGCATCAAGTAACAGAAAGGGAAAAGGGGGTTAGTCTCACACAAGGCCGCTGTCTGTGCACAACAATACAGCGTTAATGTTAAGCTATGCAATTTATAATTCATGTAAACTGTCAAGAATAAGGTGGTGAAGACGATATGTTTTCCAACATTCACCGTGCTAGGTTGCCGGTCTTATTCGAAAATAATTTCTACCGACTTGTGCTAACGGTAGCAAGCTAGCTACAAGTTAGCAAAGCTACATCAGCTGCGTGATAACTTAGTGAGTTAACTAACTAGTATGGACGTGGGTAAAACACCTCGCATTCACTGCCACGTCTTTACCAGATGATTATTGCTTGGTAATACTTTATGAATAAGCGTTAGCCTCTTGTTATACAGTTGCAGGGAATATCCATTATTTGGGTTAACCTAACCCAGCACAATTAGTTAGCCATTTTAACTGTTAGCTGTTTCAGAGATAGCATCGCAGCCATTCGTCTGCAATGACAATAAAGGTTCAATTTTCTTTATCATAGCCTATGCTAAAATACGCGCAGTCGTTAGTAGTGAACGACTCGGGATGCCTCTTACAATGCAATAGGCTATTCAAAAAAAGAAGGAAGAATCAAAGACAGGGGAATATAAGCCATAAAAAAGAAAATAGTTAAAAGAGGCATAGTTGCAGAGTATTCAAATTGCAATATTAAGTAGGCCTATAATATATAAACTAGATTAAAATGTTGTACAGCAGAATATAATGCTGTAATCTGGGGAGTAGAGGTATACAGGTCAGGTGGCAAACAAACGGATATATAGAAATGTATGAATTTAATAACTACGGTGACTATAGAGCAATAATAAACAATGTTTTGAACAGGAGGTTTAGATGTGAACATTTTCTGTCTTTCCTTCAAAACAATCGAATGTCAGTGCTTACTTCACTATCTGCTCAGTTAACAGCTATTCCATAATTGACAGCAATTAGATAGGGAATGGTTATTTTGTTTCCATGATAGTATCAAAACAGATGACCTCAGTCAGAGGCCACCCCACTTTTGTAACTGTTACACTGTCTCATTATGAACTTGCTGGCTCTCTGACTACATACTTACCCAAAATGAACCTATTGAAAATAAACTCTCACAGTCGAACAGAGATGACTCTTTGGCCTGCTGCTTGTTCATTATGTCGTCGAATGCCTATTAATGTTGTGTTTTAGTAGTGACATTGATGACAAAATATTTTTTTTATGATGTCTTGTTTCTTCTTTCAGCTGTACTCATTGAATGAGTACAAGCCGCCCATCTCCAAGGCTAAGATGACACAGATCACCAAGTCTGGAATCAAGGCTATAAAAGTAAGTATGCAGAAATGAAGGTTGAGACAGGTAATGGGGTAATGAAGAAATGGTCATGAAAGGGAAATCTCTCCAATTATCATGTGAACAAAAAACATTCAGCTATGAACATCGGTTTAAGAATAATTTATTTGATACTGTATCCCAACCGTCTTATAGTACATTATCGTTAATAAGCCAAAGGCATACGTCCATTTAAAATTAAAGTAGGTCCCCTGATAATTGCAAAACGGGTTTAAACTTTAAACATTTTAATACTATTTTATTAAATATTGGACGGTTTCTGAATAGAAAAGTAAAAAGACTAAACTTGTGCAAATATTGAAACAAGGGTAAATTCTTAAAGATGAAAATTGTCTAATGTTGATCAAGCCGATCTCTATTTCAGCGATTTGATCCTTTATCCAGCAGACCAGTCAAGTAAACTCAGCCACACGAATCTTGTACTTTGATTTTGATGTTCTTTTTACTTTTTGTGAATGTGTACAGTCTGGAGGAATACAACTTTTTTTAAATAAATGTTTCCTTAATCAGTTCTGAGATTATGGGCTTGTGTACATTTTCAAACTCTGATAACTACAACGTTTCTCAAATATCCTTGGAAAATAGTATTACCTTTTTAAAATAGAACAAAAACATCGGTGGTACTCAAGAAACTAAGAGAAGGCCAACACATCTTACCATGATGCATATGAGCCGATGTGTGTTTTTGCTAATTCCGAATTCATATACGTGACACCTATGCTATATGACCATGGCTGGGACTGCACAAGTGATTACAAATAAAACCGTTCCCGGTATGACAGTTGGTCAATATTTGTTGAAGGCATGAGGTAGCAGGCTGCAGTAGGACTGAGATCCTGTGGGACTCAATAGTTAATATGGAGTGGATGGTTTATCACAAACAATTTTTTTAGTTGGAACTCCAAGCTGTCTACTGCTACACAAAAATTTGACTAGGAAAGTGAAATATTAAACAAATAAAACATTTATATCTTATCAATAGCTCTGTTCTATTTACGTGTACAATTAAGTCCGGACAGTGAGACAGTGATCCAGCAGGCACAATAGCAGGACCTAAGCCGTTACTACTTTTATAATTCCTACTGTGACATGTCAAATTTGAGCTTCTTTCATCAGTTGCGTGAACAAACAGTTTGTACCGTGTTTGAAGATATTGTTCTCTATGATTGTACGCCAAGTTAGAGGCTCAGTGTTATTATAGAGCTGACCAGTTGATTTTGTACAGCCCCAATTAACTAGAGAAAATAACAACACTGGAATTGCTTGTAGATGGGAATGGTACTATGGGTGGTAAAAAAATCTTTGAAGCTGAAAAGGTATGACTTGAGGCAGTTCATTTGCATGCATTTGAGCACTGTGTCTACACAGCAGCAGCTTAAGTGATCGGTCAGGGTTTACACTGGACACGCTCAATCACGCATGTTACTGCTGTGTGGCCACTTATGTTTTGGTAGCAATCAGTGCATTATACGCAAGCACTATAGGTATGCTGGTAAAATAAAAGGCAATGAATGAGGTTGAAACCTAAAAAAATATTTGGGATGGTGTCTGCGCAAGCAAATCGAGTGAAATGCAAACCAAGCACTAAAAGTCTTAACTTCTGTGTAATAATAATAATAGTAACACAGTAATGTGAGACACACTTAGTCAGAGTTGGTTACTAAAAAAAAACTTTTGAAATGTCCTCTGAAAATTTGTAGCTACAAAGAAGCTTTTTAATTCTCAATATTTTTGACATATGGAAGGTTTGTTTAAAAGGATAGTCAATCATCAGATTTTGAAACATGCATTTTTCATGAGATTTGTTTTGGACTTCTAGTATTGATCTCACAGAAAATCCTGTCCCCTTAAGTTAGTTTTATATACTGGTATATTTAGTTTTTAATATATTAGGGCCAAGTTTTCCGCTTTTCATTTAGATTTTGTCTCCTTTTAACCCATTGATGACTATGGCAATCTAGGATGCATGTCCTTAATGCCTGAGGGTTTTCTGAAAAAATTGTCTGAATTGTCAAGTCTACCAAAACCTTAATATCTAAGCCTGTGTAGCACATAGAAACATGAAATAAAATACATTTAAAAGTTAAGGTTCACAGGTTTTATTTAAACATGCTCACTTAGCACTTACAAACCAACACATTTTTCTAAAAATCGTCAAAATTAGATGGGGGAGAAAATAAATAAATAAATAATATAAAATATTTAAAAATAATGTGCTAAATGAGGTTATAATCCTGCTTCCTTTTAGCATGGATAGTAGTGACTGGGTTTGCAGTGGAGGGCTAAAGATATACAGATATAGGAAGGAGGAGATAGCTTTATTTTATAATTTAGTTCACTGGCACCATAAATCCGACTTCCCAGTACAACTGGAACGCAGAATGACTCCCGCTGTCTGGAGCCGATCAGCTGGTCCAAACGGCTGTATACCACGGAGATGAAAACAAAACTGAAACTATCGCCTGGCTGGGCTGAATTTGAGTTGGAGCAGCTAAATATAGCCTAAATTCATAAATATTGTTAATAAATAGCAATGCAATGTGTTGTGTGATTTTCGTCACTAGCCTATAGTAGACCTAGATTCTGCACTCTGAACGCCACTAACTGTTCTGTAATACACTATCGCCGACACAGCTGGTGTATTTTATTTACTATTATTATTATTATTATTATTTTTTTTTTTGAGGTGATTTTCGGCAAACCACACAACTTTTGGGTGGTCACGTGGTCTTAAAAAATCAACAAAACCCACCTCATGTGTATTTGAACCAGTGATGGTGCATTCTATGCTGCGCCTGCCATGAAAATTAGATAAAGTAACAATGCTGCGCTACGCAGCAGCCGGCAGGAGATACAATGTGGCATCGCGCAGCAGCCGTCATCAATGGGTTAACTGAAAAATTCTAACTCGGTCTTACTATGTTACACGACTGGCTGATTTCCTGCACCCTGGGCCTATTACAAGCTTCTCAGAGAAAAAGGCTTATCAACATAGACTGAACAAGTTCTTATGACCATCTGTGGATCTAGGTTACCTGAAATTGCTCAGCATTTTTGTTATATAGGGGTGAAAATATTTTAGATATTGTTTACTATTATTAATTATTTTTCTGATGATGTGACTTCTTGTCCTGTTTGTATTCTTGTTTGTAGAGGAACTGTTGTGCTTTTGGTGTTGCTGTGCATCATTTTGCTTGTGAATAATACCTGTTTCCCCTTCCCTCAGCAGCTCTCCCAGCTCCCCCAAAGCACTGAAAGTGAAGCAGGAGGATGGGGTGGAGAGAGTTACAAAGAGATAAGAGAATCCCTAACCAGCTTAGGTAGGAGTATGGGTTGTTTCACAAAGAAGATGGAAGAAGAGCAAAATCATTTAAACTTAATTTGCTCCCACACACACACACAGAAGCGGGAGTTTTGCTGTTGCCACTGTGGGCTACACTCCCCTTCTGGTTGCTGTACCTTAGTCACTGTTGGATTGATTGCTTTGGAAGTTGAAGATGCTATCTTGTTTGTTTTGAATTGTCTGATGACAATATTTGTGTTGTGGTCTAGTTAATACACCTTCATTTCTTGGTAGGCAAGTCAGAACTCTTCCTGTGCTGCTTCATAGTGCATATTGATGGAGTTTGAGCTAGCATTAGTTGTGTGGAGCTACAATGCTGGAGTTGTGATGATGCAGATAGACAAGGTGATCTATAAAATGTTGATCTTTTGAGGTGGATTCAAATTATTTCTAGTGCTAAGCTGCTTTAACACGAAACACAGTTTCAGAAACACTGCATTCACACTAAACATAACATCACATGTATACACTTGATTTCATGGTTCTGCTAGAGTTGTTTAAGATTATCTATCGTTCTTAATGAAATACATCTTATTCTGAATATGCTAGTTAGTAGTCTTCAAGAGCACGCCACTATCAGTATTGCATTTATATGACAGCATTCATTGACATGGTACCCTAAGTCAAGTGTTGCACAAACAGTGTGACTGGAGTTAGCAAATGTTTTAAGTTTTTCTTTGTCATGGAGATGTCTCTCTGCTGATCAGATCTTGATGATTAAGATGAAATTATCTTTACAAAAACATTATGGCTGTCACTTTTTCAAAAATCAACTTAGAATGAAAGAACTTAAATGTTTCCTTTTTAATTAATTGGAACACAACCCATATAGTCAAACGCCAGGCCCACACATGCGGCAAAAAGCACCTGAAAGCGGGCAGTTTTGTTCCAGAGTCTGGTCTATTTCTTCCGCAAGCCACGCGCAAATCGTACAGAAACCACATAAAAAAAACATCAAACTGGATAAACATGTTATCAACCTAAGCTTTAATGTCTTAATTGAAGCGGGGGAAGAGTAGGGGCTCTCCTCACACTGGGAAACAAGAAGATAAAATACCTGATTGAAAAATATCAAAACTAGGTCCCCCAGGTGTGGACATACAAGGGCTCCAGACTGTCGCTAATGAATGTCTGTTGAATATCCGAAATAACGTTATGAAATGGATGCGAGTAGAGCTGTTTCTTTCAGCGGCTCTCAAACAACCTCTGTTCCTTGCTGTGCTTCCTGTTGTCTGTGTATGTGAGCCTTGAGAGTGTAGAGCATAGGGATTTACCGTCTACTGTAGAGAATTATTATGTTGAAAAATAAAAACAAATCTTTATATATATATAGGGGAGAGTGGCCTAAGTTGTGCAACTTTTCACTCAAAGTGACTTTAAAGTAAGGCCTTGACAGTAAAGTCTCCAACTCAAATATGTACATATATTTCAGGGTGTTGTGCATCCCTGGCAATAAAAACGTTGGATCTGGAATAAACTGTTGAAGAAATATAGCTTTCGGAAAAAAAGTTGTCTTGATGCACAACTTGCCCCCGGTGTGGTGTAAGTTGTGCGGTTGGAGAGAATACCATGGGGTGAATTGTGCCATTGATATATATCTCATAAACTGTAATGCAAGACAAATCCATTAGACAATCACTTATTTAAGGTGTATTTAAAGTAAATAGTTGACAAAGATTGAAGGACAATTTTCTTAAACAAGGCCTAGCAGATCTAATGGTTTTACCTGCAAAGCTCACAATGACAAAGTCACCATCATCATCTTTCTGGCCATCTGAACTCTCATCAGTGGTGTCGTTAAGTGGAATTGAGATGTCACTCTCTTCTGAGCTACTGTAGACAATCACTTTCTTTTGGTGACCAGCGTATACAGCCATGCCACTGGCACAACTCTCAGAAATGTACTTTGCACTAGTTGCTCCGTGCTTGTGGAACCAACTGCCACCTGACAAATGTGATTCCCCTACATTTCTGCCTTTAAATCAAGGCTCAAAACCCATATGTACACCCTTGCGTTTCCTCCCCATTAACTATCTTACCTCTGCACTACTATCTGTGTTTATGTGGATGTATGGGCTTTACGTCTTTTATTTTGGTTATTGTTATTTTACCTTCATTGTTTACCTACTGAATGCACTATGTACAGCACTTTGGACAGTGCAAACTGTCATAAATGTGCTTTTATAAATACATTTTACTTACTTATAACTCACCCAGGCCCTTTGGCACAAATCACCCCAATACCAGAAATTTGGATAATAAGCATGATGCAGCAATTTAGGGTTGACATCGTGCTAACTGTATAGACTCAAAATGTAGCATACTAAAGCACTAAAACATGTGTCAAATGTTTTCAAACTTGTCTATAATTGTTCAGACACAATAATCAAAAAACCTTGATCATGGAAATTGTACTTTGAAAGGCAAAACACAGTTTTTTGAGCTTAAATGTGCTTATATCTTATTCCTTGTGTCTCCCTTCTTTACAGGATGAGTCAAATGGATGGCTCTTCTTAAATATGTGGTCACATTTCCAATTTCTTCCACGGTTTTCTAGAAACAAGGGGTGGCACAACTTAGGCCACTCTCCCCTATAGCGCCCATTTCCCCCCCCCCCCCCGGACCATTACGCCGTTCGCTTTCTTTGACTTAACACTGTTGCATCTCTTTGGTCGAAGTTGAAGTTAATGGATTTTAACCCCTGGAAATACCCAATGTATTTTGCATAAATGTTGTAAGGTCAAACTTTACAACTTTTTATGCTTAAAGCATCTTCCATGAAAAAGTAGTCATGTGCACTGTGCAGTAATATAGAATATTAAGGATCCAACATAGATACATGGAGAATCGTTTTGCAATTGAATCATTGACTGATGTTCGTAATCTAATCGTGAGGCTGGTGAAGACTGTTCACTCACTGTACGAATCTAAAGTCATCTTTTGACTTTATATTTGTTGTGACTAGGGGTGTGCACGTGTACACGAGTAACCGTTTAGTAAATCATAACCGTTAAGGAAAAATCAATAAACGAAAACCGTTTAAAAAAAAATCTTCAAATTTTAAATGTTCTTTTTTTTCAAAGTTTTTAAATATGTTCTGGAGACACGCATTTATTGATTTTACATCACTAATAAACTACTTGGGGAGGATAAAAGCTAGTCTGCCCAATCTGTCTGTCCCTTGGCGTGTGAGTGTGTGTATAATCGCAAACACACGCACACACACACGGGGAGGCGCCGTTCTCGGGCTCGACTCACAGCCACTGAAGAGTGATGAAAGATAACCTAAAGATTAAAGTTACCCGGTTGACGTGAACTACGCGCGTAAGCAGCCCGAACTTTATAACACCTGTTCAACCTGCATAAACGTGGACATGTAGAAAGCGATAGGCTATTTTAATCAGGAAATTAATGAAGCGCGATAATGACGGCGCACATGACAGGCGAACGCGTGTGTGTGCGCGCTCGCCTACAGGACGGCGGGCGCACGAGGATAATGACGTCACGGTTAACCGTGTACACGAAAATTCCGTCGTGTACACGGTTAGACATTTTTGTAAACGTTCACACCCCTACTTGTGACAATGTTTTGTAATTTTTTCAAAAGCTTTAAGGCAGCAATCGGCATACTTTTATCCATGATTTTTCCATCTGGTGTTGAATCCAAAAAGGTGTCACATTACTTACTAGTTCCCTTCATATTGCATTAGCAAAAACAACGTGTCTTGTTTACTAATATGGTAACATGGCGTTCAGATGACATTGGCTGTGCATTTTTTTAAATGTTGTCATTCAAAGACAGTTGGTTGCTAGTTTAAATTGAAATTCAAAAGTGACAGCCCTAACAAATCACTCTCAAATGCATGGTCAAATGTACAGTATCTCACAAAAGTGAGTACACCGCTCACATTTCTTCAAATATTTCTTATCTTTCCATGGGACAACACTGAAGAAATTACACTTTGATACAATTTAAAGTAGTCAGTGTACAGCTTGTATAACAGTATAAATGTACTGTCCCCTCAAAATAACTTGACACATAGCCATTAATGTCTAAACTGCTGGCAACAAAAGTGAGCACACGAGTGAAAATGTCCAAATTGGGCCCAAAGTGTCTATATTTTGTTTGCCTTAACCCTCTTGGGCATAGAGTTCACCAGAGCTTCACAGGTTGCCACTGGAATCCTCTTCCACTCATTCATGACAACATCACGGAGCTGGCGGATATTAGAGACCTTGCGCTCCTCCACCTCCCGTTTGAGGATGCCCCACAGATGCTCAATAGGGTTTAGGTCTGGAGACATGCTTGGCCAGTCAATCACCTTTACCCTCAGTTTCTTTAGCAAGGCAGTGGTCGTTTGGGGTCGTTATCATGTAGCAATACTGTCCTGTGGCCCAGTTTACGAAGGTTGAGTGCACGTGCTCAGCGTCATACCCAGAGGTTGGCTTTGGAAAATATACCTATGAGTGCTGGCAGCATTGCTGCAGGGCTTGAAGGGGTGGGGGGTCACCCTGTCAGTGCTCAGACCATACGCCACACACTGCATCAAATTGGTCTGCATGGCTGTCGTCCCAGAAGGAAGCCTATTCTAAAGATGATGCACAAGAAAGCCCACAAACAGTTTGCTGAAGACAAGCAGACTACGGACATGGATTACTGCAACCATGTCCTGTGATCTGATGAGACCAAGATAAATCTATTTGGTTCAGATGTTGTCAAGTGTGTGGGGCTGCAACAAGGTGAGGAGTACAAAGACAAGTGTGTCTTGCGTATAGTCAAGCATGGTGGTGGGAGTGTCATGGTCTGGGGCTGCATGAGTGCTGCCAGCACGGGGGAGCTACAGTACACTGAATGCCAACATGTACTGTGCCATACTGAAGCAGAGCATGATCCCCTCCCTTCGTAAACTGGGCCGCAGGGCAGTATTGAGACATGTTAACGGCCCCAAACACACCTCCAAACGACCACTGCCTTGCTAAAGAAGCTGAGGGTAAAGGTGATGGACTGGCCAAGCATATCTCCAGACCCAAACCCGAATGAGCATCTTTGGGGCATCCTCGAACGGAAGGTTGAGGAGCACAAGGTCTCTAATATCCACCAGCTCTGTGATGCTGTCATGAATGAGTGGAAGAGGATTCCAGTGGCAACCTGTGAAGCTCTGGTGAACTTCATGCCCAAGAGGGTTTAGGCAGTGCTGAAAATAATGGTGGCCACACAAAATATTGACACATTGGGCCCAATTTGGGTTTACTCACTTTTGTTGCCAGCAGTTTAGACATTAATGTCTGTGTGTCGAGTTATTTTGAGGGGACAGTTAATTTACACTGTTATACAAGCTGTACAATGACTACTTAACAATGTATCAAAGTGTAATTTCTTCAGTTTTGTCCCATGAAAAGATGTAATCAAATGTTTGAAGAAATGTGAGGCGTGATCTCACTTTTGTGAGATACTGTAAGTGAGAGAAAAAGCTAACAAACAGGTGAACAACACTTAATGGTCTGAATCTGCATTAGCTTTTTGTCCGCAATACTGTCTACTACTCAATGTGACACACTAAGACATGTTGAAGTAGTGAGACATTGCAGTGGCGTTAATGGCTCTACTTAAATCCGACTGTACACTTAAACTGGGTGCATGGGGCACTTTAACGCCAAGTAACAACAAACACACCTGTAGCATGGGCCGCACACATTGCTGCGCCACAATAACACTCACACTGACAAATACATTTTTATTAATTTATTTTAAATATTGGAATACGGGTTTTATCTACCTGGGCGGCCCGCCCAAGTAGAGCCTCTGTGTGGTAACACTGGAATTTGTGAGGCTATGGCTGGTTGGCACACATTAGGGGGTTGTTGGGGGGCATTTTGTATATTAAAGTCTAAATATTAAATTCATGTGGTTGTTTAGGTATGAATGATGATGGCAGTAGAAATGTTACAGCCACAAAGGAGTTAAACAGTTCACAAATGTGTTATATAAAAATAATAACTAGAGCATATTATTCAAATATAAAAAAAAGCAGAAGTGGTTACCCATGCTAATATGGGTTTTATTTTATTTTATTTTATAAATTAAAAAAAGTTGTCGCATTGTCCAACCCTAGTAGAATGTAGTGGTGTACAATGCTACAATGTTATAGGTAAAACAAACTCTAATTTCTGTGAATAGCACAAATCCATAAAATTCCATATTTTCTTAAAATACAAATGATTGTAGTTGGAAGACATGGCATGACATGGCATCACATGTTGGCACTGGTTAGTGCGTGCAATTGTATTTTGAGGGACAAAAATTCACTTCTAGATGTGTTGGCAGCACTAGGGTTAACTTTTCTAAATTAAATCTAAGTTAGATTAACGTTAATTTTCAATGATAACTTCTGCATTAGTTGTCTTACATTGATGACGATGATATTGTGCTTGGTCTAGTGGATAACTGCAATACATGCTGTAAAGTTAACATTACTGATTTAAGATCAAACAGTTTTCGTCTCGGATGCAGTGATGGAATTAACACCAGTACATTTACTTTTATAAGCTGTCTGACATCAGTACACGGCTACTGACAAGGCTAAAGTATATTAGGCTATGCTGGGTTTACACCTTTCTTATGACCCTTGAGTTAGTGTTGTTAATTGTGTATGACTTAATGTATGGTTTGCCTAAAGTAATATGTGAATATGACCTATTATGTTTGTTAGTCATACATGTAGTAAGATTTTTTTTTGGCCATTAGCAGAACTCTTAACATTTATCCATCCATATTGCCACAAGTCAGTTTTTACAATTATATCATCAGCAATAATTAGTGACTGTCCAGACACAATTTGTTTGCCTCTTAAGGGCTGGCTGATGATGTGAATCTGCCAATCTTTCAATTTATACTTGTTACTATACTGAGTAGACTGTGTATTTGTCAAACAATTATCCATATAGGAAGGAACAAGTGTCATCATGTCTTTTGGCTTCTTAAGTTATGTTTATGGTTAAAAGGACTTGCACAGTCATTCAAAGATTTGTACTTCTCCAGTTTATACTTTATAAATGAATCAGAATCTATCCATCAAACTCTTTACTTTACCTTTAATTTACTATAAACATCCCCAAGTAACATCCAAGAAAAGATCACTAGAAATTCTTAAGTAGTCAACAAGCTTATCGGTGGGGAAAATCAGGATTGTTGTATAGGCTTTTATTTCTAATTTCCTCTTATTACATTTCCATTCAAGCAGATTATAGAACTAGGTCTCCTTTTCTCTGGATACACAGTACATTTAGTAACAACAATAATTGCTTACGCCTGTATGTAGGGCTGGGCGATATGACCAAAATCTCATATCCCGATATAGGTCATTTCATATCCCGATAACAATACATTTCACGATATTGCATATTTTCTGTAAATTAACATAATACAAATTTAATATAAATGACACATTGAAATAAGGCCTTTCTCTTATTACATTTAGAATTATATACTGGAACATACAAAGTATTTACTTTGGATTATTTTTTCCTTTTATTCAAACTCAAATTTTCAAGCATGCAACAAAGTAGAAAATGCTCATGTTATCTGACCGTCCAACTTAATAGGCTACTGTAGGCCTACTTACAACCTTAGTATTTTAGTCTGCAATAGCGCACTGTTCTCTACACCTTGTAATTTGGTGTATTTTAAAATATCATAATTTCCAATTCAGTGCAAATAGCCCGCAATGTAAATGTTTTGGGAGTCCTTCCTCCACGGCTTATTTCAGACTGTGTGGACTCACACTGTACGCCTGTGTGCCGGTGGTTGCTATGGCACTGCTGCAGGCGAGGCTCCAGTCGCCCTTCGTAGCGAAAATGAAAGTTAAAATGAACGACTGGGGCCTGCCATTAACGTTCATGAAGCTTTTGGTGTGAGCGCAGGATAACAAGTAGCTATTGGAAATGACAGGCTTTCTTTTCTGTTCTATCACCGAGGAGTAGTCCCACACGGAAGACATGGTACCAGTGACGGAAGTGCAGCGGGGCTAGCAAACGCTGCCTTCCTGTGTGTGCGCTTCAAACTAAAAGTCAACTCGCGTTTCTCAAGTTAAATGCTTTTAATGTGAAGCGTAGCTGTAGGAAATGTTCAGCTGGAATTAACAGTAACTTATCTGCGAGCTACATCAATAGTTTGTCGTAAAGAGTGTGATTTGTGACAACGAAATAAACGATATTACATAAAATGAAACGATAGACGTTTATGTTTCGTCAGACGATATATCTCGTCATATCGCACAGCCCTACCTGTATGTTAATAGCCTGTGACTGATCCTTACAATAAGATTAAATTCACCTTAATGTAAATAATACAAAGGCTAAATTTTAAAGCAGTGAAAGGTAGTAAAACTTAACAATGTTTCCAATTAAATTAGCAGTTGAGGTTTTGGCCTGTATCCAGATGTTGTCGACGTGATCTCTTATTTATACAGTGCAACGGCAGCCATGACTGCACACATAGCAGCATTATTGCAGCAGCTTTCAGCAGTGATTAATGGCCATCTCTGTCCTTTGTTGTCTTTTGGAATTTTTCTGAAAAATCTCAAAGGCCATGTGAATTATATTGACAATATTTGTCAGAGCAACAATCATGGATTAACAATGTATTACTGGTTTCCGTGCGATAATTTAGTAAATGGCAATCCTATTACAAACTTAAATAGATGTAGAGAATTTGATGTTCAAATAGTCTCAGGCTTGTAGAAGACAATATAACAAAGTTTAACACATCATGGAGTACATGAGCTCTGAGTATGCTTACAGTTAAGTGAAGGGATAAATAGACTAAAAGTGCAGATGATAATGCTCCCAAGTCCTTCATAGTAATTATTTTAAAGGAATACTAAGCGATTATATATTCATCTAGAACACCTTTTGTCAAAATCAGCTAATATCTTGTCACCATCTGCAACCTGTCCGTTGTGTGTGTGTGCGTGCGCTCTGAAAAAAAGTTGGATGCATCAGCTGCTACGCTAACGGATATCTAAAAAGCCTGGGTCAGAGCCAGCAGCTGTTAATGTTCATACTAACCGAGGCCAGAACTTAACAGATTGACGTTTAGGGGAACGAAACCAGGCACTCGCTCTGACCGTCAAACATTAACGCGTTAGTATAAACATAAACAAATGTTCACCAAGCGTTCGCTGGAGATTACCTTGCCTCACGACTATTAACATGTACAGACCTACTCGTCACAAATTGACAAAAGTGCAGTCTGATTGATGTGGATTGAGCTATCATTTAGGAAATACTGACTTTTTAACAGAAGTCTGTTTTAAACATAATGGTAGTAAAAAAGGCAGGCCTGAGTTTTAGAATGAATGATGTTCTGTATTCCATTTAGTTGTTCAATTATTGGTATTAGACCTGGTATTCTACATACTGGCTCGCTTCCATAATGGTCATGTCCAACTCTGACAACTTAATAGAACAAAGCCATCGTTAACGTTATGGGTAACACTGCGTTTGCTCTTCTATCCTTGTCTGTATGCCTACACATCTGACTGCTAGGGGGAATGCTGCTGCTTGGCAATGAGTGAATGACAATAAAAGCAGTGCACAGTGTTGTAAATACAACAGATTATTTTAAAATACTTTGATAACCTCTGCTGTGGGCCCTCTAACAAGGCTAGCTACAGCAATTAAAGGTGGAGTCAGCGATTCTGGAGAACACTTCTTGACAAAATCACTTTTTGTCAAAATCAGTGAATTACTCCTCATGATCCTCTACCTGTCCGTACTATGTGTGCGCGCTGAAAAATAAATCTGGTGTTAATAAGCAGCCTGGTATGTAAACAAAGGGGACCCACCATAGCTAGCAACATCCCCATTTTTCTTTTTTTGGAACGTACAGGAAGCGGATCTTTAGGAGAAATTCACTGATTTTGACCAAAACATTTATTTTTGCAACAAGCGTTCTCCAGAATTGCTCACTCCACCTTTTAATTACTACAATCTTAATCAAACTATGTTCAGTCCCGCCTGCATTTCAACACCCAACACCTGTAAACTCAAATGTTTCTTAATGAACATTCAGACACACAGTCTGTGAAACATTTTTATACCTTTATAAAACATTTTGCACACATCAGCTGATGAATGTTGATTTTGTCTTATTATGGTCGCTTAGATTTTAAGAAGCTACAGTGCATGTAGTTCATTTCAGAAGCTGAAAATGAAGTCAAGCTCCAAATGAAGTCAGACTCCATATTGAATTTGATTCATGGTTTTGTCAGCTTTTTTTATAACAAAACATAAAAACCTGTATAACGTTTTGGCAGTTACTATTGAAAGGTTTGACATTTATCTCTTTGTCTAGTTTCGACATATCAATTGTAAAGCTTATTTTGTTACTAAGGATGAACTGTTATCGTGTTACATTACTTCTTCTATATTGACCAACTAGTTAAGTTGAATGGTGTTTGCAAACTATTTAAAACCCAATGTCAATTTAAAAAACCCTAGCTATACTCAAAGTGCTTGGGAGGATCCCATTTGTTTGGCCTTGTAGAAATCCCAAAAATGCCCAACTTAAAATGTAGTCATTTGGCTTGCTTTTATCTATGCTATCTACATCTGTCTTCTTGTTTTGTCCATTTTTCCAGCCAATTGGTCATATCACGGATTTAGATATACCTAAAAGATTGCTGGATCTAAATCAATTTATTAGCATTTGGTAAATATATTTATAGAAAATAGGCAGAGAAATAGGCAGAGTAAATGTTGCAAAGTTGTGCTTGTCCTTTGTTCACTGGATCAGACTCAGTGGTGTGCTTCTAAATGTTTGTATTGTGTTTATTATTGACAATTGCCCAATATTTTGTCATTCCATTTCACAATATGGGCTTCCTGTGGCAGTGTAGGTGCTCACTAGTCATCGCCGCCTTACCTCTCAGCTCATTTCATGCACAGTGTATGTGAATAAACACAGTACACAGCAACTTAAAGCCACTACGAGTAAGTCGGCACGTTGGCGACACCTTTGAACAAAAGCGGTAGTATTATTACGACGCCAGCTGTCGTGAAGCTGTTTTCTAGCTCGTGCAGGCAGCGTGCAGGGCGTGCAGATTCAAATAATCAGGAAGCAATATGGTGCGTGTCCGTGTGTTGAAAGCAAAGTGTGAGGGCACCGGACTCTTTTCGGCTCCGTGAGTCTATGGGTGACACAGCATCAACTAATGCCAGTAAGTGCTAAACACACCTGATTGCAATGAGTTGATGCATTGTCACCTCTCACGGAGCTGAACGAGTCCATGTCCCCACACAAAGCGAATGAACGAGAGATGGCAGTTAGTTAGTATCACGATGAGGTAATGTGTTTATGTTGTAAATAATGACTATTTCAGATGAATAATGGTCATCTGATGATGCTGGTGAGGCAAAGTAAACTTTGTTTTAGTAGGCTACCGCTCATTCATTTAGGAGTAAACACTGCAGTCCATGCTGCAGTCTAGGTTCGCTGCGTGAAATTGTGTATACGTTGCTTGGCAACGCCCTCCCGCCCGACTATCACTCTCCCTTTTCGCTTTTCTTCATTGCATTTTCTTTTTTTTCTTTTATGGTTCAGCCCCGTTATCAGTCATTATGACGACAAACAACTGTCTCAAACAAGGCTCCCGCTCCCCTTCCCTCACCTGGAGGGATAGGCTTCTCAAATCGCGTAACTGCGCCACACTGAAATCTGTGACCAATACGGATATGTGACCATAGAGCATGCACGCGTGAACCGAAAATCGGACTGGGTGTACGACCAGATCAAATGCAGTAATAAAAACTATATAAAAACGTCTTTCTTTGCACTGATGGTCTCGTTTGCTGTTAAAGGTAATTTATGATTATGAGAGGAAACATGAGGCTGTTTAAAAGATATTTAAAAGTTACTCGTTGCCGCTTTAACTCTACTTTTAAATATCTTAACAAGACATTACTTTGACCCACCTTGCTAATCGTCAAAGCTAAACAAGATCTTTAAATAACACTGTTATTAAATCTACCATCACAATTATATATACTTGGCATGAAAGTGAAGAACCATTGTTAGCGGCAGCAGCTATCTGGCAAATTAAGTGAAGTGCAGAATGACAGAATGTCTCTGTGGGTGTTTTATCTCAAAGGACCCTGCTAACACTGACTCTTGAGTGTATATGTGGTATCAGTTAGTTTTTATACCACATCCATGGACTAGATTGGAATAGCCCTCAAATTAAGATTGTGTGATTTGCTCATAAACGCATGTCACAACATTTTAAACCCCTGTTTTCATTGTCAGCTTATCATGCTTAACCTATAAATATCGGTCAGTGTTGAATATCGTATCAGAATTGGCTTACTAGGATTACTGTTACACTTGAGTTATATGTACCTTTCTGATGTTGACATTGAGCTTGGTTCTTTAAAGAGGGCATATGTCGTCTTGAGTTTCTGTTCTCACTTGCAGATATTTTCATTGATGAGCAATATATTCTGGTTTAGAAAGGCCACTGCTAACTAGCAAGTTGGTTGATGCTTGCTTGCACCTTATTCCCAATATTTAATTGTCTGGTCACAATTTCATGCTTTTTATTGTCAGTCACTGCAAGCCTCACTGGACACACACACACACACACAGTTGGCTCTGAGTTAAATGGCATAAAAAGTGAGATGCTTTCATTGTTTCTGGGCTTAAATTGTTTGTGTAAGTAAAGCAAAAGTTATTGTTTTCCACATAGTTTGATGGACATTGCTATTATGAATTATTTTTAGATACCCGAGTTTGTTTTCATTCTATAAACGGTCCATTGCCACAGTTTGAAGTTAACATCACTTCACATCACCATTTTTGCGTTTGTCTTCTGCCACTTGTGCAGTATTTTCCTGAACATTTGTTGTGCTCTTATAGCTGTTTCCTCTAGCATGCATAGTTTAAACCTTAGAAGTAGTATCCTTGCAACTCACTGACATTCTTTCAAAAAAGGCTTTTGTTTTTGGCAAATGCTTTTAAAAATTGCAGAAAAATAGTTTTTCTTGTATTTTAACTGATATTTATTCAGACATTTAAAATGCTATCAATTTCACGGTTAAAATGCAAAATCAGACCAGTCTGTCTTTAACATAAAGTGAACTTTGCTTTTAACAGTAACACCGCACTGCATTATTTGTGATGTATTCTGAGCATGCCTGCAGTTGCTGGACAGGATTTTCATCTTTCACTTTTGATATTAATTCAATTGAAAAGATGATAATCCTCTATTTCAGGGGTCCCCAAACTTTTTTCACTGAGGGCCACATACAGAAAAATCTACGAAGGGCCGGGCCACTTTGCAAAAATAACACATTTATCAGGACATGTAGCTGCTCTGATGTTTAGTTTCATAGTGTCTTCGTAAATTGTAATCCTTCTTCACGGCAACACTTTCCTTGCACATTAAACAGACACATTTCCCCTCTTGTTTATATGCCAATGATACACCCAGTGTTTTCTGCCTTTGCGTCCAATGTCCGGCAGGGTAAAAATAGTATCCAGCCGAGGTCCCGACCCTCCTAGGGGGGTCCGGGGGTATGCCCCCCCGGGAGATTTTTTAAAGTTTTTAAAGCGAAATGCATGAATCTGGTGCACTTTGAGAGGGAAATTAAGAGGCTAAATCTGGAGAATTTTGTATGAAAAAAAAAAATGGAGACACTGTGTCAGATGAATTAGAAGCTATTGGAGAAGGACGCATAGATTTTCCATAATAATATTAATTTAAAATAAAATATTATGCAGGGTCCTCTGGGATGGGCTTGTTGCTCATTTTCTTTTATGGGACATATTTCTCTGTAATATAATGAGTGCATTTAAATTATTTAAAAATTAAAAGCGCCATATTACGTTATATTTTTAAAATGTGCCACGGGCCAATCAATCAGTGTTTGACACCCCTGCACTAGTGGGTTAACTAAGAAATGCAAAAAAAAGAAAAAAAAAATTCAAAGGGCCATATTACATTATCTTTTTAGTAGTAGTTTGGGGACCCCTGCTCTATTTGGTCTCTGTGATTTCAAATAAACTCTGCCCATTTAATCTCCTGTACTTTAACTCCATCTACTGGATGATTGTGGAATTTAAACCTAGAAAGTGTTGTTGGTATTGCTAAAGAGACATGTTTTTCTTTTTTGCTTAAATCCAAATGTACAGTGCTTCAGCCTGCTTGTGCTTGATCACAGTCCATCCTGACTGGATTTGCCATTTATTGGGGCATTAATTTCAGTCATATGTAAATCACCAACATGGTTTCTGAACATGGACTATTCATATTTGACCTCAGAAAGTCTTAGGCTGTCTAACTCAACCAGTACTCTTAGCATTGCTCAATGATGTTCTGAGAGCACAGCAGAACTGGTAGCAATGTGTTACAATGTTGCATTATGCCTCTAGCTTGGTTCCCGTTCACACAACTCTATCTATGAGTTGACCAACATTTGTGGTGCACAGGAAAACTGCTCTCTAATTGGTCGGATTTTCTATGTAAGAAAACTCCTTGAAGTAAGCAAAGAGTAAAAGAAGAGCAAACCCCTTCTCTTTTCCAGAAAAAGATTAAAGCAACAATTATCACGGGTTGATATATGTCATTGTTTATTATTACATTTATCATATTAGGCAAAAGTTAGATGTGGCTGTGCGGCAAAAAAATATTAATTTTAATGTGCTGCATTTTAAAAATCCAGCTGGCTACGGGAGCTGATTAAATAAATAAAAACTGTCCAAACACCAAAGGGGCAAACACATGCTCCAAGGTTTAATTCAACTGAACTAAAGAAGGAAGGCAGGTGTAAAAGCAACCTTAGTTTACATATTTTTCCTCAGGTTTTACACCTCAGTCAGATATAATTGGTTTGGACACGCTTTTAAAGGTCCAGTTAGCACTGACACAAAAATTATTCAGCAGCTGATCATCTGCAGACAGCCATACAGTTATGGAGATATGACTGGCTGTGATTGACATTGTTATATTAACTAGGGGTGTGAACGTTTACAAAAATGCCTAACCGTGTACACGACAAATTTTTTTTCGTGTACACGGTTAACCGTGACGTCATTGTCCTCGTGCCCCCGCCGTCTTGTAGGCGCGCGCGCGCACACACATACGCGTTCGTTCGCCTGTAAACACACAATTGACATGAACTACGCTCGTTTAGACACCTCTTATAATAGGTCCATGGTACACACACACACACACACACACACACACACACACACACACACACACACACACACACACACGTTCGCCGTCATAATCGCGCTTCATTCATTTCCTGATTAATATAGCCTATCGCTTTCTACATGTCCACGTTAAATGCATGTTGAACAGAACTGTGTTATAAAGTTCGGGCTACTTACGAGCGTAGTTCACGTCAACCGGGTAACTTTAATCTTTAGGTTATCTTTCATCACTCTTCCGTGGCTGTGAGTCGAGCCCCAGCACGGCGACTCCCCGTGTGTGTGTGCGCCGATACACACACTCACTCACACACACACACTCGCCGAGAGACAGACAGATTCTCGGCAGACTAGCTTTTATCCTCCCCAATTAGTTTATTAGTGATGTAAAATCAATAAACGCGTGTCTCCAGAACATATTTAAAAACTTTGAAATTTGAAGGGGGAAAAAAAAAAAACGGTTTTCGTTTATTGATTTTTCCTAAACGGTTATGATTTACTAAACGGTTACACGTGTACACGTGCACACCCCTAATATTAACCTGTCTACACTAGTACATAATACGAATATATCTGTACTGACTTTTTCTAAAAGCCTTGTCTTTTAAGTCTGGTCAGGTTTTTAATAAATCGGTTGCAATAGTGCAGTGTCAGTTTAGTAATAGTCACTCCTAATAAAACCTTTCCAATATGAGGTACATTATTATTTATTACATTTTCTTAGTTTACTGTGGTATCAATTCTTCTAAACCTTAACTTTAACATGCCAAAGTGAATAGCAGAGTCTGCACAGGTAAACACAAAGGTTCCCCACCCCCAGGCCATGAGGAAACATGAGAAATGAAGAAAATTAGATCCACAATTATTTGGTATTCCTATGGTTATTAACTTGGAATTGTCACAGCCCTAACTAATTTTCACTCTCACTCCTTTTCATACCCCAACCCCACAGACACTATATACATTTTCAAATAGGCATCGATATGTCTGTCTTCAAAAACAATTTTAATTGGTCTATAACATTTGGCTTAGCCAAACTGTCATACACATCCAGTATCTGGAAAAGTCCCCAAAACCATCTGTTGCTTGCAACTATGTCGAATCGGATTCCTGTGTCCTGCCATTAAATTGATTCAGCATTCATATTTTGCCACGATCTATGTATTTATTTTTATTTTTATTTTTATTTATTTTATATGTATTTGGCTGCCGTCGCTAATGTTGACTTGCCTTGAAATCACAAGCTTCACGTTAAAATTAAATGAAGACATGGACTTTAATTTGCTTTCAGGCCATAATTTGCCACACCGCCTGTATGGAGTACACCCTAAAATCCTCTTTTGAACTGAATCGTGAATCATTTTGAATAGAAAATCGATTTTGAATCGAATAGTGACCCCAGGAATGGAATCAAATCGTGGGATTCCAAAAGATTCACAGCCCTACTACTGATATTGTTCTATAACTTCAATTGTTATTTTTGGTAGTTCCGTTTGCTTACACAAACACTGATGAAAGCTAAATGTTTGTTGAATGATTTGCAACAATGACCAGAAGAAACTAAGGTGTTTTTTAGTAGCCTCACTTAGAATATTACTTTCCTTATGTGACTGCTGCTGGAACACTTGAAGAATGCCCCCTCCTATTGGCCCCTGTTTCTGAAAGCTGCTGCATAAGACCACCCATCCCAATTACTCATGTTAGTTTTCAATTTAGGTTCTAACTTCAAACTATCTTCCTATACTTGTAGAATGCAGAGGAATATCTACTATACTACTGATTACCCATTTAAGAAAGTAATTAGTTCTTGTCATCTTTATGGTACACATCTCCAAAATTGAAAGTGTGCCTTCATGATTAATGATATGTCCTTTGCAAGCGTGTCTGGACGAAAATAGATTGGAAGATCAAATGATATTACAGTGTCTTTAATGTCAGTAATGGGTGTTAGCGGTGGTGTTTAAACTATAGTGCACATGTAGGGATACTGGAGAATTGTTCCAGGAAAATTAAAAGAGCAACTAAAATCAAAAAACATTCAGTACACAACCCAGTCATGTATTTTCTTTGCCTTAGTCAGGTTTTAACCAGAGCTGCTGCTGGTTTAGTTTTCTCAAACTCTGCACTGAGATGCTGTCTTTCAAATCACTCAAAATGTTTCCTTTCCTTTGCTTCTCTTTCAGTTCTACAAGCATGTGGTCCAAAGTGTGGAGAAATTTGTGCAAAAGGTGGGTTGTATTTTGAATGAAGAATTTGGCAGTTAAACAATACTAAATGTACACCAGGACTTAAGTGCAATGATGAGGTGAATTCAAAAGTTAGAATTTCCTAAACAAGTGACGTGTTAATAAAAACAGATGATACTTATAGTTGATATTCTGGGAAAGCAGTGTTCATGCTTCCTCAACTAACGTTTTGACCTAATGAAAATGTTGAAATACTTTTAAGTAGGTCAGGTGCATTCATAAGCATAACATGGTAACTTAATAGATGTTTTCACATCTTTTAAGGTATCCTAACACCTATTTCTGTATCCACAGTGCAAACCAGAATACAAGGTCCCAGGGCTGTACGTCATCGACTCCATTGTCAGACAGTCACGACACCAGTTTGGCACCGAGAAAGATGTCTTTGCCCCACGCTTCAGCAAGAATATCATTCCTACGTTCCAGCACCTCTACCGCTGCCCTTCAGATGATAAGGTCAGACAGTTTTTAATGGGTTTTGTGTTCTCTCTGTGGGTTCCAATTTTGTCTTTTGATGGTTTTATGATGTATTGCCTCAGTTTTACAAGGAACAAGTGTTTTCAAAGTAGATCAGGGATTGGCAATTGACTCATATTATTTCTGGTAATAATTCAAGGGCTTTTTTTTATTCATATTTTTTTCTTTTTATGGTATTCCATCCCTTTTTTATGTTCCTTCCATTTCTAATTTTTTGTTGCATCAACTGTTTTTATGTGAACACTTTGAGTCTGCCTTATGAAATGTACTGTAAATAAAGAGGCCTTAGCTTGCCTAATTTTAAATAGTAATTGTTGCCGTCAAATGTCCAGCAGTTGTTTTTTAATTTTAACAGAACTTTTTTTTATTCTCCCAAAGAACAGTGTCTTTGCATTTTACTGTTACGTCACGTGTTTTGTCATGCTTATTGGTTTAGAGCAAGATAGTGCGTGTCCTGAACCTGTGGCAGAAGAATGCGGTCTTCAAGAGTGACATCATCCAGCCGCTGTTGGACATGGCAGCAGGGATTGCCCCTCCCAGCGTCACACCCGTCATGTCTAGCAATTCCGCCCTAGTTAATAACACTACGCCTGGTTAGTTACACTTGTAGAGTAAAACACACTTACACAAACAATGAGGAAATTTGTATGGTCAATATTAAAACCTTTGTCTCTATGTTTCCAGGGACCCCGCCCACCCCGGCTACCCCAGCTAACATAGTCCAGGGTCTACCTGACTGGGCTTCCCAGATTAACAACACAGACACTGTTGCTGCTGTGGCTCAGATCCTACAGAGTCCCCAGGGACAACAGGTTAGTGAACAGTTACACATAGTATCTCAATACTTCATCCGTTTGCTTGAGTAGCTTCTTCAGCTTGTGTCTTGGTGTTAAAAACAACTTGTATTATCTCCATTTGTAGCTGCAGCAGCTAGTACAGAGTTTACAGATGCAGCAGCAGAAGCCCCAGCCGTCCCTGCTGCAGGCCTTGGATGCTGGCCTGGTGGTGCAGTTGCAAGCTCTGACAGCTCAACTCACTGCCGCTGCTACTGCCAACAGCCTCAACCCTCTGGAGCAGAGGGTCTCCTCTTTTAATAAGGTAATGCCACAGTCACCAACTGAACGTTTTCTTTTTCTGTCTTACATCATCTGATGTCTCTTAATCTCATTTTGTTGTTTGTTTCTTGCAGAAACTTCTGGGTCCTTTTGATTTTGGGAATGAGTCTGAACGTGGTGAAGAATCTAAAAAGGATAGTTCGTCTTCTCAAATGTGAGTTCAGTGTCTTGAGGATCAGGCATTTGTTTCTCCCACTCTAAAACTATCCTAATACTGATCCAGAGTCCTTTGTGTTGACTACCTCCATTGATCTGATTGACAACTTTCAGGCCCATGGTGTCGGAGCCCAGCTCCCTCTTCCATCAGCTGGCTGAGCAGCTACAACAGCAGAACCTGGAGCAGTTTCAGAAGCAGCTTTTAGAGCACCAGCAGCACCAACAGAAGGTAGATACAGTGTACACACACACCAGTGTTTCCCCCACGTTCACACAGCAGCGGCAGTTCACTTGCTGCTTTTATGCTGTCCATTAATTAACCCATGTGAGCATGATTGAGTGAGGCAGCACACCTGCTCACTCAATCAGTGGCAACTTAAAAGAGAAACACAGAACAAGAGAAACACCCAAAACAAGCCCATTCGTAACACACCGCTCTTTTATTCTTCCAGGTAATGAGCATAGAAGGGCAGGACTCAATCTTTGGACAAGAGAACTCTGTTGCGAATGCTCACAGCAGCAGCCAGGCACAGCTTCCTGAGATGGACAACAAGATGGATGATTCCATAGACAACCAACAGGAGGTATGGCTGACCAGAGAGCCATTAGCAGAACTTGTAAATCCTAGACATTTATACCTTGTCTGTATTTAATGACTTTTCTCAACACAGGGACTACACTCAGTATTGTTTATTTAACTGAACGCCTAGATCGCATAGTAATTACTGAAGTTTTCTGCATTATATTCCATGTTGAGAGGTGTTCAAATTTTGCTGTCATTTTAGGACATGGATCTGGATGAGGGCCCTGATGGTATGGAGGAAGATATCTTTGAAGCAGATGAGAAGAAGATTGTAAGCACACGCTCCAGAACACGCTCAAGGTCACGCTCTAGGTCAGTGCTACTTATTTCTGAAATCACATTTTGTCACAAGATTTTCTAAATGTGCCTAGAATATTGCTGAATTGTCTGTTGTATAGGTTGAAGAAGCTATGCCCTTTTAACCTTGTTAGAAAAGTGCTGACTCTTGCCCCCAAGGGCCGTATAATGCAGTGCTGTCACAAGATGCCTGTTTGGAATTGATTCTGAACAAAAAGGTGTTTAAATGTAAACTCCACTTCCCTCAACTTTATTTCTCTAGCTTACTCTATTGAGAACGGCTTTTACTTTCCACAGGATTATTTGCATATTAAAGCATTTAATACCATGTTGTTGTAGTCCTTTCATTTCATACAATTATGAACTTTGAAAACTGGTGTTGAAGCTGAAAAGGTGCAAACCTATAGTGCTACCGTGAACATGACAGTTTGTCTGTAGAAAATCTCCTAAATGTTTGGTGCTGTCTCTCTGTAGGTCTCCCAAGAGGAGAAGGTCCAGGTCCCGCTCCGGCTCGCGTAAGCGTAAACACCGCAAACGTTCACGGTCACGCTCCAGAGACCGCAAGAGGAAGT
Source organism: Ammodytes marinus (assembly GCF_949987685.1). Classification (NCBI taxonomy): domain Eukaryota; kingdom Metazoa; phylum Chordata; class Actinopteri; order Uranoscopiformes; family Ammodytidae; genus Ammodytes; species Ammodytes marinus. The sequence goes on along the minus strand of NC_137219.1, from coordinate 18,158,655 downwards.
CCTCGCGGTCTTACTCGAGTGAAAGACGCGCCCGAGAACGAGAGAAGGAGCGGACGAAGAAAGGACTTCCTCCCATACGATCCAAGACTCTGAGTGGTAAGTGACGGTCATTATGAAAGAATACTTTCCTAGTTGTTTTCTGCCTGTGCTTTCTCTGATGATTAGTACTTTTCCCCCCCCTCTTCTCACGTAGTTTGCAGCACAACTCTCTGGGTGGGCCAGGTGGACAAAAAGGCCACGCAGCAAGACCTCACCAACTTATTTGAAGAATTTGGCCAGATTGAGTCTATAAATGCAAGTATTGAATTCCTTACTTGATCTCCCATCCGATTTGTCATATGGACTTGAATTCCTTCAACTGCAGACAATATCTGTCTGCCATATTTTATATTTCACTCCCAATTCATTTTTCATGTATTTCTTTGTCATTCCTCTACACATTCGCACTCTTTCCTTTGTAATTTATTCTCATCAATCAACTCATCTGTCATCTAAGTCTAATGTCATTCGCCTCTCTATGGACATGGTTGTTTTTTAACCTTCCAATGTCCTGTTTAATGTAATTTTTGTGTGTGTGTGCAGATGATCCCTCCCAGAGGCTGTGCCTACATTTGTATGGTCCACAGACAGGATGCATACCGTGCACGGCAGAAACTCAGCACTGGCTCGTTTAAGATTGGCTCCAAAGTCATCAAGGTGCACATTACTTTAATAATTTGATTGATAGTGTTCCTATTCTCCATGTGGTTTCATATAATGTAATTTTTCATTGACCCCTGGTGGAATAACCTCAGAGAAGCTTTAGCTTTCCAGGCACATACGTCCTTGTTATGCTCTAAGAAATGACTTTTTTGTGTGTTTTTATCATATCCAGATTGCATGGGCCCTGAATAAGGGGGTAAAACAAGAGTACAAGCAGTTTTGGGATGTAGACCTGGGTGTCACCTACATACCTTGGGAGAAGGTGAAGCTGGATGACCTCGATGACTTTGCTGAAGGAGGAATAATTGACCAGGAGACCGTTAATGATGGTGAAAAGCAACACATCTATCTATAGTAGCTTCTTTCTTTGACTCAAACACTTTGATGCTTGTTTACATTTATTGAGGAAACTGGCAAGTTTGTACACTGACAGCTGATATCCAAGCACAGGCTCACCTAGCCTTTGATGATCTTGTTTTTTATCCAATCTCCTCGGTTGTTTATGTTTTGGTAATGCCCCAAATCCAACCCTGAAAAACAAATTTAGACAAAGATGTGGTTGTAAAAATCTAGCTTAACTCCCAAAAATATTTGGATATTAGTTAACTTTGTTTTCATCTTTCTGTCTGTTTCTTCAGAGTGGGAAGCAGCCAAAAATGCTGAGCCAGTCAAGGAAGTTATAAGTCAACCAGTAAGTGCTGAGACTGCAGCAGTATCTAACACCCCGACTGAGACCTACAACCAGCAGACTGAGACCTACAACCAGCAGGTCGCCATGATGCCTGTACAGGTACTGAAAAGTGTTTGTCTCAATCTGTGGATAGAATATAAACATGCTTGGGACATGGTCTCATACTTGTTAAACATGTAACTTTGCCAATACTCTATTAACTTATCCATATTTTATGTGCGCTCTCTCATAACTCTCTCATCCAGCTGCCAGTGGCGCAGGCTGTTCCAAGTGCGGTAGGTTTGGTGCCCCCTTCTTTCTCCATGGGCATACCACCACCAGGCTACGGGCCACCACCACCCTTCATTAGGGCTGGCTTCAATGCCTCACAGCCTCCACCAGGTAAATAAAAGAAACAGTCATATAAATATCAGCGCTACAGCTGAAAAAGAAGTGGCTCAAAGTAAATTATTTTCTGTTGTGCAGGTTTTATGCAGGCAGCAGGCATGACTTCAACGGCTAATTGTGAGTACTTATGACATGCTACCTTTTATAAATAATACATGTATTAGTTGTATATAGTTTTTGAAAGGACAATGTGTCCTTTCAAGACATTTAGTTTGAATGCATTGGCTTGGATTAAATGTGTTGTTTCTCTTATACCCACCTATAGCTCTGGTGCAGCCTACAGTGTCAACCAGCCAAGATTCTATGAAGGAATCACCATTCAGTGCTATGATGCCTCCAACCGGTGCCATCCATGGTGGCTTTATGGCCTCAGGCATTCCCAATATGTTCAATCCATTGGGAGTCCAAGCTCAGCAAGCCACCAATGACAAAATGGCACAGGCTGCAGATGGTATGGATGCTGCTGCAGAGCTTACACTGCAAGGTGAAGCATTACTTATCTTCTTACATTTAAGAGACTTATAGGTTTGGAACATGTATTAAGATCAAATCTTGTAGAGTTAATTATTTTTGTGTTAGCATTTTTATTTGTGGTAACAGAAGGTATCAAGGCGAATTTTAACATTAGTTTCTGTCATTGTGTTTTGTCCCTAGGCATGCAGAATGCGGTCCGCAGTGGAATGGGCCTCCTTGGCATGCACCCCACAGCTTCCCTCACCCACTCGCTGCATCAGTCAGCTCTAGCTGGACAAAGAATGCCTGGCCTGCTGCCTCTGGATGTACGACCTAACCTCCTCCAACCTGGAGCCGTCCGCTTCCCGCTCCTCATGCAGCAGAGCGCCCTCCAGCAGGCTGCTGGCCTCCTAGACGGTTCCCTCCAGGCTCAAGCCAGAGCCCGGCCTCCTTTCCCTCAGCTTGATCACTTCAACAGAGCCCCCAACCTTCCCAATGAAAATATATCCAAGACAGAAGATGAGTCTTCCTCTGGGGCCGATGAGGGCAAAGACCAGGACTATCGCTTCCCTCCTATGGAGAAGCCTAGTACAGGCCTGCTGAGGACCCCTCCTCCAGACCATAGAGAGACCCTTGGAGGTGGTGGTGGAGGAGGAAGGCCTCCCTTGCTCCAAACCCCAGGATCTCAACAACCCCGATCCAGCCTTTTGGGACGTCTTCAGGCTCTAGCAGGCTTTACTCCCGACAGCCGCTGGAATCAGACCAGAGGGGACTTTGATGAACGAGATAGCATGCGAGCAGGTCTGCAGGCGCCCCCAAGCGCTCCAAAAGGCTTCCAGGAGGAGCGCCCAACTCCTGGGCAGAACTTCCCCAACCGCTTTGAGAGCCGTACTGGGACAACAGGAGGAACAGCTGGAGTTACTGGTAATGCTGGAGCTGCTGGAGGGCCACAGGCCTGGAACCGTGGTGGTGGTGGTGCACCACCAGCAGCAGGCGCAGCAGCAGCGCCCTTTGACAGTGAAGTACACCAAGACCTAGATGAAAGAAGACGCCCATGGGACAGGCAAAGAGACAGAGATGAAAGAGATTTCGACTTCAGGAGGGAGATGAATGGCAACCGCCATGGCCGAGACAGAGAACGAGAGCGTGAGAGGGAGAGAGACCGGGATCGTGGCAGAGACCGCACCAGAGAGCACGAACGTGACAGAGAGCACGAACGTGACAGAGAGCATGAACGTGACAGAGAGCACGAACGTGACAGAGAGCGTGACAAAGAGAGAGACCGAGAGAGGGAACGTGGTGAACGTGAACAGCGTGAACAACGTGAGCGTGAACAACGTGACCGTGGGGGCTGGACACCTCTTCTCCCTCTACCTACCCCTCTGCTTCCAACTCCAACTCTTAATCCAAACCTGACCCTGAATCAAGGCAAACTGCTTGCACCACTTAAATTAAACCCCCAGCTTCCACAGCGATTCCAGTCCCCGCTCCTGCCTCAAGCTCAGGCCAAGCCCTCTCTCTTGGGTCTGCCTCCGTTTAAGTCTCCGTCACAGAGCCAAGCAGCAGCGCCCAAGTCCCAGTCAGAGACCCCAGCTCAGTCTGAGACGCCTCAGACACAGTCCCCCTCCTCGGCCCAGTCCCCTCCCCCATCGTCCGACAGCAAGAGTCAGAGCCCACTCACAGAGACTCCCACCCCGGCAGAGTCATCACCACAGCCTGAGACCCCACCACAAGTAGAATCGCCATCCCCTCAGCCCACCACGGCACAGTCCCCCTCCAAAACCACTTCTCTAGACAGTGAGAGCCCAAGCCAAGCCTCACCTTTAGTCGAGGCCTCATCCCATGACTCACCTGTGGCCTTCACACAAGCTGCCAGCCCCCCCGAAGAGACCTCTTGCTCTCTGGAGGAGCAGGAAAGCCCACGGAAGGAGGAGGAGGAGGAGGAGTCACAAGACGGAGCCTCCTCACCCCAACCACAGTGGGTCAATGGATCTGGGGTTGACAATAGCGCTGTGGCTGAACCCACCCCGGAGGCCTCTCCTGAGCCTTCACCTGAACCCACACCAGAGCCCTCTCCCGAGCCCATTCAAGAACCCTCCCCCGATTCTATGCTCCATGAGAGTGAACCGGAGCAGCAGCAGCAGGAGCAGGAGGAGGAGGAGGAGGAGCTGCTGGCCTCTCCTAAGGACGTAGAAAATGAACAGAGTGAGCCCATGGAGGAAGCTGCGAGTCAGCCAGTGGTAGACACTGTCACAGACACTGAGGAAACATAATCATCACTCAGTAGGTAAAAGATCATTTTGTAAAGTTGTCTCTTCTTCTCTGTACTCATGTCAGCAAACCACAACCACCACACGGGACATGGGGAATACTGACTCATGTCAGTAATTGTCTGATAACCAATAACATGATTTTATCTCACAAAATACCAGTGTACTTAAATAGAATGCTCGCTAGCTGATTTATTGGTAGACAATTTTATTTGTGTTTTATTTCCTTTTTCCTTTTTTAAGTTGTTATGCCACCCCTACCATTTTAATAATCGAAGCGTGGCAAATTTTAAGGAGTTGCCTACCAAAATGTTTCAATTGTAAATGGGAAAATAAGCTTTGACCTTCCTATGGAAGAGAGTAAGAAATCCTGGCTGTTAGTAAATGGATTGAATACAGTTACACACAATACTTAAACAGCAGTTTCTGACCCCATTTCTGTCTCCTCTTCTTTTAAAATGCTGCTGCAAAGTTTTCAATGAATGCTTTTGTGGTGTCCGACATTGCTTTCTGTTTCTAACCGGAACAAATATCCTGCATACAGTGAGACCAGTACAGCTGCTCATAATTGGAAAAATGAACATTTTTAAAAAGAAAACATGACAATGTTGTATACCCGAAAAATAAATGTCTGTAATTTGTTTCCAATTACACCGTGAACACAAACAGAAAATAACATGCTAGGGGGAAGAAAAAGAAAATGAACAGAGGGTTGTCCTGATGTTGGATAAATTGTTTTAGCTTGAAATAAACATACTTTGTCTGTTTAAAAACATATGCTTTAGGACTGTTTTCTGACCCAGGACCAGTGGAAACTAAGACTGCTTTACAGACTCGTACACATTGAGTGCCCTCACTTCAGTCGATTTGGTGTTCTCGTAACTCAAGTTGCTGTTATACCATCCATCCACAAAGCACTTGGTTGGATGCAACCGTGGGACTTATAGTTTTTAGTTTCTGATGACTTCAGCCTGTATGTTTCCCTAAGCTTTTGCTGGGTGACTGTTGAGGATGGGATTGTGCCTTTTTGAATGGATTTGTCGTACAATGATGCTCCCCAACACTACTGTGTGATGTACACTAGACTGTGTCAGACAGCTCTGTGAACACAATGCTGCCTGCACAGAATTGTCTGGCCTACCGTTTGAATGGTAGCTGGGCAGTTTGTACAGCACGATCCTAGAGGAGAAAGAGTATATACTCCATTGTTCTGTGCATGCAGGCCTGTAGCCATGATTTTACCTTCCTGTCTCTTGTTCATTTCATACTTGTAGTGCTTTTCTGTTGGGACATACTACTAGAAATCCATAGTCTGCTATTCTCTCAGACCAAATGTCTACTACAGGAGTTGTGATGTTGAATAAAATTTGAAGGTGTATCAGATTCTCACCCCTCTTATTGTCATGACTCAGGCCGATCAGACCAACTCTTTGACATTCATCAACCCTGTGGTTTCAAACTTACACTTAAATACTTTAAACATGTTAGTAATTTAAAACAATGAAACATGATTGTCCCATAAACTCATTATATCCGGTATACCTGGCTGTATATTGAGAGGATTGTATATTCCTTGTTTAAACCTCCTACGAGCAACAAATTAAAATGTTAATTAACATTCAAATTTTTCCTCTGATGATCATAAATGACCTGTAGCAGCAAACGAGGCCATCAGAAAAAACAACGCTATTTCTAAATAGTTATTGCATTTTTGCACGGGCCCGATTTTTCCCAGGAACAATTTACGGTAGACCTACCTGAACCCTGAATCTGAAAGTTGTATATGCTTCACCATCGTGATATTACCATGTTTACTCTTGCACATATAAACACATTAGGCAAAAATATTTATTTAGCACAAGGCCACTCAAAGTGCTTCACAGGGACAAGAAATACATCAAGATTAAAATGCATAAAGTATAGAATACACATTAGAAAAGTGAAGATTTTTTTGTTAATTAAATAAAAATCACAGGTTAAAAGGGAAACGGAAAAGTCTTCAGACTTGATTTAAAGGAGCTGAGAGTTGCAACAGACCTCAAGTTTTCTGAGAGTTTGTACCAGATATGAGGAGCATAAAAGCTGCTTCTCCTTGTTTAGTCCTCCTAACTCTGGGACTGTAAGTAGACCTGTCCCAGATGACCTGAGAGCTCGGGACGGTTCATAACGTATCAGCAGATCACAAATGTATTTTGGTCCTAAACCATTTAATGCTTTATAAACCAACATCAATATTTTGAAATCAATTATTTGAGTGACAGGAAGCCAGTGTAAATACCTCAGAACTGGGTTAATGTGATCCACTTTTTTGATCCTAGTTTTTATTAGCATAACAACCAGCTCTGAAAAATGAACAGTATATTACCTCATCCCGACTGACTGCGGTCTCTGTCTCTCTGTTCATGGACATATTCACTTGCTTCCTAAACAAATGCACGTGCTTTTGAAGCTGGTGTCGTAAAAAACTAGATATTAGGAATTTGAAACAAAATAGCTTTATTCATTGCCGCTCAGAAGTCCACAGTGATCAAAGTGATCTTTTAGTCTGTCTGGTTACTTCCAGATGTTATGGCCATTAACAGACTAATAACCTGATGAAAAACTCACATGCAACTTTACTTGTTGAAAAATGTCAATTCCACAATGTCGAAACGCCAATATACTATATTTCACACCTAGCAATAAAGGTGTAGATATTTACCAAATGCATTTTTACTAAAGCAGTCAAATAATTTGCTGAAGCCAAGTGAAGGGCAAATTCTTCACAAGGGACTGTTTCTATATTTAGCAAAACTACAGAAAAGAAGCCATCTGGCATTTACCTCAACAGAACAAAAGGGTAGGGAGGGAGTATACAAATGAAGTAAGGGAATATGCTGGCTGCCACTTAACCCCCCCCCCCCCATCCCCAGTGAGCTGCCAGAAACCCGGCTGCTACAGCTGGAGGAAGTGCTTACTCAGCACAAACTACCAGCAACCTCTTCTATATAGTCATATGGCCCAAAACACTGTCAGAAAACACAAGCTAGAGGATTCATTTAAGCAGTCGCCTACTTCGTGGTGTCCACTGGTGCAATTTCAGCACTTTTTATTTTTATAAATAAAACAACATTGGGAGTAAAGCTGCTGTACTGCTTTAACGCCTTTACCTTCAATTACACCTGAGCTTAGCCTGCTAATCCAAACACTGATGCACACGAGAGAACACATAAATGGGGGGATTGGCTCCACATTCAGCATCTAGAGACCTGTAAGAGGGATAAAACCCAGCAAAAAATAAATAAATAAATCCACTTGTGTGTCTCCTAGTCTATAGATTTTGATTCCTGACCTGCCTTCTGAAGGCCCGGGCAGTACGCCAGGTCCAGGCTCCTGCTGACCACCCTGCAGAAAGATTTGACAGCCCAATACTTTGAATCAACCACTATCTGCCCTGAAACAGATGTAGTTGTACATAGCAGTAACAATAAATCCTCACTGGACAGAGGCCTGGCCTGTCTCCTTGAGATATTTATACGTAACTTACTAAATGGCATGTTTGCTAATATAGATCAGGGTTCCTACACATTAAGTGATTTTTTCCAAGTCGGGACAAGTATGGAAAAAAAGAAAAGAGCATGAAAAAATACAAATCAAAACAAAGCTATGATATTAAACTTAACAAGCTGGCTGTAGGATGGACTGTCTGGTTACCATGGAGACAACTGAAACCTTTCGCCAAAGCATACATTTAAATTTGTCTTGCGACTCTTTAATTTATTTCGAACGACCTTCTATACATGAACCTTTAGTTTTTACTTGGTCTCGAGTTTGACAAAGAGATTGTCAAGCATCTAACTATTTGTATTCAGATGCCAAATATGTATTGAAAAATCCTGGAAAAGTATGGAATTTTGAAATGGAAAATGTGTAAGAACCCTGTAGATTGTTCTAATTAGGAATCAAGATAAAACAAAATATCTACATCTAGCTTTCAAATAGGGCGCATAATAGATGGATTAGGGTCAAATGTTATGCATCATCTGCAGGTTTTAACATTTACTCCAGTACAACCTCAAGGCACAGTCTTCAAACATTCTTTGTCTATCGGTGGTCCCTGTGGCGAGCCATTTGCACACCATTGCCATGTTATTTTCCATATAAACCCCATGGGAACAACACCAAATGGGCTTGACCTTTTGGAGCACAGGCAACTAATGAGAGCACCTAAATCCTAGTGGAATGGAATATTAATACACAGTTGGTGCCCAGGTCGTAGTGCTTTGAATGGATGTCAGAGACAAGAGCTTTCCTGCTGTGAGGAAGTCAATTATACAGGGAGATGAGGGTTCAGATTTAACTTGTAAATCTTTTTTAATATGGCATAGGGATATCATCAATCTCCTAGTCTGATACCTTTCAAGGGAGAACTTACTGTATAAGGAGCTTTTTAATAAGTTCTGGTCATATTGAACGAATAGTACCTCTCCTAGGCTTATTTTGTTCTCCTGTTGCCATTCAAAAGCACCACAGTAGGGTCTTATCAGTGGTGCCAGTACCACGTCCAACCATTTGGGGTCAGTGTGGTACTGCAGCTTTCATCATTACAGAGCACACTTCCCTGTGCAGACTGGGTTCTTGGAGTGCGGCAGCTCAAAATCTGCAGTGCACACCTCTCTTACCTACTGTGCTTCACTCTCTCACTGAGACAAATGACAGCCCCACCAGTGCCATCATGGCAAGCGAGGTACATCCACCCATGGAATTCCCTCCCTTTGAAAAAGACAAGCGAGAAGGATGAGTGCGTAAAAAATTGCCACTATGCAAGAGTCTTCATGGTGCCACCGTGCTCAAAGTAATTCATCCCATACCTCTTTCCATACCTTTTTTCTTGGATCGATACAAGACGGGTGTAATAAATGGAATGAAGTCCTTTTCAGCGTGTGACTTGGCCCCTTTCTGCAGCTTCTCCGTTGCTGCATTCTTAATTGATTAAAGCTATCGATTAGGGCCTTCCAAAAAGCCTCTAGACTAAAATCAGCCCCTATCAGCTATGGCTAGATACCCAGGTATCATATTCTGTAATGGTGGAGTAGTATGAGAGAGAGAGAAAGCGTTTGTGTTGGTGTGGCTTCTCACTTGGATAAATGAGTGCGAGAGATTGAGTTAGAGCAGAAAAAACAGAGCAATCTATCTTCCGTCCACCTCGTTATGCAGGAGAGGAATCCCCCCTATCTCGACTCACGCTCGGCAGCCACAGTAATTACTTACCTCTGTGGGGACGCAAATAAGTTTCCTCTGCCTTTTTCGAGAAAGTCACTCACTGCCCGCCCGGCTCCCCTGTTATCAGAGCCAGCAGACTCTTGGGGATGGGGCCATGGTGTCCAAAGTTCCCATCACCCAGGAACTTAAGCCTCATCATGAGTTTCCAACCGGCTACAAATTGTCTTGTGAGAGGCGAGTCAAGGTCACAGTGTTGAACCCCCACGTCACAGAGAGAGTGCAGGAAGGAAAAGAAGCAGCCCCGGAGCTGGGTGTTGCTGGGGAATTGGTGGCTTGCTCAAAGGAACGTTAGCAGGGTGTGTACCTGAAGTAATTTAGACTTAGACAGAACTTTTTCGGTTTCTAGCTTGCGGCTCCTTTATGCTCCCATATGAATGTTAATTCATGCAGCCAGAGGGAGTTTTTGACAGTGACTTGTAGTAGATTTTCTTTTCTTTTTTTTATAAATAAGAGAAGTAAAGAAGAAGATAAACAACATAACAGGTGATTCATGTCTAAAATTGTCATATTAAATGGACCATCTGTTTGGAGGCATCCAAAACAGCTTATTTTCTCGGGAGAGAAGCCTGTTGTGGTGCCAGTGCTAGAAACACAAAACTCTGCCACCGACTGTTTGACTGACTGAGTGACAAAGTATTGAACCTATGCACCTGACCCTTTATTTATAGAATCTAACTCTATAAAAGCTCCATTTTGCACATGTTTCTCAAGCTATTGCGTTTGGAAAAGGGCCAAAGGCGACTGGGCACAGACATGGTACAAAAACTTAGATTCACCAAGAGGGACTGAAACTGGAAAACAACATAAAACCTTCGATGATGTTTTTTCCCCGCATTGTAACAGCCCAGAGCAGAGAAGGAGAGAAAACAGCTCCGCGCCGAGAGCAACAACATGCGCCGGAGGGAGAGCGCATAGTCAAAGCACCCCCCAAAAAAATAACCACTCCCACAAAACATACTGAGTGAGTCATAGAAAAACAGGAGACAGATGGAAAGGAATGAAAGGAAAAAAAGAGCAGAGTGAGTTAAAAGTTCATTACAATAGTTAAAATAATAATTACAATAAGCTTGCTTTCCTATCACACCTCTTAAGATAACTGTGAGAAGCAAAGTTCTTGCAACTGCATTCATACATTTTCTTTTACTCAGTTGTAGTTTGTTGTATGATCTGCTATTTCAGTACACTTGAAGAACAAAATATTTATTGGGACCGCCACAGAAGTTTGAACGTTTAATATCCAGGAAGTCATATCACAACCACTGGCCTTTCCATGTAACCATTTAATGTTAATGTTACTCCACTTAAGTTCCATTAATTTTTTTTATTTTTTTTTAAGATATTTCTTTTTGGCATTTTTATGCTTTATTGACAGTGTAGAGACAGAGTTGTGGGGCAGAGAGGGGAGTGACATGCAGAGAACGACCGCGGGCTGGAATCGAACCGGGGTCCGCTGCTGGCCGAGGCCCATGGGGGGGACACCCTACCAACTGAGCTAAGGGCGCCCCCTAGTTCCATTCATTTTCATGTGCTTCAGAGGAATTTCAATTTCATTGTCATTTTTCTGTTAACTGAGGTTCACCCTTTTCATCCAGAGTCAGACATCTTTCTCAAAAACTTTTGGAAGGATTGTCATTCAATTTTGATCAGGTAGCCAGTGTGCTCAGATGATGGATCCCAATGACCTTGGTCCAACTTAAAAGGGACACAAATGTCACATTTTGTGCCAGTCCATCTAGAGACATCTCACAAAACAAACAAATGTGAACCTCATGGTGGTGCTAAAGGATATGTGAAGGTGTCACCAAAGTCATTAGGATTCACCCTCCGGTCACTGACATCCTCACAAGAATACAATTAAGAATACTGTCACTCACATCTCATACTACTTTCATGCTCACAACATGATTAACCCTTATGATATAGGTTCCTAAGACGTTTATTTCGACACCAACCTGAAGCCAACTATTACATTTGCTTCACTATGAATGCATAAAATAGAAATTTTGAACCCCAACATTTGGGCTTTCTTAGAGTTGATTTTTCTGTCTTTGTCGCCTTAGTGCACAGTTCTTTCTGAGGCTTCCCTAGTGACAGGCAGAGCTTCATCAAATCCCAACTGATGTCTGTATGATACCTTCGATTTGTTCTCCTCTACAGAGTGAGCAACGCTCCCCTTTTGTCTGTTGAAGGCAGCAACTCGTCTCATTTTGGTCCTCAGATGTCACGAGCATATTTCATTTCATCCTCTATTGACGCTGGCAAGCTTTTTTAACACCATGCCTGGAGGAGGAGTGGAAAAAAGCCTATGTTTGCCAAGACAGTGTGTATTTGCATTCTAAGAAGCAGTGTGCGTGTGTGTGTGTGTGTGTGTGTGTGTGTGTGTGTGTGTGTTCGCTTTATCAGTGGTCTACATGCCTGTCACTGAATACCTTTTCCTACACACATAACTAACTGTGTGTGTGTGTGCATTGGCAGCGTGTCAGCGGTTGCCACAATGCAACCAAAATCAAACTCTTTACTGCGTACATAGTTTACACAGGCAGAGACAGTAGCCTACATCTACGGTTAAGGATGATGTCTTTACAACTGTTGTCTCTGTTAACATTGTTACTGGTCTCTAATCTTTCTTGTCAGTGGCCACACACATCAAATAAACATACACCATCTGTTTACATGTGACTATCTGCCTCGAAAACCTGTCTGTGTCAGTGCCTCTGCTTCTCATCACAAATCGTCCAGGGCTTATATGGAGGGCTGATTGTGGGGTCACTGGGGCATAGGAGGTTAAAGGACACCACACAGGGAGGAGTCTGGGAAAAAATGCGAGAGAGGGCAGTCAAGGAGACGACAATGACTGCATTTCAGAGAAGTATTAGGTCATGATTCATGGCAGGCGGAGAGAAATGCCTTTAAAATCTGGGTGATGGGGAGTTTATTAAATCTGCCAACGCAGATGAGGAATGTGTGTGTGTGTGTGTGTGTGTGTGTGTGTGTGTGTGTGTGTGTGTGTGTGTGTGTGTGTGTGTGTGTGTGTGTTTCGGGGAAGGGAGAGACGAGATATGCAGGGGGTGGGAGAGGTGTGCTGAGATGCTGAGCAAGCGGTGCCAACGATCGACAGCGCAGCACATGATGTGCATGGAAATTAGGCAGGGGGCTTGGGAGGGGGCTGTGGAATTTGGAGACCTGAAGTGTATCAGCAAAGACAGGGAGGTGGGAGCTGCGGCCTCACGCTGTCAGTCTTAACACCAACGCTGCTCTCCTTAAAGAGATGCCGCGTGCACGTAATGTGCTTGTGCCCGCTCATTTAACTGCAGCATTTACAGTCTTTTTCTGTTTATGTAGTGACTCGTTCTTGCAATCCTCTGCAGCTACAGATAGTGTGTGGCAGAGGAGCCCAACACACAGACACACACACACACACACACACACACACATGTTCACACTGCCTTAATAAGTGGCTGTCATTTTAATATCCATCCATATTGTTCTCATGCCGTCTGTGTGGCCTCCACACACACACGTCTGTCATCATTTGGAAAGAAGAACCTTATAACAATCGTCTTATTAAGGGCTGACTCAGCGTCTTCCTGCAGATGTGACACCTGTTTCATCAACAGGCAAAACAACAAGCCTCATTGTTTCCATTAGGTAATCCACAAAGTGACTGTGTGTTTGTGTGTGTCTACCTTCCCACACTTGTGACTATTTTTACGCCCCCGGGTCTCCTTTGCCACCCCGCCTCCGTGTGCTGTTTGGTGCAGCAGCTATAGCTGGTATAATGAGCCCTGAGTGAAAACCTCTCCGTTGTCTGCGGGTTTGTTTACGACGGCGAGGAGTAGATTCTCCTCCCGAGAGTTGTGCAGGTGAGACTGTGCAGCAGACGGTGTCAAATTAAAACAAGATAGGGAATTTCTGACTCACCAGAAGTGAAGGGGAGGGCATGATGGGGCGGGGAGGGAGTTGACAGATTTGTGAGATCAGAGCACTGTGATCAAACTTTGTGGTGTCTTAACTGATGTTTTTTTAAACCACTTACATCCAAAGGGAGTCATAAGATGTTGATGTTTGAAACACATTTTGACTGACTTTGGTTTTTAAAGGAAGACAGTCATCATCTTTGAAATAAAGTTGACACTATTAAAGGCCAATATTTTATATTACAAAATAACATGACTACTATTTTACCTATACTGGGGTCTGAACATGCAGGTAGTTTGGGTTGTATTTGCATATATTTTAAGATATAAGTTTTGATCAAACATGCATTACTCCAAGACACAATGTCCTTATCTTATCCACAGGACAGTTTTCAGACTATTTAAATGGAAGAAAACGGTTATGTGTGACAAATCTCAACCTAAAAGAAGACGTTGTTTAAGTCACATGACTCCTTCCGTCTCATACCATCTAAATATATTACCTTTTCTCTGTGTTGTTATGTAAAATCTCTCCTTACATGAGTAATAATTATACCAATTCTATAAATTAATTAAAAAAAACAGGAAACCGAATGTTATATCGGCCTTATTATTAACAGCACATTATAAAACACTTTTTCTTCTTCATATTTATCATATGGCATCCAGCGAAAATGAGGGGAAACTTTGCAGGCACTGAGGGGGAAATATTCCCACAATCTCCACTTGTCCATCATACACGTTTTGTTCTGAATTGTCTCTTTGTAGTTGGGCAGCAGCAGCACTATCTAAAAAGACACACGGGAAGTCCTTCATTTTGGGTTCTGAATGCTTGAAGGTTTGCATGTTAAACGTAAGGTGAAAAAAGAAAGAAAATTCCTCATCTTCCGACACTTATTAACACTGATGAAAAGAGCCAATGTCCCGCTCATGAGTAGTGAACCCTGTGTTAAGCGCTTCAAACCGCCGTCCTGCTGCTCCTGCAATCTGTTGAGTGTGTCTGTGTGTTGGTGTGTGTGTTGGTGTGAGGCTTTGTCAATATCACCCACGAGGGTTCCCCTGCCACCCTGCTGATGGGGATTAAAAATTCATGATCATGTTTATTAATGACCAGCAGGCATCAGGGATCACCCGGCTGTCATACACACTAACACACACACACTCATAAGCAAATACACACATTTCTTTATTTTTTTTAATCATCCAAAATACGCTCGCACACATTCGCATTTTCTCTCATACACCTACGCAGTCCAACTCTCCTTCACACTCTCTCTCACACACAAACTCTTTCAATTATTCGCCCACATATATCAAATACGCAGACACTTTCTAACTTGATATCATAGATACGCCTACACACACACACACACACACACACACACACACACACACACACATACACAGGAAGATAAAGAAAAAACACACACTCCTGCCTATGAAAGTGCTAAAGTACATTCAGGAAACACGCACTCCTGAACAAATCCTCATGTTGTTTAATTTGGTAGTGTACTCTGAAGCATTTGTGTGTATGTGTGTGTCTGTGTGTGTGTGCGCGTGTGTGTCTGTGATATGGATCCGCCGGCCTGCTAAACAGAACAGATTTCCTGTCTCTGTGTCTCTCCGGACCTGCGTTCTGAACTCTCCCAGGGGGTGCAGGGGATGGACTGAGGACCTCGCTGGGAACATCTGTGACGGCCGGCCCCAGCAGAGACCGCGACGTGACAGGGCCTAACATCAGCAGATGTCACACCAATGTGTGTGTGTGTGTGTGTGTGTGTGTGAGAGAGAGAGAGAGAGTGTGTTTCTGCGATCAGGGTTGAGAAGTCCATGACCTAGAGAAGATGTAGAGGAAATGCTCTCACACTCTCTTCCTTCCCGTCCCTCTTTCCACTTGTCTCCTTTCCTGTTCTTTCTTTGTGGCTACGCGGCGCTAGTTAATACACAGGTGGTAAACATGACAGCCAGTAGCCGATCATTCTATAACCATTGTAATAAAATAAAATCTGGAATCAGTTTGTCTTTTCCTCCTTCGCCCCGTTTCTTTCGCTCATTACGATTAAAGCCATAGTGCCTAACTTTTCCATATAAAGGAAGGTCGGTTACATTCAAGCCATCGCCACACGAGTTGACACAAAGTTGATTCAGCCTATCAGCTCCACCCAACTCTCTGTATTTCTCAGTA
The DNA here is from genome assembly GCF_949987685.1 of Ammodytes marinus. Lineage (NCBI taxonomy): Eukaryota > Metazoa > Chordata > Actinopteri > Uranoscopiformes > Ammodytidae > Ammodytes > Ammodytes marinus. The sequence goes on along the minus strand of NC_137219.1, from coordinate 18,142,788 downwards.
TGGTAGCATTTACAAACTGGTATCAATCCCGGACCCTGGTGTAAAATCCATGCGCGATCACAGAAGGCTGACCTTAAGTAGATATACAGTGTTGTTGTAAATACTTAGAATTCCTCATGGGGGTGACAGAAGTTACGCACTGTGGCTTTAACTCAAGGACCATTGTCTCGTTTGATGCGGTATAAAAACCGTACAGGCTTTGCCCCACAGCCCCTGCAAAATGAATTGACAAATGAGCGATGAGCAGAGGAGCGCTGATGCTGCACTCCTCGCATCCCACATCTGATTCTACATCCATCCTCTCTTCCCTCTGCCCTGTCCCCCTTTTTTCCCTTCTTTTATTCCCCTGTGTGTTTCCCTCATTATTCTTTCGCTCTGCTTCCTCCCCTGATCCCTCCTTATCCCCCTGACCGTTTGCCCCTCACCCCTCTCTACTCCTCTTTCTCTCCTTCACCGCTCTCTATCCTTCTATTTTCTTTTTTTACTCCTCGCTGAAGCTTGTCGCAGTCTGCTCCGATTGCCCTGGTAGCTGAGCGTCTCAATTGAAGCTACTGCCTGGTTCATTAAACATAACTAAAAATGCAATTAAATAGAGAACATTATTCATATGTTTAATTCGTCATCATGTCCAGAGAGGCTATGGAGAGCAATATATTACCCCTCAACATGGAGGTTATTCATCTTACCCTAATCCATCTTGATCTAGGGGGAAACCGCTGGTTAGATGGTCCACTTACCTGTTGGACTATAAAATAGACCAGAAAATGCCTGTGTGTCCTTGTTTGAACCTTGTTTGTTGTGAGTGACAACCATGAAGGCAAAAACCAAGATTAGAGCAATCTGTCGGGACTACCTTCCGTTTTCTTTTCTTTTTTTTATAACATTGTGGTCGCATCTCAACCTGTCTGGCCACCTGAATACATCTACATAATTGCGATTGGATGGCATTTTATCTAATCAATATTAAAATAGCTGCGTAAATGTCAGTATCCTTACTGTGAATAATATTACCACCTTGCGTACTAATGAGAAAGAGAATGCCATAAGTGTAACGATCGCTAAGACAAACAAAACAAGCTTGGAGTGGGCACTGAAGTCGAACACTATAAACAAACACGGCACTGCCTGCCTCTACAGTGTTATTCAGGACAGCATCCCTGCAACAAATGGTGTTTGCGTTCGAGTCAGAGAGGTAATACAACCCATATAATGGCCTCAGTGGAGAGAGCGGAGGAGTATGAGAGGGTCGGTGTTGCAGAGGGTTTGTTTGGAAGAGGGAGTCGTAGCTATAGTGAGTAAGCAGACAGTCTGGGCTTAGCCCTTTCTCTTTTACCCCCCTCCCCCCTCACCAAAGCCTGAGTGTAAAGTTGGACACAAGGGAGAAAACGAGAAACATGAACCGGGCACTCATCTCAAGTGGTTGAGTCACTGTGTCGGGACAGGTCCATTCTGGGATGGGATATGGGGGAGAGAGGGTACAAGAGACTTCATCTATCTGTCACGCCACCAAGAAGTGGACAGGATGGGGGAGGGGGCAGAAGAAGTTCTGGTTAACTGGTCTTCATGTGCATAAATTAAAGGATAAAGTCCTCTTCATTGCTACTTGGATCTTGTTTTCATTGTTTTGGTGCCTTGCCAACAGTGGGCAGGTAGGAGCAAGTGTAGGTGTAAATTAACACAGGAGACGTAGGCATTATAAACATTTCATATAAAACGAATCATCATCATAATTGCAAGGTCAGCTACACATTCAAAGTCACCAATTTAAGTTGACAATGTTTATTATGTTATGTTTTATTTGCTTAATCAAATACTCATCTGCTGTTCAGTTCGACCTCTCTCAAAATGGGACATTATTTACATATACAAAAAATACCAGATTTGTCGCCATGGAATTTGATATTCTCATTGTTTCACTGTTGAGAGGAAACCTGTTATGCACATTCAATTAACACTGTCTTATCTGTGTTAAATTGTTAAAATACAAAAAGCCAAACTGCTCGGAAAAGATCCACTGACACAAGTCAATCTTCAACAGTAATAAAACATATTTAAAAAAATAGTTAATCTATAATGTGGAATAACTAGAAAGTTATTAGTTCAGAACATAAAGGGGCCAATCCTTTAGCACTGACGAGAATTTTTTTTTTTTTGTCTGTAACGAACATGGTCGGATTAACCTGTTAAGACAGACAAATAAGCTATTGGGCCCCAATTAAAGCCCCATTTCCTTCCACTCTGTGCAAGTTGTTTGGTATGTATTTGCTGTGATGAGGGCCACAAGTTTACTGTACGGTAATCGATTACATTCAATAAAAAAAATATGCACAATATAAGAAACAATCTTATTTTTTGTTAAATTTGCACAACCTATTTGACACACAGTATAAGCCTGGAGCTTTCTCGGCCTTAAAGGAGTTACCAGCGTTGCCCAGTTGATAACATCAGTATGAACTCAAAAGCCCAGCCGTGACCTACCACATCATGAGACCCAAACAACATTAAACCTGTTTAGGATGAGATGACCTGGAGCCTTTCCTTGTAGGAAGCTCCAATATCCTGTTACCCACAGTTTGGGATGTGTGCAGTGGCAGCAACACAGTGCTTTTGAATAGAGACTGTACTTCCTATCATATACAATTTCTTTTTGCCCACCTACCTGTACATGCAAACCCTGTTTCTCCTAAGTAGTGGATGCTCTGCCCTTTCTATTGAGAGGTTGTCCTAACTCAACTCAAATGCACACACACACACACACACACACACACACACACACACACACACACACACACACACACACACATCACAGCACCCAGGAGAACTAATCCGATTTCACAGCCCAAATGAGAAAGAGTCTCACATGAAATCATTCATTAGCTATTATTAGCTAAACAGGCTACCGAGGGCTGCTGTAGGAAACACAAACAACAGGGGAAATCCTCTGTTACAAAATGGAAATGTGCTGAGGGCTTTTCTTTTGTTCACAGCTAACCCAGGTGAATACACATACAAAGAAGCAAGACTGTAAAAAAAGGACCTTAATGGCTAAATATTAATCTCACTCTAACCACAAATGTCCCCAAATCTAATAATTAGCAGGACCTAGCATTCACTCTGATAGAATCCAGGACTTGCTCCCACGATAAAGCACATAACCCAAAGTTTTGCTACTGATGTCCTCCCTCACCTTTGGTTAGCTAGTTAGCCGGCTGTGCTAACAAATGTGCGGTGGACACCGATTATATAAAACGCATACATGTGCTTCTGTAGAAACATGGCGGTGCAACATGGCGGCCTCTGTGGAGGGCCACGCACCTGTGTCGAGAAATAAACACTCATTCTATGGCAATAAAACAAACAACAACTTTTGTTTAAAGCAATTATACACTAATTGAAACCTACTTATGAATGTGTTATTCCATTTTTACCAAGTCTTTTCTGAAAAACATGGATACCCTCTACACACTGCACCTTTACACACAGTGTTTAAACTGTTCCTTATACTTTTGTTCTTGTTTTTGTTTTGTAAAGGCTAAAAAAAGACACCGCTCTGCACCTCGCTACGTTGTGAGCTATGTATGGGCAATTGTTTAAAGGAGCTCTCTTGCGAATGATTAATTAGTAAAAGAGCAAATCATTTGTAGCGAACTGGAACCCTATATACTGTATTTTGCATAGTGAATTGTATTTCTACAGCTGTCGCAGGACTTCTCAGCTCTCTCTTTAGGAATAACTGAAGTTTATCCCAAAGGGGGAATCAAAAAACTGCTTATGAGACTAAAAACACAGACACAAACTTGGAAACGTGAGCTTACAAGCGCACAGGCTAATCCACGGTTGCCATTCATGCCTCCACAGGGCCTGTAAACAAACCAGTCCAGACAGGGGGGGGGGGTGGAAGTATCAACTTTCCACTAACGGCTCCAGGTCATTCGTTTTCCTACTTTTTTTTTTAAACCTGCGCTGCCAGACGGACAACCTTCCCGTTTGGGTTTGGTGCTTTATGTAACTCGGCGTGGTGCTGGTAGGTGATGATTTTGTGGGAAAGACCCAGAGCAGCGTGAGTGTTTCCAATTAAGATAGTGAAATGAGCAGATTTTAACAAGGTAATTTTAACAGCTCTGTGCTCGGCTCCCTTCACATGGGTGTGAAAGTGTTTCCCAGTGGGGCGCCAGGAGGTAATGGGTGTGGGAACGTTACCTTAGCAGGCCCAGAGCAGGGACAATCACAACCCTAATGTAGCAAAAAGAGCCCATTTGTTTTCTAACACTTTGGATATTATGCTGGGGATCCACAAAGGCCATATCCCAGGGCATAGCTATACCTTCATTGGTGAGAAAAATAAATTGTGTGGTTGAATGTTGTTGCATTTTTAAAACGTCATTATCACATCTGCTATTCCAAGCCTTGAACTTTCTGCTTCATGTTGTTTGTGTCTGAATTGTATGGCTTGTTTTCAGTTGGTCTGTTGGTCTTATTAAATTAGAATGAGAAGAATTTAGCTCCTGCACAGCCCAATACAAATCACATTACGCTTCAGAGTGAGTGATTGCATTTGGCTCATTGGACTCAGCCTTCGCCATTCCTTGTCTTTTTTCCTTCTCTTCTCTTCTTTTCTTTTTCTCTCTCTTTTTTTAACTGAATAAGGCCTTTGATTTGTACTCCATCAACTGTCCTTTGCGTTTGCTCTGGATTCCCCTCGGCTGGCCTCTGGCTGCAAGGCGGCGGTTGAAGTCATTTGACCAGAAGGAGTGAAGAGATTTGAAGCAGCTTAAACTGTCACTCCAGCCCAGAGCTACAGACAGGATCCCTTATTCTCTTTCTGTGAGTCTATAAAAGACCAGGCTTGTCCAGTCCTGATCTTTACTTTCATAAACTTATCTCCCCACGGTCTCTCAATCATTTATGTCCTTTCTCTCTCCCATGTGGGATATATTTGGCTTCTTACAAGCTCTCAACTTCTTCCCTACATCGGGCTAAAGAAGACATAAAAATGGGTGCGCGTGTGTTCTCTCCTGTACATTTTTAGAATTGAAAGTCTGACGTCACGCTGACCGCAGCTTTGAGCTATCCAACATCGGTCCATCAGTCATAATTGCTCCCTCCCATCTTTAGACATGGACATGGTACTGTGTCACTGTGTGCCTGACTAGACGTGGCCTGATGGGATTTTTATTTTTTATTTTTTTTGGACAAGCAATTTTCTTGTCAGTCAGAGCAGGTGGCAGCTTGCTGTTTCTGAGCTGATGTAGGTGGGCTGTGTTGCCTGAGAGGAACTGGTAAAAGCTAGACATTTAGTGCAGAGAGTCAATGAGTTTTCTTTGTGTAGAAGCACTGCAGCCGTAAGGGACATACTGTACATGGAGTCAACACAACTCAACAATGGGTACAGTGATTTTGTAGATCATTTATCGATCCCTCAGATTTATATTGTGACCATTGTGGGGGTTTCTGACAGCTAGGCCATGAGTTACAGCTGCACAGTACTGCTGTAAACATTTATGTACGTGTCTATTTGGAAAATGACCCAACCTTACAACACCCTACAGCTTTGGACTGTTTATTTTCATTTGATGTGTTCTGTCAAATTCAGCCTTATTAAATGATACATACATTTGAATTAGCCGATTGCTTTCATCATTTTCTTTAAGCAACCTTGCTTACTATCGGGGACCAACTACTCCGAAAATATTTGGGATATCTCTCCAGAAATGACCGTGACGAATGACCGTAACCACAATGCATGCCTTAGCCCGCTTGATTTGTCAGAGAAAAATGCGGATATCCTTACACAACCTCAGCTTGCATTTGAAATGGTTCATTTTTCAGGGAGTAATGCCTGCAAGTAGATGATAGATGGAAACATGCAATATATCAGAGGGAAAAAAATGCAGGTGCTTTTGGATTATGTGATCATGGACCAACAATCAGATATACAGTGGCTTCGGGTGCAAATGTGGTCTTGTTTACCCAGACCAGAATTTATTTTCCACAGGTTCAGCTTTTTCCCTTTTTTTCTCCCTTTTTTTCCTGCTCTATCTTTGTTTTACTGTCACATCCTCCCATTCATCAAATAGCCTTTTCAATCTTTCCTCCACACACAGGGACACAAAACCCTAATTCAAGTCACACCTTCGTGATAGTTTCTTCACCTCCAACTCAAGTAATCATCAACAGCTCGGCTACCGGCCCCCACCCTTACCTTCTCTCTGTTGCTCTCTCAGTAATGACATATCCATGTGGCAGACAGGCAGTCAGATGGACAGATGATGCAACGTGTGGGGGACATATCAGTCACATATGTGGTTTCCCGTTAATACCTCCAGACAGGTGTATATGTCCTCTGATAGCAGGTGCAAGGCTATATCACCTATAACTCCTACGCCTAATGAGGCAGTGGGAGATGTTTCTGTTGAGTTATTCTCATGTGTCCACACTTGGAATTAAGACTCTTTTTTTGCAGTAAAAGGTCTGACATTTGTAATCTTATATTAAAGGCACAGTCAGCGATTCTGGAGAAAGCTTGTTGACATAATCACTTTTTGTCAAAATCAGTGAATACCTCCTCACATTCCGCTACGTTTCTGTAATGTTGTATATACTATCTATGGTAATGTGTCTGCGCTGATTTTGTTTGTTTGTGTGTTAATAAACAGCCTAGGCTCTGTATACGGGTATGTAAACAAAGAGGACCCACCATAGCAAGCAACATGCCCGTTTACAGAGCCTATAGGCTGTGTTAACACGATATTTCTCAAGACACACACAGTATGTACAGGTAACGGATTGTAAGGAGATATTCACTGATTTTGACAAAAAAGGGTTTTGACAACATGCATTCTCCACCTTTAATGAAATCACATGTATAGGAAGGTAAATCAGGGCCTTTAATTGCTCCGTCTGGGCTCTAAAGACCCGCATATCACTGGCCGGAGAGGTTGGCTGCTCCGACACACAGTTCACTCGTTGTCGTGATTGATTTCTCATCAGTTAGGCCCTCAGGAGTCGGCAGGCTATCACTTAGATCAGATCTGTCGTATTCAATTAGAAGCTCTTTCGAAACGGCCAGCCCCCTTTTCATGCCTTCTCTTTCCGTTCGAGTCCTTCTATCGCCTTTGGTGCGTTAAGATTTCCTTTGTCCCGTTGTGTGTCTAGTCTGAGCCGCTGCAGCCGCCTCTTTGTGGTCGTGGATGCTTTCATGTTGGCTGCTGTATTTATTCTAGCAAGTAAGGAGCTGTCTGAGGGTGTGGTGTGAGTGTGTGTGATTATAGCCCTCCCTCCGTCTCACACAAAACACCTTATGACAACGCCTTTCCTGTGTCTCTGAATGCCGTGTCCCACACAAAACCATCTTGCCCCTCCATGACTGCGGGGAAACATTTTACACTAGACTGCCATCCCTTTGAAACCTGACTGTACGAGACAATTTTGTCCCAGCCACAGTAAGCCATTAAGGGGCTTACATGACAAATGAGAGTGCTAATAGCATGTGGACACTGAACAGACCAGCCCCTGCACAGTGGTTATAATGACCGGATCACGTTGTACAATGAGCAGCAGTGAGAAGAGGGAGCACATCTCTTAGCCGGGGATTTGCTGCCTCCCTCCCTCCCTCCCTCCCTCCCTCCCCCATTCTCCCATACAGTAACACACACTCACGTACACATAGAATTACTATGGCCGAGGCCATAATTGGCAAAACAAAGTGGTGACAGTGAGGGCGGCTGGCTGGACTGGGGGTGTTGAGAAGGAGCTAAGGGTGTTGATAAGTGTGTGACTTTGTGTGTACATGTGTGTGTGTGAGATCGTACCTGCCTGCCTATCTGCAGAATATTTATTTTGCGTCAGCAGAAAAAAAAGGGGAAAATTCTGGCTGAGGTCACTGCTTTTTCTGCTCCCCCGTTGTGTTTTAAAGCAATAAACTGCCAATACCAATATTTCTGTGAGTTCATCGGAAAGGCCCGGTCAGGGTTGTTGTCTTGTCTCAGACTGCCAGACAAACAGAAAGGGATGATGGGTGGCAGGATGTCCGTCAGAGCCAATTAGGTTTAATGAGATGCTGAGCGACCAGAGCTCCAGAAAGCTGCCAGATGACACAGAGAGCCTCTATGGGGCCAGAATATATCAGGAATGCTCCACTGCACAACATTGCATTCTGGGTGGGAATGTGTAGCACTTCATTGGTAACACTGATGACATTTGCTCTGTGGAAAATTGCAGCAATCGTGGTTCGACATAATGGTTCTCCCGGATAAATGGGACGATCAGAATCCCGTGTGACATCAGTGTTTGGACCTGTCTCTAGACCTTAAGTTCCAACGTCAACACATCTCGGCTAGCAATGATCCACGTTCTCTCACGACTTCATTTGCCTACACGTAATTCATTGACACTCCTTGAGATGCATAATAAGATATGTCGATTTCAAAACAACATGCTTGACTAACTGAGGCTGCATACCCTGTGGCTGAATACAAGTAAATGGGTAGGAGAGGACCACTTGTTGTGTAGACAGATGGGGACTGATCTCTAAGGAGAGAAGCAGTGCATAACAGTATCTGGAGTTACAATGGGAAGCAGAGAGATATGCATCTCCATTCCGACCCGGCTGTAGCAGCTATAAAGAGGCTGATATGCAGATTAGATGAGTCCAAAGAGCCTCATTATGAAACACCAGGGCTGGATTGTGGTTTACGAGCACTGCCGAGGAGATTGCAGGAATGGAGGCCTGGCCATCGCAACAGTGTTATCAGGGAGTGGAGGCATTTTGATGCGGGTGACTGAGAATGATAGAGAGAAAATGAATACTTAAACCTTAGGACCCAAGAATGACAGTGACAATGCTCTTCATTGGCATGCGGTTTGAATGGTCGGAGGAAACCAAACCTGTTCCCTATCACACTGCTGATCAGTTCATTAGTCCATGTGACAGACAGGGTTGTCAGCCCTCTGCATAGTATGCTCACCCTGTTCACCTTTCCAGCTGGCTGAGAACCTAAGGGAAGGAAATGTTCCAGGTCAAGGGCTGCCAAATACATCCTCATAGCAGTGCAGATCCAAATTCAGTAAATTTATCCTAAAGGTGCCAGTACGGCAGGCATAGCAGTAAAACCTGATAAAATTAAAATAAATAAATAAACACTATGTTAGTTAAACCCTTCATCATTCACAATGAAATGACATCATAAGAGTTATTTTTGTTTAGTAGAAAATGTTCTCAAGAGCCAGGAAATGGCTGGTTTCCATGGCTGAGTATACATTGAATACATTTAAATTTAAATTGGTGGATTGTCCCTTTAGTTTAAGTAAAATAGTCATGTAAGAGATCCAGCCCTTACCATTACATGATATAAGCAGTTGCTCAGGGTTCCCAGATTTTTTTAATGAACACAAGACAATTCAATTAAAATTAAAGTTCCTAAACAAAAATGTCATGCCATTTTTGCTTAAAAATAGTGACACAAAGCTCAGAGACAAATGGACATTTTTGGGCGGATGTCCCCTGAAACAAACACTTTCAGGATTCTGTGGTAGAAACTAAACTAAATGAAATAACCAGCACAAACTTGGATTAATATCTGCTCAAGCTATTCTAAGAGAGTATTCCAGAACTGCAAGTAAAATAAAAATAACACTTGGAGGTGGGGTTAAGGAAGTCGTATAATTGTTTTTATTTTGCAGCATCCTTATTTTATGTCCTCATGTGCCTGCATGGTGTAGGCCTATGTTTCAACCATACTATCTATGGTTTCAACCAGTTTGGAACTTGCTGTGTCACCATTAACATTATATTTAGAAGTTACTTATATGAATTCCTAAGGAACAGTGCAAATGTATTTACAGTTTGAAGGGGGGATCAATCTTGTGTAGGGCCCCTTAAAGTCTAGGACTGGCCCTGGCCATATAATTACTTCATTTGATTTATCTGGGGAATCTGACATCTCTTCAAAGGAACCCACCAACACCATTTGAAAACCCTTAATTTACGCGTTTTATATCTATATATATATTTTCCATTTATCCCCCATATTCCAATGTAATACTGAAGCACACACACACACACACACACACACACACACACACACACACACACACACACACACACACACACACACACACACACACACACACACCCTCCCCCCTCTGTGTGTCGGTGTGGGAAGGAGGAGTTTAACCCCACATTGTCTGGGAGGAGTCCGCAGTCTCTTGGCGCTCCGTCCCAGGAACATTTGGTCTGGAAACAGAGGTATCGTGGAAACTACGCTCCAAGAAAATTACGATTTATATATATTCCAATAAATGCAACACCGTTATATTCAGCGGCCGCGGAGAGGGAAACTCGTGATTACCGAGAGAAGTATGTTTTGCCAGAGGAAACACTAGCTGGTAAGTTGCAAGCGAACTTATTTCAGAGTCACGTTGGGTGTTTAAAGAGGGACTCCGTTCATTTCTATGTGTGTGCGAATTGTTTGCGGCGACAGCCAAACGCATCTTAATTCAGGATAGTCGCACAAAGTTTGTCAGTGAAACAAAAGTTTTGCGAACCATTGTTGTGTGATATTCACCATTCATATCACCGGTGACTTCTCATTGGTTGTTGTGAGCAGTATATCTCGCTTCAGCAGCTGTGACTGAACTCATCAATTTTCTCCAGAAACATGTGTCTGTCATCGGGGATTTTAATTGCTACACGTCGAAAGCCTTTTTATTTAAATTTTAAGGGTACACCGTGGGCCAGTTGTGTGGGCCACAGGGTGTGTTGTTATCCCAGAGAGACAGAGAATGACCTCTCCCTTTATGTTATAATGATCGGATATTAAGCAGGTCATAAAGTGCCTCATTCGAATGCAATATCCGTCTTCAAGTTTTTTGTGCGCTGTGGTAGACAGCCTACTTTGTTATGATCAATAAAATCTACATGCAGTCTGTCAGCATGCTCAGCTCATAGAATAATTAAAACGCCATATCCATTTAGCTTACCATATTATTGACACAATAGATCATTGGGCGTGGAGATGTTCAACATATAACCCCACAGCATTGTCAAGAGAGTCACACTGCTTCCCCTTTTCTTCCTTCTGATTTATGAACTGAGAAATTGGGAGCATTGGTCATTCCACTAAATAGGCTGTACCCATGTATGTTCCACTCTTGTATTTGGGGTGTGATTTACATCTCAGCTTGTATTGTTGTGTGGCTGTGCGCTGGGGTGGAAGGGCCCGTAAACCACATAACAGAGGTAACAAAAGGGCCACGGGACCCCCACAGTGAAGGGCCACCTCAGGGCAAACAGATCCAAGTAGCTGGAGGAAGGGCCAGGCATGCTTCTGTCATGGAAACCGTCAGTCACACTGTCCTGCTTCCTTTGCACGCCGCCGAGGAGGGTAGTAATAATAAAAACACAGGCTAATGTTTGACTAATAGAGAGGCTGGCCCTGGCCTGGTCATTGATCTGCCCTAAGGCTTTGACAGGCACTAGTACAGTAGCCTATTCTTGGTGGAGTACAGTGGAGAACATGTGAAATGTTAATGGTTATTAATGTGACGGATGTTTATTGAATGATGGATTAGAAGATTGGTTACTCTGCAAATGGTTAGTAATAATTGACTAATAATTGCTCTTTGGGTTTTGGCTCCACATGAGTGCAAGAGAAAAGAATGTCTTCCGTTTATTTTCCCGGAGATGGAACATGCTTGTGTGTTCGACCGGCCCTCTCCTGCCTGTTTTATGACCTATACAGTAATAGTTATTTACTTACAGAATTGCTGTTGTTCTCATGCGTTCACCCTTATTTTTCGTATTTTTAACTTTTGGACATACGTAACCAAATTGCCGGGGTCAGAAGCCTTGGCTCCACACGCATGTTTTTGATTTTTGTGGTTCAACATTTTTGCGGCAAAGAAATCCTCCACCACAAGGAACATTGTGTTTTTACTACTCTGTTTTTCCCCGGGTTTGGGACAGGGTCTTGAACCCTAGTGATCCTCATTGAATGTGGCCCATAATTTCCCCTCTTTTTCTTTAAAGTGGAAAACAGTCTATAACATTTATTTTTTTCCTTTTGTGACGTGAGTTATGGCTCTCAGCTGGCAGGAATGTCACCAGTCAAAATTGTTTGCTTGTGACAAAAGGGAAATGAAATGCCACCACCATCTCTTGTGTGTGAGATACAGTTGCTTCTCAGGCATCTACAGCGCATCTCTTATCTATTTTAAGTTGAAGGGCTCAGTAACATCAGGAAACGATGACATTATTACGAGAACTCCCCTCCATAATACATCTGTTTAGAAGTCAGTTGATTTACAGTACAATCTACATACAATGGGGTAACTTTGTGGAGTTATGTAAGACTGCTGTGAATGTGAAAAATGGCTCTTCCCTTCACTGATAGTTTGATGCTCTGTGTGAACAACATAAACCTTCGTCAAGGGAGAGACTTGGAATTGTTCTCCTCAGTGCGTGCCATTTATAAGGCTGTGTGTGAGTGCCCCGTCGTCGTTAATTCTAAAGTGCTGGCTTACTGGCCTGAGAAACGCCAATGTTTCATGTCTTCTCCCTTGCACATTTTTCTCCATATAAGGTGGCCTGCATGTGACTTATAAGGCGTGGGTAACATCTGTGCTCATTGTCACACAGGGATGAGGGGATTTTTACTGTCTTTAGGTGAAGAGGCACTGCAGGGGGAAACCACATGACTGGTGCATCTCCTAGACAAAAGGATCAAACTAAAAGCAGCAAAAGAATTCTTGTGTTTAAATCTTTTCTTAGCAAAACTTATAATGAATCGTCTTTTCGAAGCTCCTGTTCCAGTGTATAGGCAGTCCAGGCAGGCATGTGTAATGGTGACCTTTATGTTTCCATTTCTTACTTGTGTGGTTGAGATTATATTTGGCTTTCAGAGTGTTTGCTTGTAGTGCACGGGCCAGCAGTGTCTGGAGTGGTTGCTATAAAAAGCAGGTGAGCTAAAAGCCGGCGATGACAGCATCTTGGCACGAGACTTCTCATTTGCTACCGCACTCATCGAGACACCAACAACCATAGGACACATGGCTTGCTTTGAACCCTGCTGGATGCACACAGCTACAGGTTGAAGAGCTATCACCAACTCAACATTGACATTACCCGTCCTGTCTTTTAGTGGCAGTTTGAGGACAAAAATATCAACTCAACCCTGTGACTTGAAAATAGCCGAAAAGAGACTCTTTGTACCGTGTGTGCTACATAATTCAGTGGTTCTCAATTTAACTTGTTTTGCTGTGGCTACTGGGCTGATGGACACACACACACACACACACACACACACACACACACACACACACACACACACACACACACACACACACACACACACACACACACACACACACACACACACACACACACACACACACACACACACACACACACACACACACACACACACACACACACACACACACACACACACACACACACACACACACACACACACACACACACACACACACACACACACACACACACACACACACACACACACACACACACACACACACACACACACACACACACACACACACACACACACACACACACACACACACACACACACACACACACACACACACACACACACACACACACACACACACACACACACACACACACACACACACACACACACACACACACACACACACACACACACACACACACACACACACACACACACACACACACACACACACACACACACACACACACACACACACACACACACACACACACACACACACACACACACACACACACACACACACACATCCACTTTGAATGAATTGTTCAGTCAGCTGCACTTTTTGTATCTACTCCAACATGAGTTCCCCTGCACTGTTGCACAAATGGGAACCTTCTGTCCAGTGCAGCAGAGCGACATGGTCTCATCCAGCTGATGAACCGATGCACCCGTTCATGCTCCCCTTAACAACCACTCCACAACCCCCCAGCCATTTGTGGAGATTAATGCATAGTTCTAAATTGACCCCCCCCCCCTTCCCTGCTGGGTCACCTGCTAAATAATGGCCTGTAGGATTTGGAAAGAAAATGAAGATTAACTGGTGGCGGGTGCTTTAACACTGTGTCAGACGAGGTAGCAAATTAAGAGTTACCGTGCAGGTGATTGGGGTTTGCTGTGGGTAAAGAAGGGAGCGCGCTGGCTCTGAAACAGTGAAAGATGACTTCACCTGTGATCAAGACCTTCATTCGCCCAAAGAAATAACTGCAAGACATGCCATTACCAATCTTTTATTGATGGTTGTGTATTGATGGACAGTGTACAAGAGGCAAGAAGCCCCCATTGCATCAATTGAGTAGCAGTGCATGTAATTCCCTGTAAGCTCATCAGACAACATACAATATGTCAGTCTGGAATAGGTGCTGTCTCAGCACTTTCAAACCCAACCGAGTGATTTACAATCCATGCACTAGTTTGTAGTTTTATTATCAAAATGTATGAACAACGAAATGGTGAAGATAAGGACTGTTGGCTACAGAAGCTATTTGCCGGTGTATTGATCTGCGCATCAGAATTGATATCTTGACAATGCTTGCTGCTACAGAGAACTCTGTTGCTGGTTGTGTGATCTTTTATGCTCAAAGGATATTATTTCAGCGCATTGCTGCTGTGTGTGTGTAAAGCACTATTTGAACCTTTTGATTATGAATTCAAGCTGGAATCTGTCAAGTTGCATCATGTCTCTGCTCTGTGCAATAGTGTTTCTGGTACCTTCTTCAAAAGATGGCACGTGCTGGCTCATTCTTCGGGCATTCAACAGCCCTCTTTGTATGGAAATAGCCAATACTGCACCCCCCTCCGATTGGCTCTAAGCCTGCTTACAGGTCAATCCTTGTGACAAAAGAAATTGTGATTGATCTGCCCTGCCTCGGCCCAGTAGCCATAAGGTCTTACTTACTGTCTTTGCCCTATTGGAAAGGCAAACACAGCTGGTGCTGCAGGCCAAAGTGCTCGGTGCTTGGATGTTCAGTTGGCACCATGTGTCTTGCGTTGACCCCCATGATGGATGGAGCACATTCTGGGTACACATTTACTCCCAACACATCCCACCTGCTCATCAGTGGGTGGAGATTGACTCTCTTATTGTTTTTTGATGAAAGCTCGGAAGCCCATCCCCTTCTGATGTGTTTTGTACAGCACCTCAAGCTGGGCGATTGATTCCACTATCCATAATCATTCCCTGGATAATCAAATCTGTGTTCATCTCTTTGAACTGCATGGTATTAATTGTATTAGATCGCAATTAACATAACTAATTTCTGCAGCACCATAGCCTAATCAGTATCCCATCCCGATATGAATCTTCCTAAAGATGATACAGCTTAGTATCACAAAAAGGGCAGATGGGAAAATAATGTTGTGATGTGCACAAATCCATCACCGGCCACACATGGATCCAAATGCATCTGATAGTCCATTCATCATAGTCCACCTTTTAGCATCTATATATCAATCATTGCACTACACCATTTCCATAACTTAGCAGTCTTACAAGCTATTGATGTTTGTTTCCCTTCTTTTGCTTGCTCAGTAGCTCGCTCCACTGAACTGTGTGGAGCATGACGTGCCCTTATCTGCACAGTTTCCTGGGCTTTGTGACAGACGTGAAGTGCATCGGTGGGTCTCTGGCAGGCCGTTGTTTCGTGTTATGTCGAGAAACATTTTCAGGCTCATTAGCACTCCTTCCCCCCCGTCCTCGGTTTAGCAGTTGGTGGTTTGATCTCTGAGAAAGATAAGCTCCTTTCTCCACTCCTAAGTCTTCAGGTCTTGTCATGTTGGTTCAGTCATTTGGCGTCCGGCCCGTGTAAACAAAGACAGGGTCCTGATTGCTTTAGGTCACTGGCAATCTTGGCATCCACTCAGTGAACACGCTCAATTAAAGCTTTTCTTGAAAATCCTTTTCTCCGAAGAGGTAAATGTATCCAAATAACCTGTTTCCTCGAGCGATATCGTTGTCAAGGCTTATTTGGCTTACAGGCCTCAGCTATCAGAATGAAAAGGATATGCGAAGGAACTCCATATAAAGCATGTAAAGATAAGAGTAAAGAAACAGTCAGTACATTTACATGCACAGTTAAGTGGAGCTACTATTATACCTAGTCCTACTACCGCTATAATAGGTGGACAATATACCCCCTTTTAGCAGCTTTATGCATGTTCGTATTGAACCCAATTCAGTTGACCTATTATGTCACAGAAGAGCTAGTTACTGTCTGATTAAAGGTAGTCATGCATGAGTAGACTCCCAATCGCATTATCTGGGTGTGTTAGCTCAAGTTTGAGAAATTTCGATTTGATACGATTGTAGTCGGACTAACATGTTGACATGCATTTTATAAGTACGATTTCAGTGGGACTAACCATATAAGTCATGATTTAAATGTACTGAGTGGCCGTAGGGACATTAGATCAGTTTCTGAAGTCTAAGCTTTTTTCCAATAGCCTCGAAATGGTATAATATCTCACCTTCAGTTTAGTACGGGAAGCCAAGTGGTGTTTTGGCCAGGCTGCAGTAGGACAGCATGCGTGTGGCCTTGCTTATTTTAACGGCACCCTCTGGACGCCCAAAGATTGACTAGCCCTTCTCCATTTCTCACTATGGTCGACTTGGGTTTCCTCAGAATTGCCAACTTCACTTTTCTCTGCTCTGCTAGCGCCAAGACATGATCTCTGCTCCACTGTTACGTGAGAGCTGTTCAACCCAGGGGTTCGCTCTCTCTGATCCACGACAAACAACCTGCTAACACTGCCTGGCTAACACTCGACAGCTTGGGTGGTTTTCACAGTTGATGGGTCGCAGGTGCAAAGGATTTTCTGAACTTTTCTACCTAGCAAGCCTTGTATAAAATCAGTGATGAGTAGAGGAACCCTTTTTCAGAGATTTCAGACTCCTTTTTTTAGGAGATACATTATGTCAGTCCTACAGTCAGTGCAATGTTACTGAATATATGGAAGGAATCACAGTTTTGTGTGTAAAGGGGATACCCGAGGCTATTAATGGTATCTGACATTCAACTGTCATTGGAGATGCTGACTCCAATTTGTCTGCAGCTCTATCCGTAATGTTATGAGAGGTGGTAGAGCCAAGAAAGTGAACTGCTTATACACTACTACTTGGTGCCCCTGTCCAAGCACTACTGCTGCAATCTTTTAGAGGGGCTGAGCCACAATACAGTTAGTATTAAAGGTGCTGGTGAGGAGACTCTTAATGCGGAGCTAATTTAACAGTCTCCTGGCTCCGACTTTAAATCCAGACTGATATTAGAATGGAATCAATCCTCTCATCTAACTTCAATCCCAAAGTGTATCTCCCAAACTGTTGTAATATTCCCATTTAAAGGGGTACATCTGACCAAATCCATGGATTTCTAGATGTAATTGTTAAAGCAAATAGGGCAGAAAAGGTCTGAATATTTTAGATATAGCAAAATGTAAGCAGCCTTCAGATGGTCATGACTAGGCCTTTGGGTTACACTTCATGACCCCACCTCTCTCTGTGTCCCACCCATGAGACTTCATGCCATGGCTGGGACGATATGGGTCGTCTCACTCAACCCCTCAAAGCTCCCTCGTGGTTTAATCCACTCAACAGGGCCATTGTTGGCTTTTCCAGATGGATCTCCCTGAAATGTGGATGATGTGTGAGCGCTCAGTGTCTACAGTTTAGACTGGCTCTCTGTGGTAAAGGGGGAACGTATGACTCAAAACTACAAGGGATGTGCATATCGTGCGTGTGTGTGTGTGTGTGTGTGTGTGTGTGTGTGTGTGTGTGTGTGTGTGTGTGTGTGTGTGTGTGTGTGTGTGTGTGTGTGTGTGTGTGTGTGTGTGAGAAAAAGTCACTTCTGAAGTATGTGGGGGCCACTGCGGCACACATGTTGTAGAGTAGCTTTTCTGCTTGCATTCTTTCGAGCTGAATAACAAGAGTTCTGTTACACTCTTATAGCCTTGATCACCATCATGTTGATGTAGTATCTGTGCATGGATTAACTGGGTGAAAGTTTTGATCTCCATTTATTATGCTTTCATGGAAGGAATCCTTCTGCCAGGATATCAAAGTAAAAACAAAACGCCTCCTTCAGGGATGTTGCCTATTTCTACATCCAACAACCTCCCCTTTATAAACTCATTAATATTTGCCTTGCATGTGACAGGATCTGGTGTAAAGTGAATGCGTACAGCGGTGAAGTCATTCATTATAAATCATTTCCCCCTTTTGGAAGGTGAAATCATTTATTCACAGTCTCATGAGGGTAGTGATCCATGGAGCACGCCCTGACTAGTGACTAATAGGTGGCTGATGTCGTGTCATTCAGCCCGCTGACATGCACTGGATGCACTTTGGTGTCTAAGTTATTGCAATTCATCTTCTCTGTCAATACAAAGGAGTACTAGTAGAAAGCTTCATTTCACTTTATTTGCCCTAGGGGTCTGTGCTCAGGCTTGGATACGGCATGACACTTTATCAGGGATTTGCCAATATCCTCAGTCCGAAACGTCTGTTCCATGCCTGGCGAAGATATTAAATGTAAAAGAATGACTTTAATAACTGATATTTTTCATGAAGCTATTCTGAAAACCGTTCTTGTCTCTTTAGGCGCCCATCCCACTCCACACTAGTAATTTTGTGTGTGCGCCCTTAGCGGGTGGTTCTGTCTCCAGCGGCAAGCCCTGTGGTCTGCTCGCGTGGAGAAATCGGCCTCACTGGAAACTTGTGGTTGCCTTTTTTTATACTAATAACAATATTATACAGTGGATCAGTTCCTACTGGCATGCCCGGGCTTAAACTAATAATAACAATGTTGAGAAATGCCAGGAACTGGGGTTTCCTGACAGTTAAGATGATGAGCTTTACAGTTGAAGGAGCAAAGAGAAGGCTGTATCTACATGGTCATGTTGTATTATTAGAACCATGTATCATTTCTCTCTGTGTTTTTTCCCTGTTTATCCTGAATCATGCTAGTTTATTCTGTAGCGGGGGATTTTTGAATTGCGAAGTGAAAAACATAAATTAATATAGTTCAACTTTTTTGGAAAGTCATTTACATGCACAGCCCTTAATTGGCCCGTAAGTGTGGCCTCGGAGGGAGGAGGCTATTATTAAGTGGGCAGCTTTCGAAGTGTGTGTGTGTGTGTGTGTGTGTGTGTGTGTGTGTGTCCGTCCGTCCGTCCGTCCGTCCGTCCGTCCGTCCGTCCGTCCGTCCGAGGGGGTTTGTGTATAAGTGCTCATGTTTGGTCCC
Source organism: Ammodytes marinus (assembly GCF_949987685.1). Classification (NCBI taxonomy): domain Eukaryota; kingdom Metazoa; phylum Chordata; class Actinopteri; order Uranoscopiformes; family Ammodytidae; genus Ammodytes; species Ammodytes marinus. The sequence continues at coordinate 18,123,497 of NC_137219.1, read as the reverse complement.
AGACATGCCTGCTGCTTTTGCTAATCATGCTATCATACATTGCCACCGGCTTTTTTTCTAAGCCAACAAGTATTTTAACAAGCTGTAAGACTGTTCTCATTCTTTCCGATGTTTTACCAGCATCCATATCGTCTGGGCTATTTGGCAAGCCGTGCAGTACGTCCTTGGCTAGCCGCAGGAGCCCAAGGCCAAGATACATTCACACATAGTTTGAAAAATGTTGATAAAAAGTTTAGTATCATCTTCTACATGCTGTAAGAAGGGGCACATCACAGCCACTTTGATGTATAGTCTGAGACAAAACAGACCGTGCAGACAAGTCGAATCAGGTTAGATCGCTTAAACCTCTGTATGCCTCTGTGGTCGTTATTGCTGTTTAAAGTGGTTGGCAGTGCATGAGAACTTGGCAGTGGTGCATTGTCAGAACAACCCGTTCCCTATTCCTTTGTTGTTATCTAGCCTGGGTTGCAGCGTGTTCTATTGAGTCGGACAATCTGTGAATTTCCCGCTTTCTCCGGCTACTTTTCTTCTTTCTTTTCTTTGTATCCTTCCCTTCCCTTCAGTGGGTGGAACCATATCCGTATCTCCAAAACTAATGGGAGTAACAGTGGATGGTTTGTAGTTAGCCGCTTGCCTCAAGGGTTAAGTGTCCATCTCTATTCCCTCCTAAGCCCTCCCCATGCTCGGGAGGAGAAGGCTGTGAATAAATACCACCCTTGTCTTCTCATAATGGAAACCGCTTGACCTTCCGTGACCTCTGCTGGTCGAAGCATCTGCCTGTCCCTTCCACCGGCCCGTCCTATGGGACATCACCGGGGCTGTCACATCTGCCCGCGAGCAGTAACTCGATTGCTTGAGGAATTTACTTTATAGAATAAAAATTAAGGACGGCCCTATAATTTTTTTAAAGAGTGAAAAAAGAAGGCAGTCCGCTTTTGGATGGGCTGTTGATTTACAGTCTGTAATCATGTGCAAGTTCTTGTTGTGTTTCTGGGAACTGTGCATGACGACTGCACGATGAGCGCGGCCCTCATTGACTTTCTCGAGCCCTCCCCGTATGGATGAGATAATAATGAGTTTGGCAGGGGCCTTAATTTAATCATGTCGGGTAAAAGCGGTGCACATGTGGCGCAGCTGCTAGCGCTTAGCCTCAGTCTTGCCCTGCCCCGTAGATGGGTTGCCATTCGGTGCCCGCATTGGCTTGTGTCTGTGTTATCGGTCTTTTATGGAGCACATTCCTCAGTGAAAAGGCTTTACAGTGCCGGACAAAGGAGTTTGTTTTGCGAAGATTTGTCTGTGACTTTTCTGAGGCTATCGAATTAGCTCACGTGCGTCTGCATCCGCGTGACTAGAGAAACTGGTTTAGGAGTTTTTCCTGCAGCCGTGGCACAGGTCAGTCTTTGTTGTCGCGTTTATTTAACTTTCCCACTCAAACACAGAGCTGCTCGAGTGCTTGGCCAAGCACCTGTTGGGGATTATAGGTCGATAACGGCTCCCGGCTAATTTCTTGTGATAATTCAACGGTGAAATCTAATCTCACCTTTGCCATTTTGGCTCCTTTTGAGAATCCCTGCCCCCGAAAATGTGTTTCTACTTGAACTGAAAAGGAGTCAGAGACAAAGGCACACATGTCACACTTAAGCAGAAACGCTCACATGCATTACCAAGCAAATACCCTTCAAACTGGTTTCACACAACATTCTACATACGCCAGACAATTGCATGTTAACCTATGACACAGTTAAGTGACAGAAACTAGGCCATGGGTTGTGCGGCGTATAACATCTGCTGGAAGAGAGGTAAGGAGACATGCAAAATTGTCATTAACGCAAACTCACCACAGGTGCTAAACTTGTTTGTGAGAATTGAGCCCTCCTCTGAACAATGTGTCCGGTGTGGCCCTGTTTCTCCCAGTACACTTCACTGCTTTCCACTGCTTGACGCTAACAGCCGCTAGTGGTTTTAAGACAACCAGGTGTGGTAGTTTGCTGTCAAGATGGATCTAAATCTGTGTTCTGGTTTATAAAGTGGATTAGCTTTAATGAAATGACACACCTTTACAAATAAAGGTTTAGCTTTGACTGTACATCTTATGCAGATATTCAAGAGCCTTCTGTATAAACAGAAACGCCTCAGGCATTCAGAACGTCTAGCCCAGATTTCCCTTATCTTATCTGTGCTGTAAAGTCTGCTGTGGCCATCAGCAGATAATATACTGTAAATTTTTGGCCAGCTGTGCTTGAAGCAGCAATAAACCAAATAGTTTTGGTTAATGACAACAGGAGGTGCTTTGCTGTAAAAGCGAGATTGCACTCGGCCGGCCTTTTTTCATAACCTGTTCATTGCCTCGGGAACATAACCACCTTTTGATCAACGGCCATCTCAGCAGAGAATATTAGTTACTCCACAGCCATGTTCTGTAGAGATCTAGTAGCTGTGAGGAGCTTTGCATCAGATGATGGTGACTTTGTGTGGAGATTTACATGTGCTGCTCTCCTCTCCCCTGAGCTCAGAGCTGTGTTTACCAAAGCTGTTCTCTAAGTGGTATACTACTATTTTTTAGAGACTGCACTGAGTGTTTAAGGACAATTATCCACAGCACTTATGTAAACACGCATGCACGGAGGCTCCAGGGAACAGTAGGATATGTATAAACAGCAGTGATTTCACCTGGTGGAGGGTTTCTTTAGCCGTCCAGACTATGTTTTCCTGTGTTTACAGGGCTCTGATGTAGGTCCCCGACCTGATGCTGACAAACCCCACTGCTTTATCGGTCCATCTATACTGCCGGTGGCCTGGCTCCACTCGGCCCTGCTACACACAAAGATGTATGCGTGTCTCACACAGGCGCTACAGTGTGAGGAGAATACTTAAACCCTTTACTGGCGAGGCACGAAATTCATTGACGCAACAAACAGAAACGGTTGTATCATGCATTTGTGTTTTGGTTCGGATTTGCCACTGCATAAAAAAGGTCCTACCAATGCAGTTGTTAAATTAGTTTTAAACAAGTCAATCCTGCATTGTGGTAGAGAAGGATAATTGTGCTTGTTTATGTTTCAATTTCACAAGTGTCAGTCATTTAAAATGATGCAGGATGAAATGGATCAAGTGAGAAATGTTGTACAGGAAAAGCAAGATGATCGCTGCTTGATTATCTCATGGGCCATACTCCGATCTGCCACCACATTGCAGTGAGCACTTAACGGAGGCATTCATTCAGACCTGCAAGTGGTGATAAAAGAAAAACACTTTAATGTGGGCTGTAATTGCCTCAGAAAATGTCCCCTTAATGGCTAGCTAAGCATAAGCTCCTTTGTTGTCTTTCTTAACCTTGACCAAGATGATGCGACCGACCAGACGGGCCCAGACTAGACTTACCACCATTAATAGACTTAAATCAACGTTGTGGCTTTCGCCTGTCAGTTTGTCACAGTTTTACAGCTTTTAGAGACATGACTGTGATGCATAGACGGCGGGGGAAAGTGCTGAGCTTGTACCAACAAGTACAATGAACCAGTTATTGCCTAATTTCAGATTTCTCACCTACTTACCATTTTCATTGGCCCGTTTCCATGTGTGTTCTTTCAGCTGGTCTCCTAACCCATGCCATCATGAGAGAATGGTGCTCATGAATTTGATCACAGCAACTTGAGTGATTCATGTTCTGTTTGGCCTGACTGTGATCTACACTTTGGCCCCCTAATAGACTATAAAAGGAGAGGCGCTGCCAGTTGGAGCGCTAGTTTACCAGGAACATATGGCCGGCCTTGGCATAGGGAGATAACATTAGAATTACCATATCCATTAGCATCAACCTGTCCTCTGGCTTTTCCAGGCTTAAATCACATGCTAGCAGTGATCCATAAGCCTGAACAGTGCCAACAGATTTCTGAAGGAAGTTTTAGAATTGCAGCGGGGCAAAAGTTGCTCCTGGGGGGCTGTGACTGGTGCTCTACACCCAGGCTGGGGGGGGAGGGCCACAAGGGCAAACTCTTTGGCGTCGGAGCTCCTCAAGAATGCAGAGAGGGATTAACGCACGTCTGTGGCAGTGATGGATGGGACTAGGAACCACACACACACACACACTGGCACACACACATATATGCCTACAGAGCATCTGGATGAAGACTGTTTTGGCCCCTCCTCTGCAGCAGCATTATGCCAATTTAGCAGGTGTATGTCTAGTTTGTGTGTGTGAGTGTGTGTCTGTCTGTCTGCTGGGACAAAAGCCAGGCTTGGTTGTTTGCCCTACTACCCCAGATAGAGCTGTGTTTACCAGCCGCCGCGTGTCATTTTTTAGTCGAAGTCACAGCTTCTTATCATGCTAGTTCACGTCTGGGGCACTTTGATCGATACGCTTTGTCCTTTTCCAAATCACAGATGAATTGATTTCGGCTGCATGCGATAGGTGTTTCCTGTGAGTCCAGTGATTGATGCAGCGCGCGTGTGTACGTTTTGTGGTTTTGAATGTGTGTGGCTTTCTGTACGAGGCCATCATCGATTACAGCACATGCACTCTTTTTACCTGCTCCCGGCCCCTTGAATCTCCAGCACCTCATTGTTTCCCTCTGAAACCTCTGGTGATTCGCTGTGACCTCTAGCAGCCGGCTCTTGTGTGACTGATATCGCACTGCATTGGTCAATGATCTCTGATGGATCACCTCAGGGAGCCTGGAGTGTGTCTCGCAGGACCACCGCAGTACACACACTACAGTGGTACGGGAATGGTAATGAGTGAGTGATTCGCGGGGCTGATCGTATTAATCACTAGAGCTCACACCGTGGTGCGTTTGACGGATTACACCGCAGCGCTCAAAGGACAGCCACAGTCACTTCCAGTGGAGATTATACAGTTTGTGAAAGGACTTAATGCACGTGTATTATGCTCGTGTGTTTGCACTCGCATGCGCAAAAATATACAAAGTCACTGTGAGATGTGGCAAAAAGGTTTTGTCTTGTATTGATGATCCAGGGGATTGAAACTCACCTTTCCTGAAGGGTAACGACTAATGTTGTCATTCTTGTTTCCCTTTTCTCAGCCTCAAAGGCACTTTTCTTTCCCCGTCTCTTATCTGCAGGGAGATAATTAGGTATTTCTTGTTCGCCTTTGTGTGAGGAAGGTGTTGGTCTTTTGCCCTGTCTTCCTGGGCAGGACAGGGCAGGGTGTGTGCTTGTTTTCCCAGGAGCCTCGGTGGTCCTTTATCTGACCCTATGGTTTCGTATGCACCGCCTGTCACTCATTCTATTCCTTTTTTCCATCACCTCCAGGCATTTTCTGTACAATTGTATAGCTGGGAGACAGGGGGCTCTCAAAGGTCTGGCTATGCTATAACGGCAGTCCAGATGTGTGTGTGTGTGTGTGTGTCTATATCTGTGTCTGTGTCTGTGTCTATTGACTGCACCAGAAAATCAATCCAGCTACATTTTGGTTTTATCAGTCAGACTTAATTGGGAGCTAGAGTACCGGTAGCTAGATTTCAGTCTGAGGACATGCTTTGTGCTTGTACGCGTCTGTGCCTTTTTCCACTCCCAGATTTTATCCCTCAAAAATGACCTTCTCTTCCTGTCCATTAAGCTGCTTAATTAGCAGAGAAACTGATGGAAAGCTGATTTGCACCTGCGATCTTCCAGCTGTTTGCTGCATCTCACACACGCACATACACTGCACCTTTTTGTCCGAATGCCATGCAAAACATGCACAATATGGAAGCGCACACACGTTCAAACACGGTCACACTATCAGGCAGCAGATGGGTTCTAACACCCTCTTGAGGATGTTCCCAGTCAGTGTCTCTAAACAAAGCCATCGAAAGATGTTTGCACCACTTTTCTCATTTTAGATTTGTACACAGTCACAGACACCCTCTGGCGATGTCCTCTCATACACACACACACACCAACTCCACGCACAGACAGGCACGCATCAACCCTCTTTTGTTAGCGCCGGCACGTCCAGCCTAATTTGAAGTCGCGTCAAACTCCCTCTGTGTTTAGGTTTGCCTTGTCTGTAAGGAGTTCCAATCTGTAGGAAAATGAACTGAGCTGACAGCAGAGGAGGCAGGCAGAAAATAGAGATTTCACTGTATGGGACAGAGGGATGAGGAGATGGAAAAGGATGAATAGAAGATGAATAATGCGTTGGATAACCTCTGATTTGAATGTCACTAAACAATTTGAACTCTTGTATTTTTTGTTTTTCACTATTTTTGGGGAAAACACAAAAACTTTGGTTAAAGGAACACCTCTTGAAGCGTGTGTGAGAGTTTCTATCAAGGCATTTCTTTCTTTTTATATATAAAAAAAAGCTGGAGAAAGTTTTTGGATTCCTCCAAACCCCAAAAGTTGGAGGTGAAGTTGGTGCGATGGTGGATGCCTACCACCAAACAAAAGACTTGACCTTTCACCCTGCCTTAAAGCATCCCATCTGAAGTAAATTCCTTCAGTCACCCCCCCTAACTCCCCTCCCCAAGTCCTCCGCACGTCTAGTTATAATTGCTAATGCATTTCTACATCCTTGGTCTTTGAATGCATGTTTCTGGGCGAGGCAGTGTGTACTAATCTTTGCTAAAATGAGCAATTAACATCAATTTATTCCATCCCAAAGGACGTTTTGTTCACAAATTGCCACAGACTGCGGTCTCCAGTGAGCAGGATAATCAATGGCATCAAACCCATAAACGGGCCTCCAGCTATGAGAGTGGCTCCGTCATGCTGTTAGGACCGGAGACAAGAAATATTATCATGCTGACTGAAAACTCATATTTCTCCCATTGACTCTCCCCCGACTATCCGTCTCCACTCTATCCGTCAGCCCGGCCCCGTCACTCGACCACTGTGAGTTTTTCATCACAGATGGATTACTGCTGGTAATCCTTGAGATTGATGGGGCATCATTTGTGTTAACCATAAAACGCATACTTTACACGTGAAATTAAAGTGTCTACCTCCTCTGTTTACACGTAAATGGGATAAGTCGGAGATAAACTGCAGTCAGTGAGCTGGATACATGTTAAGTTGCTCTCTCTCTCTATTTAATGCTTTGATTTCTCTTTAAAAAACATAAAGCTCTTCTGTTAAGCTCTTACAAACCACATTAACAACAGTAGCATGCCCCGTTCCCTTCATGTGTGAACCTGTTAAATAGATGTGTTTGAGGTACACAGGAAGAATGACACAGCAGTGTTGGTAATTATGATGATGGAGGGCGATTTGACCTTTAGTTTCCATTACAGAGTTCGGCTTTAGTTCAGTGGTTTATGACATGTGAATAGAACTTTGGTTGGGTTGTGTGCATAAATGAGTTGCCCGGAGCTTGGATATGGAGGGATTTAATTTGGCTCTGGAGAGCTTATTGGGGCCTTAATTGATCTTAATTAAGGGGTCGGACCATTTTGCCTTGTGGAATATGACTCCAGCACCTGCTCTGCATGAATATGCATCACAGCATCCGTCCTCCCTGCCTTCTCCTTCTCTCCCATTGCCTCACTCTTTTCAGCGTGTTTGTTGACCAACCTTTTAGCTGCCTCCATCCATAGCCGGACAAAGGGCTTTGAGAGGAGCTCAGTGTTGGCCACGGGGACTATTGTGTTGTTAACAATGTTGTTTAGCCCCAGCCGCCGGTGAATGCTGCTAATATTGTGTCCCGGGGCTGATGTCTCTATGTCAAGCAGCAGGCTGATGGAAGACTATTCCACAGCTGCTCACAACAGCGTGGCGTGATGGTGACTTTCAATAGCTATTCAGGCCCAGATGTATTTCTAGAGAAGAACCCGATTGAGCATTCTAGTTTCATCGATGCATATGTTTATTTTCTATTTGTAGTAGTGGTGTGATATGTCCCTGAACACATCCTCATTCTGGTTCTCTGGAATAAACAACTAGCTTGAGAGAGAGAGAGAGAGAGAGAGAGAGAGAGAGAGAGTTTGGGGAGGAGGGGGTGAGGTCAGTTAAGAGAATAGTCTGGTGCTCCTCATCCACTTCTGACGTTGTGATGTGTTTCTGGTGTGGTGGCTCTCTGAATGGGTCCAGTTTGACTATGTGACCACAGTTATGTGATCCATAGACAAATGGAGGGCATGTGTGCATTTTTAGACCGACGGCGGTCTCCAGTCTGTCGCCGCCGGGACCAGGCTTAGTCACAACACTCTCCGTTGCACTTCAGAAGTTGTAATTGCGGGGAAAGGTTGTTGACTCATTTTCTTTCTTGCATTTTTTTAATCCAAATGAGATACACATTTAGCCCTTAGAAACCTTGCAATAGTTTAGCCTCGTCAATAATTTGTATTTTTTCTTCTATGTGATTCCCAGCTTGCTCCCGCTCTTTTTCTCACCAACCCCCTGTTTTCACTTCCTTAACTTTCTTTTTTATTCTCTGGCCCACAGTCACTCGTGCATATCAACATACACACACTCTCGTTTTCTGTTATAGGCCTTTCACACCGCCGCAAAATCGGCGCTAGTTCTGGGCTAGTTCGGAGTTAGAGCCAGTGTTTTGGTTTCACACCGCCAGAGAGCCTGCTCCGGGCCGTAAAAACCGGGGGAACTCATACCCCAGGATTGAGCAGGGTTTGATAAGAACTGCTTGCGCGAACGGTTGGGGGAGGGATTATCCTGACCAACCAGAGCAACTCAAACCTCATGCCCGCCATATTTAAAAACACCGCTACTACGAGACGTAAACATAACATAATTACCGAACGTAGCCATCAAATTGACCGGCGAGAATACGCTGTATGGGTCCTGTTTGCTTAAGAAAGCAAAGCGAGAGCCAACAAGTGTAAAAATAAGACGTATTCGCCGCTGTTGTTGCGCTTAAAGCTAGCGGTAGCTTTAGCGTTAGCCACAAGAGCAGCGGCGTCGGGTGACGTACACACACGTTTACAGTGACGTCATGACGTTGCTCTCTTGCCGGCTCCATGGCTGTCTCCGGTCGATGTGAAACCAACCGGTTCATAACTGGGATAAGGCTGTAACCAGTTTTGAACTGACCCCAACACCAGCCTGGAACTGACTCTTGGTTCATTTTGGTGTGAAAGGCCTATTAGTTAGTTAGCTGGCTGCCTCCTTTGCCTCCTCCCGGGGTCATTGTGGTATTTAGGGTCAGACAAGCGCTCCAGTCATTGCGCCCTCCCCACTGCCTCCCAGGCAGCACTTACGCCAGCTCGTCTGGCCCAATCCCCTCAAACGGCTTTGGAAAAAACCGCCCTTGGCTGTAACAAGCCCTGCATCCACCTCCTGGCCAACGGAAAAGCAGGATATAGGAAAAACAACACAGTGGAAGCAGTAGTGGATAGAGCCTTCTTTTGCAGTGGACAACTCTAAATGGACGAGGGCTATAACACATCATCGCGCATCGCGCTAATTTCTGAGAGAGCTCTTCTGTTGAGAACTTTTCACTTTTTCCTCCCGGCTTTCCCAACTTTTTCCTCTTGACGCTCCGTTACCCAGGGTTACCCCCCCGGGAGGATTGTGATTCGCTGCTGCTGCGATGTCGGGAGGGAGTTTCCACGTGGCCTCAAGTGTGTCTGGGTGTGTGTGAGTCAAATGCGGTGTGTCTGTGTGTGTGTGTGTGTGTGTGTGTGCTGCTTTAAGACTCAACGAGCCTACACAGGGAGAATCCACTTTGTGTTCAGACAACACCCGCTACATTTCTCCTTTGCAAGCTCTTCAAAGAGCTTTTAGATTAAAGCCTGGGCCACCAAGGTAAGGGATGTTCTGGGGTCTGTGTTTTATCTTTCTATCCCTTTGTTCCTCCTATTTACTGGATTAAGAAGCGGCATTGTTTTTCTCCTATTGTCCACAGGTGTTGGGTTACCATGGGTGTGATTGCTGTTTAGTTTCCAGCTGTATCTGTTAGAAAGCACATTGTGTTTTTAGTTTTTATCTGTAGGTTACGGCCCGCCTTGCTGTATAAGCCTGTCTACAATGTAGCTTGGTAAATGAAGATACAGCAAAGTGACCCTTTACAATCTCAGCCGTTATCACTTGTGCTGCTGTGTGTTTAGGGTTGTCAGCATTTTCAGCCTGCCTCGTGAGACTATCAGAGCTCGACAAAGTTACCACCACCTTGTCTAAACTTTGTATCTCATGCTGAAGTTGCTGTTCGTTCGCTCGCTCAGTCGGAGAGAGTGGAAAACGTTTTCATTTTCTTGGCTTCACTCTAGAATGGCAGTGACACACGTGTATAAATCTTTCAGAAGACTGCCATGTCAATTTTTTTTTGGTTGGGTGCCAGGCGCAGAGCCTCTGAATGTATAATGAAAAAGTCCGAAAGACACTTAACAAGCACTGTGATGGATGTTCGGTGGCTCTGGCTGAATCCACCACACAGTAATATGGGCTTTCAGCGAGTGATTCATAGATGGACATTTCTCCTCATAAGCAAACAACCACAGATTACTTCAAATCTGCTTCATATGACAGCTGGAGACGGCCTGCTCTTTGGCTCCGCTCAGTTTCCACTCTCCTTTGCCTCCTGTTGTTGTTTTTCTATTGAAAGAAACTTGTGGGTTATTTTTGCATAAGTTTGAATTGAAGCCGTGTCCAAAAAGAGGGAAGGTTTAAGCACACTGCGCCTTTTAAGAGCTCAGTTGTCCCAGCGCCAGAGGAAAGTGATAAGAGACAAGTCCCATGGGCTGAGATTTGACAGGAGAAAGGCAGTGCGATTGTGTTAACAGCCATGACCAACAACAACTGCCCTCATAGTTCCTACTTCACAGCTCTGCCTAATCAATCAAAAAGTATAAAACTGTGCATTATTTTGAATGAGATTGTATTTGCTACTGGCTAATGGCTATTTTTTTTTGCATTGGTTTATCATACCTCCCATCAGAACATCATGTTTACCGAGCTTTGTGCTGTAAGGTTAGCCTTTTTTCATTATTGTTGCTTTACTGAGAGCACTCTTATAGGAAACAATAGAAAAGGTCCTGTAAGATTGCTGTATCCCCAAGGTTCTATGGCAGAGTAGGTTAAAACACTTGCAGTTATCAGCATTATGATGAGGCCCAGTCCTCTAGGGGAATATGTGTGTTTCACACTGCTGTGTCAATAGGTCCTTCCTCCAGCTTTGTTCCTCAAGTTTAGATTCAAGGACATGAGGCCAGGGTCAGGATTTCAAACATGCTTCTCAAGACTATGTTTTTGTGAGGTTGATGGGGGGGATTATAGATACAATTCAAAACATGCATGTTGGTAGAACAAAGACATTTCCTTAACACACCGCCATCGTGTACCTTCTGTGTTTATACCTCCTTTGAGGTGTGGCACCTTCCTCAACGGTCGCCCTGAGCTCCAGACCCAAAGACAAACACAGTGCCAGACTAAACATGGAGCTTAGGTGGGAGTCACCCAGGGGCAGCCCGAGAAGAATGCCAGGTCATGGGGTGTGTCGAGGAGCTTTAAGGGTGGCAGTGGTCCCTTGGCCCTGTAAGCAGATGGCCTGTAGGCCTATTGACGAGAACAGAGGAGTGAGGGGGAAGAGGGAGGGAGAGTTCAAACTGGGCGCACTGGTTTTTGCAGCTAAAAGGAAGACTTGTCTTGTTGTTCTCCCGAAACCAGTCGCACAATACTTCGGTTCAAGTCGCAGCAGAAGGCAAACGTGTGTGTCTTTTAGGTTGGTGTGTTGGCACGCCTCTTAAGTCTTTTCATACCCACAACCCTTCTCTGTGTGAAGAAGAAAACGTGGCAAGAAAAGTCGTTGTATTGAAAGAAAGCCGTCATTGACAAGTTCGACAATCGGCTTTATGCTGACTCCTAGTGTTGTCGGCAGCTGCTTACTCGGTTCTTTACTCTACAGGGAGCATTGTTTCGTCGTTTCCCATTCATGTAGATCATTTTAAAATGACTTTAGCCTCTAGATGCAAACTCCAAAATATTCTTCTGCTTTCAAGGTCATTGCAAACTATTGATGCTCAAACTGAAATGTGGAATTGTGTAATACAATACGCCAGTTTTCCCACATTTTGTTAGGCCAATGAATGGGCCTTAACTACTGATAGTTGGACCAGTCGAGTGCAGGTGACCATGCACTTGTAAGCATTGTTGGCTGTACTTTGCCTATAGAGTCCATGTCAACCATGCCCCTGGTTCAAGAAGCATGACAAAGCTGGAATTATTATGTGCAAGTGACAGGAAGAAGCCTGGATAGGTAGGTTCAGGGTTATAGGGTCCATACCATTATGTCTTAGTTATATGCTTGTATTCAGTATCTTCTTCCTCTCGTTCGCCCTTTTACTTATGACGAATTCGGCAAGTGAGTATGTGGTTAATCCTCTTAACAGCTCAGATTGGTGGTTCAAGTTCATTACCAGGCCTACGTGTCTCTGGCTCTGTTTGAACTGTCTTTGTAAGTTCTCTTTTTTATTTTTTTCATTTTCACTTTTATCACTCTAAGCAGTTGAGAGAATGAGTCATTTCACGTTTGATTTTTCTTTTTTGTAGCATTATTCTAAATATTTGGCCTGTCTATGAACTTCATAATCTACTGCCTCCTATGCTTTACATATGAAATGTTCCAGTCCCCTGGTATTTCCCTGTGAACTTTATTTACTAAACAAATTTTTTTTTTCTGTAGTCCATTAACTCAGTCAGCCCACACTATTTAACCTCCCCTCACCGTCAAGGTGCATCAGAGCAGGAGCCGATAAACTCTTAATGCAGCAGATCACTTAATCCCAAAGGTTAGGGCTTCTGGCAGGGGGGTGTTTACACTGTAACCTTACACATGCTGTACGTGTGCTGCGGGGCTTAGTGGCGTTAGCACTATTTGAAAGCCCTCCTGGAGTGTCAGCCACATGCAAGTAAGTGGGTTATATTACAGGCACACAAGTTTTGCAATGCTCCTCAGAAGATGCCCGGTGCCTCAGCAAAGGGCGCTCCTCAGCCGTTTCTGGTTTTGGATCCTGCCCCTGGACAAATTTAGTAGTGACGAGTAGAAAAAAGAAAAAGAAAAAACGGAGCAAGCTAGGATTCCAGAGTTTAAAAATAAACAGAGGGGTAAATTGTTGCCGGCTTTCAAAAACGTTCCCAACCCCGATCAAAGACGACGTCATTTACTTGCAGGGAGGTGGAAAAATGCTACTAATGTTTGTTTTGGATGTCTGATGGGGTAAGTTAGACTTTTTGGGGGGGTGGAGTGAATTTTCAAATTAGTCATTCTTTAGTGCCAGGGTGGCTGTACTGTAAAGTAAAGTACTGTACTGTACTGTGTTCTGTAGTACAACACTTGGTTGATGTGATACTAATGGGAAGTTGATGGTAGTGAAGTTTAATTGGATGTGATTGATACTTTAGGGCTGCATAGCTTTCAGGGGGATCTTTTCATCTGCGGGATGTTGGCTGAACAATACTCCCCCCCCGCCCCCCCTTCCTCAATACAGAAAATCTCAAACTACCATAAGTAAGACAATCTCAGATGCTGTTTCAGCTGAATGCACTGGCAGACAAGTGCTGCCTACTAAACACTGTCCTCCCCTAAATGCTAGGGATTAGGTCTACTCTGGCACACCTGTTCTCAAACACAGCGCTCATTACACGTGGCCAACTACAGTCCTTTTGAAAGAGACTGAGCACTAAGTACAACTTCTCTCTCTGTCTTTCAGATGAGCCTGGGGACAAAGGAAGACGTTTATTTTGAGAAATGAGGCGGAGATAACCTCGTGAACAAGGAGCTCCCATCTGAGAAGAGACGTTCCGGAAGGTGAGTCTTAGAACTGTGGCCTTCACACCTGTGTTGTCAATATTGTTGTGCATGATTATTTAAACACAACATTTAAAATGTGTCTCCGGTATACACATCAAGTCAGTCAATTCTCTTTTGGTCAAAGCACACAATTATACTGTATATGGATGTTATTTCCACTTTGAATATATTGGGTCTTCTTTATAATGGTCAGTATTTGGTCATATTTAAACCGGTACTTTTTCTAATAGCACCTTCGCCTAGGGTGTTAGATCCTTTCTATATGTTTTAGAGAGAGTTGTTCTAGTTCCTAATCCAGTGCTGCTACCTGAAGACTGTTAAAGGTATTTAACCTATTATGTAATTACATCACAGACGGCAGAAGATACAGTCCTGTCACATGCAGCCCCAACAGTTTATGTGCTTTGGCTTCAGCCAGATAATGTAATGTCTGCCTGGTCATGGCTCTCCGTCACGACTGTAAGCCTGTTGTGGACAGTCTGGAAGTGATTTTTCATTGTCTTGACCTCTGTCACACATAACAACCATGACGGCCTTCAGCCTGTTCATCTGACCTGACTTTTCTATAGAAAGAATGGAAGAATGTAGTAAAATGGGAGTGGGTGTATACCATACAAGTTAATGACCAGATGTGATGGAATTACGTATGGCTGTTTTCTTTAAGGCATAAGGAAGATATTAGATCTTCAGCTGTTATACTCCACTGAAAACTAAACGATTACGTGTGTGTGTGGTGTGGTTTTATAGGAGTGTTGTCATTATTGTTTATTAATAATAAGTCAATGTTGTGTCTCTGCTGAGCTTACATCATGTACCATGGATTGTCCAGTGTCATAATCCCATGCGTCTCTGTTTTTTCTCCTCCAGGCAGTTATGGGAAATTCAGAGAGCCAATATAGCATCCAGGGCCCCAAAGGTACCAGCCTGGTCTTCCCTGGGAAACCGAAACCATGCATGAAGTTCCGCTCAGCCAAAGACAGCGCTCTGTCGCCCCACACGTGGTGGAAAAGTGCCCCAGTGGGCTCAGGGTACAAGGCCCGGTGCGTCGGCCGGGGCTGTCTGTCTCCTCCTAAAAGCAGACAGCCTTACTCCACCAGGCACTACGACTATGTCTCAAAGGGGAGCAGGGGCGTCCCAGGTGAACAGCAGTGGCATCGGTCGCCTGGGTGTGGTGTACGAAGGCGGCACATGTCCGACGAATACGGAGAAAATCCATACGGGGCTGAGCTCAACGGGCAGGCTCTGAATGGAGACAGTGACGAGCACGGGGCTCTAGAGGAACAGAGCAGCCCACGGGTGGTGATCAAGAAGGATGGCAGTCTCAGGGTGGAGTTCACCAACACTTCAGGCAATCCCCTTCTCCTTGAAGAAGCCTCCGGTCCTGTGCAACTCCTCAAGTTCTCTCCCAACCTGGAGTCTGCCTCCACATCCAGTCTGCCTGGTTCTAGTGGCAGTAGGCAAGATGGCCACTGCAGCGGGCCCCCACCAGCCTCCACCTCCTCCACCGCCAGAACCAGCAAGGGAAGTTCACTGAGCTCCGATGGCTCCTGGTATGACTCTCCCTGGGGCCCCAGCACAGAGCTGTGTGAGCAGGATCAACCCTGCTCTGCCAGTCGGACCCTAGTCCACTCCCCCACACACCCCCTTGACTCTTTCACTGAACAGTGTGCCCCTGTGTCCATTGCTGACCTCTACAAGAACCCCCAAATTGCTGTTACCTTTCCCACAGCCAGGGACCTGTCCTGCCAGTTACAGGAGCCTCCATTGGGCCAGAGGCAACACAGAGCCTCTCTTGCATGTGTCCTGGATGTTCCAGTTGAGGAAGAGTGCCCCGAGGCCCGCCAGTACTCCTCATACACCCTGCCCTGTCGCAGGCCCAAAGCCCACACCGTGAGCGAAGGTCTGGACCACTATCCTGAGCAGGGACAGCAGCAGGAGCAGGCCGGATCATATTTTGTCTTCCATAAGAAAGACTCCATCAAAAACCGCATCAGACGCCTCAGTGACTGGACGGGCAGCCTGAGCCGCAAGAAGAGGAGGTCTCAGGTATGTTTGGACAGGTTTTTAGGGGATCATGTATCTTTCGTATCGTGCTGTTCATTAACAGTGGTGTCATAATCTTGTTGTGAAAATCAGTGAGTGTGTGCACTGAAATAAAAATCGAGTGTTAATACACTGCCATAGGCTATGTTAATTGTTATGTTGCTAGCTATGGTCGGCCCACTTTGTTTACACACCCTTTGTCTACACTCCAGTTTACAGAGCCTAGGCTGTGTATTAACAGCATAATTTTTCCCAGCGCAGAGCCACACACACAGTACGGAAAGTTTGCGGATCATAAGGAGATATTCACTGATTTTGATAAAGTGATTTTGACAACAAGCGTTCTCCAGAATTGCTGACTCCGCCTTTTAATTGACGATTTACACCTCTTTATTGCTCACAGGGATCACAGAGGGATCTTGTCCACCCGGTATGTGAATATAATACAATATAGATGTTGTGTTTGTAGTCGCCATAGTTTAGACACCCAGTAGATGAATGTATCAACCTCTTGTTGTGGTCTTAGAGCAGCAGCTTATTAGACAGGAGAAGGTATCAGTAACAGCGACGCACAAACCGTTTCCTGTCTGGCAGTGTTTATTTGATCATGAGCCACAGTGGTGGTCCTGGCACGGCCATCGTCCTCGGGTCCTTGGCACCAACACACCAGCTGTCTGAGGACAGGGCACAGTGGGGCAGCACAAAATGAAATTGGTCAGTTAGCCAGCGCTGGATCTTGCTGTTTTATGTGAGAATGTAGCAAAGATGAGAGGTACTTCCTATAACAATGCAAGACACATGGATGATCCTCCGGGCAAGAGAAGTTTGGGGCTGATGTACCGATACGTTGATGTCTTTATCTGGGTGGGTACATCTGAAGTATCTCTGCATCCTGGTTGTGATTAGTTGTTGAGTCAGTACTTGTCGCATGTTGCTGTTTTTAACTCTATTGTTTGCGGTCAGATGAATGTAGGCAGTGAGGGCGTTGATGTAACTGAATTGTATTAAGTATAGTTTTAGTCTAAGTTGAGTTCAAAAGCCGAAGAATTGCATTGAATTTGTAAAGATTCTGAACTTTACAACCCAGCTCATGGAAGTGCATAGCAATGTGGGACTGCAGCTGGATGGTACCGTGAAACACTAGCGTGTGAGACACAGAGCAGACAGCTGATACAATTTCCCAGTAGTAAAATGATACATGTTCCATACAGGCACGGGTTACAGGAGAGGTTAGAAATAACCACAGTTTGTCTGCATGTTGCCTGGGCACGATTCCAAAAAATCACATGTGATTTCTATCCTACAAAGACTTACATTATTTTATTTTTTTAAATACTTTTTAAAAATTTGACATGTGAATAGTGGAGCCGATGTACAACCTTATATTGAAATCATTGGTGCCATGAGTTGATCGAGCAAGAGTGTATGCTGCGAAGACGCATCATCTGAAATTTCTACTCCTATTTCGCTCTCCCAGGAATCCCTTAAACGCTGCGTAAACGGGGCAAAAGACTTACATTCTTAATAGATTTAATTTCACATGGATAATTAGTTCAAACTGAGCATGGGCCCATGTTCCTCTCTGTCTTTGAGGCTATTAGGACATTGTTCTGCATTAATTCCTTTAGCTTTGCCTTGTACAAACTTAAAGAACACTGTTTGTGCACTGCCAAGAGACTAGCTGTAAGCCTTCTGAAAGGCTCTGTTGGAGTGAAACTAAATCCTAGCTGAAGATTTAACCCCACCCCACCCTCTTAATGTTAATGAATGACTTGTGGTTGTTAGGTTTCTTGTGTTGGGCAGTTTTTCTGGGCTTCCCTCGCCCTCTTTAGAGAGTAAATCTGCTAATAGGGATTGGTGTTCAGTCAGTTGGGTCTGACAACAAACCAAAGGCCAAAATAGAACTATCATTGTATTGAGAATGACAGTTTTCTTGCTAGGGTAAGAATGTGTGAGCTTCTCCTTGTGCTTAAACAGGCTATAATGCTATGTGTAATACATGAGATACTTTGCCTTGACACTGTCGCTCCGCCCTGTAGTGACAAATACTCAGTAGACTGACAGTATTCATTCAGGTGTCACGCGGCCTTCGCTTACACATTACTACATAAGTAATGTCAGCCTCTAAATCTCCTGTTAACCATAACGACATGCTAATCTATCACCATGTGTTGGTGCTTGACTGTTTAAGGAGGCAGACCTAACACTCACAGATTTACTTCAGGTTTGGTCATGCAGAAATAAAGCTGGTAGAAGGCAGTATTCACCCGCAGAAATGCTCAAGATAAATGAGGGTGGTGGTTACTAGAATAAAATCCATTGCCAGCACCAGTTATTGGTGATAAATCGTAACAAGCTTGGCTCTATGTTTTTAGAGATATACCCTTAGAAGACCAACATTTCCATTGTAGAATGACAGTTTTATCTGGAAAAATTTAAACAAATAGTACTAAGAATAAACGACTACAGTGATTGATGCCTGGGGTTCTGACATGGGCTGCAACAAGCTCACGTTTTAAGTCACTGAGGTGCTTCGAGCTAGTCTTGGGGAATTAATTTCCTCTGTCCTACGGGGGCCATTTTGTTGACTGCAAGAAAGCTCTGCGCCATATATCTCCAAGGGGCTCGCTCACAGTGCAACCCTGGTGCCAAAGGCCAAGAACCTGCTTTTAATGAAAAGCAGCTTGTAACTGTGTGTGTGTGTGTGTGTGTGTGTGTGTGTGTGTGTGTGTGTGTGTGTGTGTGTGTGTGTGTGTGTGTGTGTGTGTGTGTGTGTGTGTGTGTGTGTGTGTGTGTGTGTGTGTGTGTGTGTGTGTGTGTGTGTGTGTGTGTGCAAGGGTGGACATATTCAAGCTAACTAGAGGAAACTAGGGAAAGCTCAAAAAGACCCACCCTGTCCTAAGAACACATTTTCCTACAGCTGGCTGTTCAATATAAACATGGTGTGTTTCATGGTAGCAGGTGGACTTAATGGTTAAACAAAGGCTGTCCTCAACTGAACACAGTGGGTTCAAACGGTTCATTGCTGCCCTAAAGTTAAACATGAGCTCTGAGCTGTCTGGTTACAGGCAGGATGGGAGAAAACCTGCAGCAACCATTTAGAGATTACTTGTTGTTATTTCATTTTCAGTAATTTTTTCTACTTTTGAGTGTTCTTTTCCAGTCTTATTCTGATGATTCGGGCAAGTTTGAAATATTTCCTTTTAATATCAACAAAAGGGATAGCATGGAAACATATAGGCAAAGCTAAGTGAGACACGGTAACAACTAAGGACAGGAGGGTGAACTTTCAGCATGAGGGCACACACTGTGTGTCTGCATGTTGAGAGCACTGCACTGTGTTGCCAGGGGCAGAATCGATGCGGCAATCTAGTCAAGTGTAGGTAGGCTGTCATCAGGCATGAAAGAGTGCAATTCCATCAAGTGTTCATTTGGGGAATCGGGAAGCCACAGCAGATCTCGAGTGACGCGGAATAGTCTGAGCCGGGGGGGGGTTCCAGCCTCCCAGGTGCCATCACAGGAAATTTGTCCCACTTTCTCATCCCAGCAGAAGATTTAAAGACTGTAATGCAGACTTTGATGTGGGTCCAAGTGGTTTGACTAGCTTCTTTAAAAAAAGTTTCTCCTCCTCTACTGCAGCACCTTGGGGTATTTTGAAGGGAGCACAGTTAGATTCCTGTCCCAGTGTAAGCTCTGCTTTATTTACAGGGATGTGTACATATATGGGTGAAAATAGTGATTTCCTTTTCCTTAAACCTCCTACGAGGAGCTTTTAAATGTTAATGAAACAGTCAACTTTTTACTCTGATGATCATAAATGACCCGTAACAGCAAACGAGACAATCAGGGAAAACAACGCTATTTTTATATAGTTATTATTAGTACTTCGTACTAAATCAAAGTGTAATCTGCTTCACCATTGTCATATTACCTTTATTAATCTGACATAGTCCCATATAAATGTAATATTATATTACCTCGTCACTATGCATCCTTGATATCGCTTCTACTCGCTGTCTAAACAAATGAACATGCGACGGCACGCACTAAAATAAAAACACTACCACTTTTGTCCAAAGGTGCCTATCGAATAAAACAAAAAGTTCCTCATACCTACTTTAACATAGGTGAAAACAACAGTTATGTTACCTAAGTTTGTCACTCCAGTGGTGACTAATCAATGAGACTGTTTAGGATTTTTTTTTTTTATGAAAATCTCATATTTTCCCCAAAATGTTCCGCCAATCACCTTTTCTCTACTCTTTGTGCCTCATCAGGAGACCAGGTACAAGGACCTGAGCGATGCCTTTGACAGTGGGGTGGACGGCCTGACCGCAGACACCAGCTCCCCCTCCCAGGTCTCCAGCCTCCACTGGTTCCCTGGAGCTTCCAGGGCCCAGTCTTCAGGAGCCCTTCACCAAACCACCAGCGACGCCGTACGCCAGAACATCTACGAGAACTTCATGAGGGAGCTGGAGACGGGCACCGGACAGGGGTTTGGCGCCGAGAGACGAGACCCATCCACGGGCACCGAAGAGGGGGAGAGCAGCAGCGAGTCGGCCGAGGGCTCCCTGGAGCAACTGGACCTGCTGTTTGAAAAGGAGCAAGGCGTGGTCAGACGGGCCGGCTGGCTGTCATTCAAACCCCTCGTCACCTTACACAAGGACAGGAAGCTGGAGCTGGTGGTCCGCCGCAAGTGGAAGCAGTACTGGGTGACCCTGAAAGGTGAGACTAGACTCTAGGAGAAGTGCAAAGCAAGGGGAAGGGAAATTTGAAATCGGAGCCAAAGAATAGAAGTGCTGACTTGTGGGTTTAAAATAATTCACCGGTAAGTAGATTATCCAAATTTTAGATTTATAATGCAGTTTAGAGGAGTGGGTGTGTTTGTCTTTTTTATCATGGCTTTCCTCTTGACAGCAGTCGAGTCCTTGACGGTGGAATCACACTTGACATTGAGTGATTGTCCTTCCCATCTGGCCTAAAAGCTTGCAGGGATTTATGCTGTTGTTTCTGGCCAAATATATAAAAATCAGCAAATATGTGTACTTTTTTCTTTTCTTTTTAAATGACAGTGCTTTTAAGTATTTCCTGAAAAAGCACTTTGAAGTTACAACAAATGAAAGGTTTAAGCGAGCACATTGTTATCGTTTATGCTCTTTTGGGAGTATGTGAAACTTTTAACCCAGTTCTGTCTTGTTTTTGACAAAAACATTTTGTCTGTAAAACATTATTTGACAGTTGTTAAAAAACCCAAACTCTTTACAGTCTAAAGAAAACCTGGCTTGATGATGTACACCTGCTTGTTGTCCGCAGCATTCACTGAACTCATGCACGATTGGGTCCATCATTGACTCCTTCATTGTTCATCTTCTCTCCTTTTTGTTTTCCAGGATGCACGTTGCTGTTCTACGAGACTTACGGTAAAGGCTCTCCAGAGCAGGAGATGTCGCCTCGCTACGCTCTCCTGGCCGAGGACAGCATCGTCCAAGCCGTTCCCGAGCACCCAAAGAAGGAGAATGTCTTCTGCCTCAGCAACTCCTATGGAGACGTCTACCTCTTCCAGGTGAAGCATGTCGGCTGTATAATGCTCCTAGTGATAGAACATTTAAACATGTTAGCAGTATGAAGCTGAGGTTGAATTGCGCCCACATACACTTTATAGCTTTTTTTTTTACCTCAAAAATATAGCTTATGAAATGAACAGTTATGGCTTGTGTGGGACTAACAAGCAAAGTGCCTAAGCTTCCTGGCCAAGGTTTCTGAGAGCACATCCTATTCGCCAATCGTGCCCACTGACCTACATATCATGACCAAATTCATGCCTAGCCTCGGCCCTTTTCCGTGTAGCCTCCCTCCACTCACGATTACAAGCATCCCCAGACTAGCAGTATGAAGCGGTGTCCAGACCTACATGTAATAAAATAGTTCTGTGTGGAGCTGACATGGCCCCAGAGGCAAGCAGAGTTAAAATCAGCTCTGCAACATGAAGACAGCCTTGTTACCACTCACATGGCCTGTTCAGCATGAGTCACTCTCAATCTGAATTGGATCCAACTGATTTCCCAACCAGCATGCTGCTTCCACCTTACAAGGACAACAGTGATGATCATATAACAGCTTATTAGTGGGGGAAATTACAGCAACAGTTTTTAACCTGTGCTCTCTCACATAGGCAGCATTAATCACATTTTCTTTTATTGATCCAGCTGAGCCCGGCTTGGAATACAGTGATTTTATTGTGATATATGATGAGGATTACACAATTAACAATACTAGTAGATTTATCAGTCTCTTCACATCTCTGAATCCAACCCTTAAAGCCTTGGTGTGTATCTTTTTCATGTATATAAATATTGGTTACCTTCAAACCATCGCTAAACAAGTTGACACAAAGTTGATTAAGCCTATCAGCTCCACAAAACACACTCTGTATTTCTCAGTACGGAAGCATTTAGAAATTGATGTCTCCCCCCCGACACTGTTACAGGAGCTCAGAAAAATCCCAAGAAGCTCCCAGGAAAATGTTTCAGTTGTTGATTCCAGAAAGAAATCAACCTGGACGCACAGCAGAAGGGTATAAAATCCAATGCGCGATCACCGAAAGCTCAACTCATGTAGACGTGACCAAGTGTTGTCGTAATTACTCCGAATTCCTCATGGGGGGCTACAGAAGTTACACACTATAGCTTTGACCGGTATATTTTGCCTTGCCACTTCCATCAAAATCAAACTTTCTGTCCTTCTAGGCTAGCAACCAGACTGACATGGAGAACTGGGTGACGGCCATCCATTCTGCCAGCGCTTCTCTGCTGGCCAAGCGGCAGGGCAAGGAGGACACGGTGCGCTTGCTGAGGAGCCAGGTGCGTGGCCTGCTGCAGAAGATAGACATGGACGGGAAGATGAAGAAAATGGCCGAGCTGCAAATGACGGTGGTCAGCGACCCCAAGAACCGCAAGGCCATCGAGAACCAGGTGAGCTGCTGCCGAGAATGACAACTGCTGATAGTGAGACATCAGTTGAGTCGGCTGAAATAAATACAGATGCCACTGAGATAATCTGGGGGTGGCCTCCGACGCATTTTTCCACCCCATTACACATTTTCATACCCCCCTGGGACGAATCACATAGAAAAAAATCTGCTGGATGATTTACAGCAATGATAGATCTTGTGGTGAAACATATGCTGTTCTACATGCTACCTTTTTGATTTTGTCATGCTCCGCTGTGGGCCGATATTCCACGTGGGTACATGTAGAAAAGCCCCATGATGTGCCCTAGTTAATTCTCCTGATTGTGCGACTGTGGTGACAAGCCTGTGTGCAGTGATGCTGGGTCTGTGGGTGGGTGAAGTGGCCTAAAATGCCTCGGTCCCCAAACGCATCGCGACAGGGGCCCAGGGGAGCAGCTCGCTTCCCGGGCTTCAGATTGGGATTCCAGATGTTTTCCTGGGTAATGGGCTCTCAACATGCATTATCCTCTTCCTCCTCTTCCTCACAGCCTGGGGGAGAATCCACAGCACCCAGCATTGGGGCTGTAGCATACATACAGCAGATTACTGATGGATATTAAAAGCCCATAATTTATAGCTTAACAATATTCTAAATGCTTTTACCAGAATTCTCTATTTAAAAAAAAATGTTTTGCATGTGGGAAACTCCAGCTACTATTTTTGTTTTTATACTTGGGACTCATTACTCCTTGTTACTCAGTTTGTTCAATGCGTAGCCATGAGGACCCATGTCAGTGTGCGGTGATTGCTTACGCACTAGAAAAAACAAGATGGACACTAATGCATTTGTTGTTGTAGCTGTCCATTCTTAAAAGGGCTATTATTTGATCTTTGGTTAAAAGTGCCCCCGAGTGATGCAATCTGAGTATGTTGTTATGAAAAACAAGCAAGATGGAAGCTGGACAGCTCACCGCAGTAATGGCTGGTGGAGATGTCACTGCCTCACCGCGAGACTAACTGACTGTGCTTGTATATCTGTTTCCAATTAGCTAGTGTGCCACCTCAGAGTAGACAAAGAGACAGACAGGGTTGAAGTAAATGATAGGGTCAGAGGGATATGGGACAGGACTGTGATACAGGCGCCCCAGGGGCTGATCGATAGATTGAGGGTTTCGGTGAGGTTGTCTAGAACCAAGAAGGCACTACTTTGATGTACCCACCCTTCCCACCTTTGTCTGCTGAAATCAGTGCCAGAAGACCTCTTTTAAAGACAGCCTATGCCCCCTTTTACATGCACGTGCACACACACACGCACTGCGATCACGTTGCATTGCGGGACTTATTATGCATTAGGGCTTGTACAGAGAGGCCAAGGGCAGATGTTCAAGAGGTGAAATAGGAAAAGAAGAAAAGGAAAGGCTTTTCTTTTCTAAGCAGAGCGTAATGACTTTGAAATTGAGGTACATACGTGCACACAGGGCAGATGGGTCCCAGCATGCATTGCCTTTTCACTGATGTTTGATTGTCTCTCTGAACTGATTGAAGCCTCTTAGAACCCTGAATGAATCAACAGACCACTTTTGGGGCTTTTAAAGAAAGTCTGTTCATCAATGATGCACCCCATGCATGAATCATCAAATCGAATTATTTTTGCAGTGCTATTTCAAGACATCCCTAGTGAAGACGAAGATGCTTGACTGTTGGCATCCAGATGGCGTGTAATTCAGAAGCATGCTAAGAACTCGTGTGACGGTTAAACATAGACACGAGTACTGCAGTTCCAAAGCAATAACTTTCCTAGAGTTACCTTTGCTTTTGAGAAAGGAGCTTATCTGATTTACTCCATAATGCCTCTCTCCCCATCTAAAGTCATCTTCAGCCTACTTAATGGAATTAATTCACAGTTCCACTTCCAGAACATTGTGTTAAATGTAATGAGCCAAGAATAGCAGCAAAGACAAAAGACTGCTTTTCTTGATCACTTCTTTACTATCCAAGGATTATGTACAAACGCTAAGAATTAGACTTGAGAGGAAAGGCCTTTAGATAATTGAAAATAAGCTTTAGTGCTAAATGCTTTATGTGACTGCCATTATCCAAATCCAAACCCTTTTTAGTTGTAAAAAGTTGTCATATTTAATACTGCTACTCTGCTAGTGCTAATGTTTCACTTGGTAGGGGCATTTGCCTCTAATGTCTCTGTAATCCATAGCACTGACTGGTAATTCTCTGGTAAAATGACATTGCAATTCTTATTGATCTGCAGCAACTGTGTACGCAAGTGACATTTACAGGATGATGCTAAATGCTGAAATGTAATGACGCAGTGTTGTTGGCTAACATTAGCCACTAAAAGCTACGAGTCATACCACACCAAGTAAGACTGAGTACCTGGATAGGATTTAATATGTGGATCCTTGCCCTTACTCAAGTGATCATTTCCACAGTTATTTAAATAACTGACATTCCAAATGCAAGTTGATTTTTGAGAAAAAACAAAGAATGTAAATCACTAGCGCTTGTCCAAGGCTGGAATGAGAATAATGTCCATAACTCAAGGCTTGTTAACCGAGGCCACCTGCCCAGCTATGTACACAGGCGTTTTCATGGTGTTAGCACATTACATAGACCAGTATGATCCCCATGGAGATTTCTGTGCAAGTTTCTTTGTTTCGGATGTTTGAAAAGTCACAGCTTCATAAAACACCACCCTCCTATTACTCCTCGGTTTTCCTTCCTAATTCTCAAGAATGCCATCAATGTGAACGAGACCTAATGGGAGAACGCCATAGGGTGCGGTATTGTAAATGAACTCGCAGTGCAGACGAGACCTATTAAAGTCAGTTGTTATAGAGGGTTGTTTAACTTGAGTGTTCTCATTAAAAACGGTCTCCAGCCAACAAAATAAGCACTTTCTCATAGCTGACATAGTGCAAACAAGGGTAGGGGGACGTCAACTGCAAATCGTGTGTTTGTGTGCTTGCGGGGTTAGGGTTTTAACGGCCGGCCTGTGCAGCATCACCGCTCTCTCTTTAGACTTACATAAAAAAAAAACTTGGGCATCAGGATTTACTGTGCACACACTCACTCCTCTGCTACGAGAGCATTATCAAAACTCCCATCAATGTGTGCCCTCACCCTCCAGCAACATCTGTAAGCAATTGCAGCTTGATGGAAAGCACTTCCCTGACCTTAGATCTCCCTCTTTGAAACTCCCTCTCCCAGCCTTCCCTGCATAACCTCCTTTGACTCTATACATTCTGAACCACCGACGGTCACCTCATTTTTCTAATCTCGTAGTGATAATCTTTAAAATTTTGTTTTTCAGATCCAGCAGTGGGAGCAGAACCTGGAGCGGTTTAACATGGATCTGTTCAGGATGCGCTGTTACCTGGCCAGTCTACAGGGCGGAGAGCTGCCCAACCCAAAGAGCCTCTTAGCAATCGCCAGTCGCCCCACCAAGAGCACCCTGGGACGCCTGGGGGTCTTCTCTGTCTCCTCCTTCCATGCACTGGTAAAGCCTAGGACAGGACCTGAGAAGGGACAGACAAATGACTAAATGAATGAATGCACAATACAGAATCAAAGGGCAAGGTGCCCTGTGAAGCCTCTGGAAACCTGGTCTAAAATAGTAAACAATCAAAATATTCTATCAAAGTCCGATCTCATTGTGCATACAAAAATCAGTTTAAAAAAAATTATTCATAAATATTATGAAATTTAGCTAAAAAATCAGCTTCTTTACTGTTTAGAAGGTTTGACAGGACTGTGTGTGTGTGTGGCCGTATCGAACGGTTTCCATGGCAAAAGTCATTGTTTTAATACAACATCTTGAACATTAATTTCTGTACCTGATACTTCAGTTTAAATGCACAATCTTGAAAATCTCCTCATCATTTGGAACAGAAAAGGAAAGGCACCCCCCGCATTATGCATTCCATTACTGGAGGAGAATAAAGCCTCTTAAGATGTTCTGATTAGATGCAGTGTTTTGTTGAGCACGATGATTGCAGTTCTGATAGCGCGTATCTGTGTGCAGATCTGTTCCAGAGACGAGGCCACCCTCAGACGGCGCTCAGTGTCCCTCACATACAGACAGCGCAAGAGAGGCCTCTTCTCCTCGCTCAAAGGCCTCGACAACCTCACCAAGAGAGGCCGCGACAAGAGGCCCTCTGCATCACAGGTACTACTGAACACACACACACACACACACACACACACACACACACACACACACACACACACACACACACACACACACACACACACACACACACACACACACACACACACACACACACACACACACACACACACACACACACACCAGTATAAGTTTGGAAGGTGTGTAGCAAAGTAGGTTTTACGTCTAAATGGAGTTTCACTTTTTTTTTAAATAATCAAAAGTGTTTTTAATATCTTATAACTATGAATGAATAATTTAATTACTTTGAACTTGGAAGTTTCTCGCCAACATTAAGTATTCAACATATTCCGTGTGTGTGTGTGTGTGTGTGTGTGTGTGTGTGTGTGTGTGTGTGTGTGTGTGTGTGTGTGTGTGTGTGTGTGTGTGTGTGTGTGTGTGTGTGTGTGTGTGTGTGTGTGTGTGTGTGTGTGTGTGTGTGTGTGTGTGTGTGTGTGTGTGTGTGTGTGTGTGTGTGTGTGTGTGTGTGTGAGAAATGCAATGCTGGTGGTTTCCATATAGTCAAACACAGCGCAGCTCTCGCCGGTAGATACAATTTGGCATCTACTTTTGCGAGTCATGTTGGCTCAAGGTTGTTGGTACACATTCCAGCAATTTACTTTCCACAAAATGACTTTTGTCTGTCTCTTTGTCCTATGGTACTTCGATTAAAAACAAAAGACACTGGTGCAGGAAATAGGGGGACCAGATTTTATGATATGTGACTTGTAGCCAGCCCATGAGAAATCACTTGAATTAAAAACTAGACTCTGTAAATGATAAAAGATACATAATACCCTTACTGTTGTTAGTTTTGTGTTCTTGTCAAGGTTGTGTCAGGGACAGACAGCACTTAGACATTGGAGTGACACTAAGTAATCTCCACTGAATTTCAGAGTGATGAAACTCTATAGGTGGTCTGGATTAGCAGGTTCTTAGAACAACCCCGCTTCCGCACGTTTACACATAAGATGAGCATGCAGAATTCATAAGCACGGCTGCACACAGTGTTGGAAGTACACACACGCGGTCTCTTGGGGACTCACTGCCAAGAAAAGGCTGTGTCTAATACTTACATTCTCAGCATTCATTGTGCGTGTTCGTTAATGAAACGACCCGAAAACATGTTGCATTATTGCTGAATCGCAATGTACAGAGCCTGTGCTGACACAAAAATAGGCGAGAGATTGGTACATGCGTGAAGCGCTTTCAGCACATTTTCCCCCTGAGGAGATTTTTTATTAATTAGACGGAACATAAGCCCACTTTTTTCCCAGTATGTTTTGAGTGCACACCTCCCATCAACATAAAGACAGAGGAGCATTCCTGGCCCAGGTGGGGAAGACCAAATCATCTCCGGTTGGTAATTAGGCTCAGCCAAGCTGGTTATTTATTGATATAGAAATCCCCTCACTCTGCACCCCGAAGGTACGGCCCTGGAGAATACTGTATACTACTCTCGGTGGTCTATTTTCAGAATCGCAACAGGAAGCTTTCATCTGCTCAAGTCTTTTATAGACCTCTGGTCATTAGTTTAAGAGCAGAGGAAAGGAGAGAGAGAAAGACACAGAGAGTGATAGAGAGAGTGATAGAGAGAGAGAGAGAGAGAGAGAGAGAGAGAGAGAGAGAGAGAGAGAGAGAGAGAGAGAGAGAGAGAGAGAGAGAGAGAGAGAGAGAGGAGAGAGAGAGAGAAGAGAGAGAGAGAGAGAGAGAGAGAGAGAGAGAGAGAGAGAGAGAGAGAGAGAGAGAGAGAGAGAGAGAGAGAGAGAGAGAGAGAGAGAGAGAGAGAGAGAGAGAGAGAGAGGAGAGAGAGAGAGAGAGAGAGAGAGAGAGAGAGAGAGAGAGAGAGAGAGAGAGAGAGAGAGAGAATGTGTTTTTGATTAGAGGAAATCTCCCCTTGCATTTTTTTCTTCGTGCTGTGAAGTCAATATGGAGCCAGGCACTGCTAAGAGCCAATCATGCCTCATCAGTAGGTGAGCCCTGACTCCTGGGCTGCTACTAAATGGTTTCCTGTCCTGTTTCGTTACGCTTTTATCTCGCCCACCTGCACTGTGATATTAATGTTTGTCCATTTCTGCACACCTCTGTCAGCGTGGGTGTGTGTGGATGTGTTATTGTTTATCTATGGGAACTCCAGCCGGCCGGCCTAATGAGGCCCAGTTACATTTCGCAGTGCAGAAGGGCCGAGGTGGCGCTGCAGCAACACGTATGAATTATTGATAGCCATATGTGGTAGATGGCATTTTCCACTCTTTTCTCAGCCCTGCAGACAACAGCAGATGGCTGGTGTAATATTAAACGGCCCCCCTTTTAAATGTTTTACCCAAGGCCCCCCTCATCTTGTCCCTGCAAGCTCTTCTCAGTGCTTTTTCTGTTATTTTCTTCTTTATCTTAGAGGCTAATAATGGCTGCTAAGTGTGTCAAGGGATAATTTCCGAGTGCCGGGTTTTGTTTTCCCCGTACATCTGCTGTTATTGTGTTGCTTCCTTTTTTTTTGTTTGCAAAGATCATTGTAGGACAATTTTCCGTTGTTCTCCGTGGGAAATTCTGTGGTGGCCATTTTGAATGACATCAGGTCCTTGGCTCTCGTGTGGCTCTGACGAGACATGTGTATGCCGGAGAACAGCGAGGCCGTGTGAGGGGCAAAACCTCTCCTCCATGCTCTTAATCTGTTGTTACCTTCTCAGGTTCTCAGACTGGGCTTTATCAGAGTTTTTTCGATTTCTCCCAATTTCTCTTTCCACTTGTCTTTCAGTTTTTTCTCCTTAAGCCTTTCTCTCTCTCAGTTTTCTCAATGCATAAACATAAAAGCGTTAGCCGGTGGT
The DNA here is from genome assembly GCF_949987685.1 of Ammodytes marinus. Classification (NCBI taxonomy): domain Eukaryota; kingdom Metazoa; phylum Chordata; class Actinopteri; order Uranoscopiformes; family Ammodytidae; genus Ammodytes; species Ammodytes marinus. Next base: position 18,093,792 of record NC_137219.1, on the reverse strand, counting down.
TCTTCTCCCACAATTTCCATTCTGACTCATCATGTGTGTTGACTAAGCCTAAATCTCATTTACTCACTGCAACTGCCACGCTCAACAACCTTGCCCCAGAGTCATGCTCTCTCTCTCTCTCTCTCTCTCTCCTTCCCTCTCATTGTTTCTCATCCGTCTTAAGAGAGCTATGTATACAGTAAGGGCACTGCTGGCCGGGGCCGGCAGTCGGCTATGGGAAGTAGGCCAGAAATGTCCGAGGATTTGTGGGAGAGTTGGTAAAGCTTTCTAAAATTAGTCAGTTTACGGCGCAGCGGCGATGTTTACAGCCACTTTATGAATGTTCTCGTGTTGGGGGAAGGGGGGGGGGGGGACTTAGAGTTATAGTTACTGCTCAAGAGGTCACATGACACTTCTCACTACCATAACAGGAGCCAGAGAGGGTTTTTCTGATTTGTAATGGAAACTACTCTCGGAAGAAAAGTAGTCCTGATCCGGAGAGAATTGGGATTGCGCATGTGAGACTCTTCCCCACACCAGTTCTTTAAAGAGAAGGGTGCATACTGTAAAGAGAGAATTTTGCAGGAAGTTATTAGGCTTAAACCCAGGTTATTCCACGGCAAAATACAAGCAATTTTTTTTTTTTTTTTTTTCATACCCATCTATCATTTTCTCTCCTTCCCAGTGACAAATTATCCCAGCAAAACCTGATAACCGCAACCTGCTTGAGTGAGGACAGGGGTTACACCCTCACGGTCACTGCTGTATTATAGAGTTGTTAAAGCCCTCTGAGGCTGCAGAGTCACCTATTGGCACCGGGCTTAGTCTGACATAACACGCCTTAACAGTCACAAGCCAGGGAGAGGAGAGGTCGAGGACAGCGGAACAGATCAAGAAATGGAGAGATTTCAACAGCAAATAGGTGTGGGAGTGGATGTGAATGTATGTGTAGTGGATAAAATGCTGGATTTTTCCTCCTCTCATCTGTAACCGGACAGTTTTCCCCCTCCAATCTCTTTGCTACATAGATACCACTCAGTGTCCATACACATCCCCCCTCCACTCACTCATATTGACACTCACAGAGCGTATTTCAACCGTTGCAACTTCAAAGGCTTCAAGACCCTGCTTGGAAGCGGTATCAAAGCGCTGCACTCGCCACACGTAGTGTTTAATTAACTCCATAATAGTGTTGCCTGTATGTTATACTGTGTTGCTGAGGTGGCTGGGCGATTAATGAGTCAATCAGTCCGGTGCCCCACTGTCTGTACGTCCTAACAGTCTTGCTTTTGATTTTTTTTTTTTTTAGATCTTTGAGAGCAACGCTGGAGGTCAAACGTATGCCCTGCCTCCCAGGAGCACTGAGGTGAGTCATAGAGCATTCAGGAACAATTAACGGTTTGGGAAACTTGGATCTGTCTTTTAAAAACGCCACTGCCATCTGTCATCTCAATGATGTGGTACCGTTTAATGTGCGGAATGATCAGTGCATATGGTGGTTGGCGTGGCAAAAAACTGGTCCCCTGATACTTTAACCGATGCTGTCTCTCTAGGCTTTGATAGTGAGCTCTGTAAAGATATTTTTACATGAGCGTGTCTGTGTTTGGGGGAGGAGATCAGAAGGTGTGTGTGTGTGTGTATTTCCTTGTTCGGGATCAAAGCAGGGCTTTTCTTTCATGTGGATCTGCAGGTGTCTGTCTGACAGATACATAGGCAGCGTATCCAACAGCAGTAGAACCAATGTTAAAGTCCTGTGTGGACATAGGGCCTCTAGTTCATGGAATAATTGAGTAAATGGAGTGTGTTGAGTTGAGGCGCTGAGGCGTTGACCAAACTCGCTGATCGAAATCGTGGGTTTACTGTGAAAGTGTGAAACATTTGACGAGTGTGAATTCTGGCCATGTTAGCAGCACAGAGGTTGGAACTGCAGCGCTTGCAGGTTAATACACGCCTAAATCAAGAAAGTGTGAAATACGACAGTAATTTCAGCTCGAAAAACTTGCTGCCTTCGTGGTCAAGCTGTTTTTGTTTCCTTCTTCAGTAGCCTGTACAGTAGGTGGGGCTTGTGGTTCCCAAGATTGATATAAACTTTAAAGCATAATTATGCTTTCGGGGCTCACTCATTAAAACGCTATTACTTGTTTGTTTAAGGCATACAAAAAAACAAAGTGTACACAGTTACTTCAGGACTCAAGGAAGTCATTGCACCAGCACATAACCCCCAACAAAATCGAAAACTCTCAACCATACATTTTTGGCGCTGACGAGATGAGCTTAATGTAGAGTTTTACACAGAGCAGGACGAGTGTTATGGAGATGACTGTTCCACAGGATGCAATGATTCATGAGGCTGTGGTGAATGTGGCTAGTGTTAAAAATGGCCCCCATTAAGGGCCTTGAAACGGACTCAGAACAGTCAAACAAATGGTTCTGGTGGATAACAATAATGGCCTTCATTGGGTCAACGCTTTAGTGTGAAATGCAGCAGCCTCCACATTTGAGTGTTTTGCTCCTTCCTATATTGTAATGTGGAAAACAGATCACTGTAACTTGTTTTATTCAGTGGGGATTAAGACTCTTCCTGATAGGAGGGAGGGAAATAAAGAGACGGTGGAGGGATGGCAAAGCTGTATTGATTATTTGTCCACAGATACAGTTGTTGTCCTACTACGGTCGCAAATCCCTTGAATTACTCCAATAAGCAATCATCATGGGCTAATCCTTTTAAAGTGCAGTCAAGTGATGTGTATGCGTGTGTATGTGTGTGTGTGTGCCCAAGCTTTGCTGTAGTATGGCGTTTGTGCTCTAATGTGTTTTGTTCGTGCGGTTACTGGTCTTTACTCGATTTTAACCGCCCACCTAACAGGCTGTGGACGTGCTGTCACAATCGCAAACATCTATATGGGATGAACCTGTCAGTAATGGAACTCTGTTGGAAAGTAGAGGCCTTACAAGTCAGTGTCGAGTTAACATTGACTGGCAGAGTTCTGCTTTTTCAAAATCCTCTCCATCCACCCACTCCTACTGTCAGCAGTGAAGTGAGTGAATAGGTTTTGACTGCCAGAAGAAATGGCATGAACGCTTGACTTGTGTTACTTTAAAGAGCGAGTCCTATGACTAAAAGCCGCATACTCATACGCATTAGTTTTGAGCAATTCACATATCTAAAAAGTGAGTTGAAATGGCTGCTTCTGTTGAGTAAATCCAGAGCATTACTATGGATACGTTATAGAATGATGCTTTCTCTTTGGAAATGAAATACAACCTGAGACAAGTGTGCTCTGTCTTTTTTTGGTTCGCAGGCACATGTGCTAGCCAGTAAGGGTGGTCATTATTATTGTCACTGTGTGTTTGTGTGTGTGTGTGTGTGTGTGTGTGACTGAGGTGGAAAGCGGAACCTCGAGTCGGGTGTAGTTTTAAGGAAGTGATGATTAATAGATTGTCCTCAACTACTCCTCTGTTTTTTCTTTTCAATGGTCACCGTATCTATTTGAGGCAGCACGGTAATATTTGTGTTGCCCAGTTGCTAAGCGGAACATAATGGCTATATTCGCGCTGTGGCCACCAAACCCGTCCATTGCTCCACACATACATTCCATCTTTAGAATCTCCAGGGAGGAGGACAGCCTGCGTCGGAAATAATTTCCACACTTGAGAGGAAACAGTGATGTGTTGGTTTGAATGATTTGGCTGAATGCAAACGCAAATAGAACACCCCTAACCCTCCCCTCCCCCCCCCCCCCCACACCAACACACAGAGCTCTTGTTGAAGTCCAGCTCGTGCCTGGGCCGCACTCTTGGCGCATGGTTTTGTGGAAAGTTGACCAGGCAACTGTCGGCCCCGGTTACAACCCTCTCCGACCATGAATGAGTGTACAGTGCTAGACGGCCGCTGGTCAAGTCAACGAAAGCAAACCCGATCTTAGTTTTCCGGTCACGCCATGTTGCTCACACACAAACGGGGTTATTTTGCATCCAGTTGCCATGACGGCTTGTTTTTTTTTTGTTTTTTTCGTAGTCTTGTTTGTAAGCATGACCTCATCTCCCTCAAGACTCAGGCAGACGTTGGTGTTGAAGTGGCACCTTGTGTTCTTCCATCCCAACAGGTTTCGGGGAAACATTTTGCCAAGAACATTGTTGGCCTTTATTTTCGGCACCGATTCCTGAAATAGACTAGTCTGAGGAGGACATTTAAGATGGAAAATGAGGCAAATGTTTGTCTGTGTGCCTGTGTTTGTTTGTCCGAGCTACGCTGAGAAAAGCTACTTGTTTGAATTTGCGTGTGTGGCTCTAAGTGATGCTGTGAATCAAAGACCCTAGCTTGTCCCATTAGGCTTTTTGTCTGGCGGGGGAAAAACGTGTTTTTCCTCTTGAGGTGATGTATCAGGAAACTGGCTTCTGTGTCTATGTACTCATTCTACCTCACTCATCAGGTGTTGGTTACTTTAGCGTAATGTCTGAGAGACTAATGTTCCTTTGTAAGCTGGCAGCCGCAAAATGTTGTTATACTGTATGTGGTGACATGTTCAGTTTTGCTTGCGTCTTGTTACTGTTGTAAAACGAAAGATAAAATATTGGAAAAAGAAACTGGCTTCTGAAACAAACGGACAAAGCCCACACACACAGTGGAAAGGCCACAGACGCACACACAGCTCTGGGTTTTTATGATCCAATAATGCAATTCAAAACGCCGCTTTATACACAGACCCCATTCACTTATGTAATTATCCCCTTTGGTCCAGTGTCTTGAGTTTAACCGAGAAGTCATATCGTCTGTGTCAGAAGTGCTGAATCGCTGGCTCCTTCAGCCCATGACTTTCGGTACATGTTGGTGCGATTGAGCATTCCCTGGAGATGGAGGGCCTGGATAATTGCGGTCTTGGGGCTGCACTGTGGCGTCTCCCACAAGCTCCTCCGCGCAGCAGTGGCGCTTTCCCCTCCAGAGACACAGAGTCGCAACCAAAAGCCTCAAATGGCAGACTGTGAGGCAGAGCAGTGGTCTAACCCGCCCGCCTTAATACCCAGCTCATACCTCCCTGCTAATACCACCAACAAATAATGACCCTTCCTCCGAGTGGCTGATCTGAAGATTTGACAGATTTCTGAGTAAATTGTCCGTATACGTCGCTTGAGTCAAAATGACTCTTTGCGGCTTTTCAAATCAAATAAGTCCTGGCCGAACTGCGGGGACATCGGTCTCTCAGACGTCTAGACCTGCCAGTCGACCATTGCCAATCATCTTGTGTACACGGTCATTACAATGACTATTATGTCGAGCGACTGCCGTCTTGTGTTGTCAAATGAATTTCTGAAAAGGCTTAATTGTATGACATCTTTGATCCGCTTCTTGATCCACAGCCAAGCATTTAGTCTAATGGAACTCTATTGATTTGTGTGCCGTTACTCAAAGTCTACGGCTCCATGCCTCTCTCCGTTTACCTCCCTCTTCCCGCTTTTCTGTTCACTCTACTCTTATATCTACATTCCGCCGTCCTAATTCCTCTGCCCTCCCTTCTTACCCTCTTCTCCTCTCTCACAGAGGTTAGACGTGCTGACCAGCATCTACTCCATGTCGCCCCCCGAGGGTGGTGTGTGGGAATGCGTCGGCGGTGCCCCGGACGCGCTGCCCTGCTGTGTACACATGCCAGACGGCCTGACAGTCCAGGTCCCCGTCAGAAGAGACCAGACAGCCGCCGACCTTCTGTCTACGGCATGCAAGGTTGGTTTGGCAGGGCCAGTTGCAGAGAAACAAGGACGCCTCACCACTACAGTTGTTATTCCTGACAGTTGTTGCAAAATAAAACAAAAGCAGCGATGTCATTTGGATTTAGTTGTCAAGTAGAATTACATGATGATGTAATGTCAATCCTGCAAAGTCCTAAAGAATGACTGCACATAGATGGACAGGCATACACACACACACACACACACACACACACACACACACACACACACACACACACACACACACACAACACAAACATATACAAACTTACATGGACGCACTGCAGTCCCCTTGGGCAAAGCTTTTTTGTTTACCGCAAAGTCTCTCATCACTAAGTGTAAAGCCTGTGAATAATTTATGCCTCGGCCGTACAGCAGCTGCCAGGCTAAGCGTCGGTGCATGAAATATGTCGGATGTTTTTTGTGCGAACACTAAAGGGCCCATTTGTAAACAGGTGAAACAGCTGGACCCGGGCGTGCACTGCCTCCGACTGCACAGGGGAGCAGGGCAGGACGTGGAGCTCCGATACCTCACTCCCGGAGAGCTACTCTGTGATGTGGTGAGTGAGTTTACATTCACACCTGGGCACACAGGACTATCCCTTATATCCACCCTTAATAGAATGTGTATTGATTTGTTTGATGTCGCCCCTGTAGGTCAATGATCAGCTGGAAGTGGTCCCGATTAACGTGTTTACTCTGCACATGAGCAGGCCCACCGACAGTGGAGACTTTGGTGAGTTTGCCCGTGATTAAAGTTTAGTCATGTTATGTCCACCTCATGATCCTTAAGGTAAACCTGTTGATCTAACTCCCTTTTGTCTGTCTCCCTGTGTCTCATCCCTCTACCTAGGTTTTGCAGTGACGGGACACATAGACAGCCAGCAAAACAGTCGGATTTTTGTCAGCGAAGTTCTTCCCGACGGACTGGCGTTTAACGAAGGTGCCCGCTCGATTTAAGCATGACACAAACAATCCCAAAAAAACACTAACACATAATATTAATAATACATTTTATTTGTATAGCTCTTTTCAAAGTACTCAAAGACACTTTACAAGAACAATAACACCAGTACATAAAAATCGAGCACATTTAAGGTGCACTGTGTAACTTTGAGTGTGTCTGAGAAGTAAACATTTTCTCAGGTATATTTTCATAACTGAATAGATAAACTTTACTCTCAGAAAAATTGGATCCCTGGAAGACTTTTTGAAGTTAGAAAGCTACTTTAAAAGTTACTGTTTAACAGAAGCAGGGCCCACAGTTTTGTTTACACACACAGATTATTATTATTATTTTTTTTTACAGGCGCCCCAAGATAATTTTGTCTTGATTTATGAGGATAGAAAATATTCAATACTAAGAATGACATGTAGAGAAAAGTGAAACGATAAAACCAGCATATAAAAAGAAACAAGTTTTATTGGTGGTTGAAGGCTTTTCTGAAGAAGTGGGTTTTGATAAGTGATTTGAATGTGTTAAGGTCATTACAGTCGGGGATATGTTTGAGAGTGGCTTTTTTTTTTACCAACGTGCTTGCCTGTGTTTTTCGACAGGTCTGCGTCCGGGCGATGAGATCCTTGTGCTGAATGGCCGGTGTGTGTCGGCCCTGGACCTGTCACTGATCCAGAACCTGTTTGCTGAACAAAGTCTTCACATGAGCCTGAGGCGGGACGGGCCCCCGCCGCCAAACATGGCCCCCAACAACCTACCAGCCGCTCCTCTCATACCCCACCATGAGGCTCGCAGCAAGCACTACAGAGCCAAGTCCTCCTCAGGTGCCTAAATCACACCAAAGCTCCAAACTGCTAAAAAAAAAGTCTAGATCTAGTCATTAGGGGGGAGTGTATTTATTCTTAGAGGCTATCGATTTTCACTTAATGGAAAAACACTTAACAATAAAATCTAAAGCTAAGTGTATATCTTTACCGTTTTAGTTTGTTAGCGGGGAACAGTGTGGGAGAGAGAGAGAGAGAGAGAGAGAGAGAGAGAGAGAGAGGGACATACACACAGAGAGAGAGAGAGAGAGAGAGAGAGAGAGAGAGGGACATACACACAGAGAGAGAGAGAGAGAGAGAGAGTTTTGATTCTGGGAAATGCTTAGCACCTCATAGGTAGCACATTCTCAGTTCTGTGTACATAATGAAGACAGCAGTTTAACAGTTTTTTCTCCGTAAGAAAGCTGCGTCATTCTACCTGAGAACGGCATTAGGTCTGCTGCTTCTACGAATTAAAATGTTTGGTTTACATATCAGTCGGTTCTGTTTTCTTATTCGTTATCTCTAGGCAGGTTTTGCCTTTGTCACATCCTCTATTCTGTTCTATGGAAGGAAGAGGTTGTTGTTTTTTATTATGCCAACCGAAAAAGTGTCTCAATGGGCGGTTTCTCACACAATAACAACATTTACTGAGAAAGTAGGTTGTTCTAACGCCTTAACCAACCCCACTTCCCTTCCAGTTAAGATCGCGTTTAGATCTCTTCTTCCTCAAAGGAGCCTCATTCTCTCGTCACTGTCAAAAATCAAAAAGATAAAAGCTCCAGTCTCTCAGGTCTGCACAGCTCTTTGTAACCCGGGAAAGAGTTAAGGCCCACTGGGGGGAATTTCGACCGCACAGGGGCTGGTTATCGCCAGTGAATGCATAGTATCCTGTCAGCCTGGTTTAATCTCACCGCAGAGACGAGAGGTGTCAGAATGGAACAGTAAGGTCATCCGTGTCGCCGGACAAACACAGCTGATACCGGGGCTGCTAGAGCTGCATGTTGTCTTGTTTGTTCAAGCCTCGCTCTTAAGGTAAGGGCCGATTTCAACTCGACCAAAGCACAGGGTTACATTAGACTCAAGTGCAGGGACAACTAACTGTATCTTTGCATCTAACTTGAAGTGCCAACAAGTACAATGTGTAATGTTATGTGGAAGATGTATGAAATATATATAGTGCAGGTGAACAAGTCATGCTAATAGTAGAATGATTTACAGAATAGCAGATGATATGAATATGGTGTATAAACTATAGATCAGAGTTTTAATCCGCTGTATAATTTAATTTAATTTTTACCCGTTGTTAGACATAAAGAAAACGTTGGAACAAAAGGTGAATTTCAGAGAAAGTCCAGAGAGCTATTTTTTAATGGCAGTAATTCATTAGCGTTTCCCCCACTACAGCCATAACTGAACACAAAGGGGATTAATGACTGGAAGGCCTCATTACAGTAAGTGCTGTGATCAAAGTGCCTGCAGTTTTCCCTATGCGTCTCTAGAGGGCGCGTGACCCCAGGCAGGCAGATAGGGAGGTAAACGCCGACAGCGGGAGGGAAATTAACACTTGTCTGACTTTTTTGACGGCATTCCTACAAGGGAGCCGTCTGTCAGCTCGACTCAGTAAGCCGGGCGCGAACGTTCTAAGACAAGGGATTCAAATTTAGACTACATCTCTTTTGTATCTCTTGACGTTTGGTTGACAACGATTGTCAATTGCTCGAGAAGAAGGAGAAGCTGAGCTGCGTGGGAGGTCCAGAAGTTTTCCTTTGTCTCATTCTGTCACATTGGCCTGCTGCCTCCCAGGCTACAAAAACAATAAAGATGCCATTTTCATATGCCAACTGCCCGACAGATTGTCCTCAGAACCTTGAACTAAACGAGAAGTAGCCGATTTTCAGGAGAACCAGCAGAAGAAGGCTTTTGTTTGGTTTCAAGTCAAACAAGGAGAGAGATAACCGAGTTTTTAATTGGTATTGCCAAAGGTTTGTTTTTTTGGTCTTTCTTTTTTTGGGATGACTGAATACCATTTCCATTTTTAGAGCACAGACATATTGAAGTTCTGTGCGGCTGACAGGCGCCCCATGATGGTTCCAGACTGTAACTAGCATGCATTGTTTGTGTGTTGCGGTCAGTAGAAGAAAAATAAACATGAAAAATCTGATTTTAAAACTGTCCCCCTTCTCTCTCTTTCTGTCTCTCCTAGATGTGTGCTCTGTTACGGATGGCGCTGAGTCCCTGCGTGTAGGATTGGACAATGGTCACTTGCACTGCACTCACAGGCCTGTTCAGCACAGCAAGGTAGGAAGGCCTTCAGTGTGTGTGTGTGTGTGTGTGTGTGTTGTTCTATTGTCCTTTAGACATCCGCCTCCGGTACCCCGCTCTCCTCTTTGGTTTGTTTGTGTGACTAAAAGTGTGCACACCGTGGAGATAATGTGCCCACTCACAGTGGCAGCTGCGGGGCTGTCACCAACCAAACTGGCACCAATCCTGTGGCATTACCATAATTAGGATACTCCATCATAGCCACGGGTAAAAACACAGCTTATTATTACTGTCGTGCAGACTGAGAGAAGAGGCTGTGTCACACTTCCACCGCCTCCTACACACACACGCACATGCACACAAGTATTTACATGCACATAAAGACATGCATGCCTGGGGGTGAAGCCAAATTGCTCAGAAGCAAGTAACAGTTGTCTAATATGCTTCTGTCACCCTCACCTTCCCTCAAACACACACACCTATCATTATATTAAGAGCTATGGTAGTTTATCTAGTGAATGAATTGAAGACAGGCAGATGCTTGTGACATATTCCTGCTGCTTCGATCTTAAAGACAATGCCACAGGGCCCTCCGATTAATACTTGGTCTCCGTCTTCCATTTAGGCCGTTGCACACCGGGCGTGACGCAAATAAACGGCCAAAAAAGCGAGTAATTTGGAATGTGAATTTTGACGCATCTCACTATAGGAAGCTACGTCCTAGAAAAATCAATCTCAGTTTGCAAAAATAAAAGCTACAATTTCGTGAAGAGAAATAACGTAGCTGATATGCAAGCTTGTATTGACTCTATATACGTTTGATAATTATTATTGACAGGCGAATTAATCGCACAAATTAAATGCACCTGGTGTGCAAAGGCCTTTAGAGGAATATCTCCTCCCTTTTAATATGCCAAATGGTTGGCCCCTCATGATTTATGGCAGATTGTGTGTCTATTTCTGTCCCGTCTGTTGTTGAATATCTGGTCAGGTCTTTTAATATGCAAACCAACATTATTGAAGTCATTAAAATCAAGCATGAGCCTGTCCCATTGGGAATTGCGCCTCGGCGATGTGGTAATGTGATCGAGAGCGGTAATGAGTGTGTGTTTGTGTGTGTGTGTGTGTGGTCATCATGAAAAGGCATGGGTTAATGATGTAGTCGTGGCTGGCAGCCTGAGAGCTGATGTGCGTGTATTCGTGCGTTTTTACCTTCACTTGCATCATTCGGCTAATATTTTTAGTCCTTTGTAAGCCATGCAGTGGTTGTCAGCAGGCTACTCATTATGTAATATGGACTAAATGAAAAAGTTGTTTTGTCATGTTCATTAATGATTCGCCGATAGTAAAATCCAGGCCTAATATCCAGAAATAATTTGCTAATTGCCATGGCTTTGTTCTAAATGTGCGTGTCAGAAGATGCCTTGCAGCGTTTAACCCCGACTCAGCCAGGAGGTAGATTAGATGGTCAATTTGCCCTTTTCTCTCCTCGATACTCTGGCTCTGTTCATCTCTCTTTTTGTTTGCCCGGCGACGTGAGTCAGTCCCACTGCGCCGGGATCTGCACTGCACCACTGCTGATGATGCTCAGCTCCCCCCATTTGTCTTCTATTGAGGAATGAATGGAAGATAGGGGGGTGTGTGTGTGTGTGGGTGTGTGTGTGGGTGTGTGTGTGTGTCACTACGTGCACATTCTGAGGCACAAAAGGGGGGTAAAAGATCTCTGCCTCTATCAGGGAAAGTCAGCCACTGTGAAGGTGTTAAAAAAAGGAAAAAAAGGGTGAGATATTTGTGCTATTAAATCAGAGTTTTGCTGTCACCAAGAGCGGGATTTAATCATCGCACAGCCATCAGTTTGTTCTCTGGGGCGCGGAGAGAGAAATATCGAGTCGCCGGGTAGAAAATCATCCATGTATCAGAATATAAGCACGCACATACGCACACCCACCGTTCTGAAAGTCAATAGATAAAGAATGGGAGGGAAGGACTAATTTCAAGCTTCTTGTCACACCTTGTAATCGGCCACCTCACTAGACTGCCTACCTTTTGATTAATTGGTCCACTGCATTCCAATTTACACTTATTACATAAGAGAGATCTGTGTGTGTGTGTGTTTGTGGCTGGGATGGGCTATCCAAGCACAATTAATATTGTTCTTTATCCTACCATCATGATACTGATTGCGATTGGTTCAAACCCAGTGTTGTGGTACCATTTAGGAGCTTAACCAATCAATCGCTGAATTGGTCCCGGATAATTCCCACGAGGCACCTCAGATCAAATTGATTTTGACACGCATTGTACTGAAGTAATGCAGTCGTAAGGATGTGTATTAGAGAAAATCAGAAATCGCTGCATCCATTGTGCCCCTGCCTGGCCTAATCTCTGCTAGTTTAATAACTGAAAGGCCTGAGGAGTAGAGGGTCGATGTGTGATTTTTGATGGGAGATTTGTCGACAGGCAGGTCATCAACATATTCTCCCAAACGCAAAAACACAAACACATCCATGGTGTAGCACCTGATTCCAATAGACAGATGGAAGCATGTAGGAAGTAATCTGGCATGGTCCGGTGTCCCCAGTAGGGAACAAACACACACACACGTGCACAAATGTAACAATAATGATTAAAATCATTGATAAACCCTAATTTTGATGTATCCAGGTACAAATATTTCATGTAGTCAATTCATTCATGGCTTGCTGGTGGACAACAGTCAGATGACTTTGATGCCAATTATTTAATGATGAACCTTAAACGGAATTTCTGTCATATGCTCTTGCACATTGTAAAGTAGCGGCTCATGTCTTGCATTAAGCTAAAGGTTAACCAGCGGACAGACATATTAAGCCTCTTTGGTTTGGTCCCGACTAGACATTTCATTAAGAGCATTTAAATGGACTTATGAAGGCAGCAATGACTGGAGCCGTGCTCTGTCTGTCTGGCTGTCGGTACAGTGACAATTTGCTTGATTCACTTGACTCAAGTAGTGATGTTATTGGGCTTCTTCTCTCAGTTAGAAGAAGGCATTCTTGTAGTAGTAGACTGCCAACATTTGTGCTGTTTCTCTTACCCCTTCATATTTTCCCACGGCCTCTATCTTCCTCTCTTTACTTGTCTCTGTGGACAAAGTCAAGCCAAATGTATCTATATAACCCAAATCACAAATAGCCTCATGGGGGCCCAACAATTTGCCCAGCATACAACAAATAAGGAAAAACTCCCCATCGTGAAAGAAAATGGAAGAAATCTCTTTCCCTTGTCATGTGTACAGAATAGACAAACAAAACATCCTGGTATACATTTTTTTTTATATAGATGCTGGACTTAATTGGACAAATTCAGGTGGCTCAAAATAGCACTGCCTGAACCACACGAGCCTCAGCCACACTTTTCAAAACCGTCTAACTAACAGAAAGTTTTGATTCTGCTCTCTTATCTCGGGCACTAGACTTCAAAAAGATACGGTAGATGCCTATGAATATTAGGTTGTATCATATTCTTGAGCCAAGATCTGGTCTTCCTCCGAGCCACAGCCACCCCCTTCCCAAACTTTAGAGAATCTAATTTACAGCACTGGGGTCCGTGTATTGGGGATGGAAGCTGGGGGGTCTAGGGAGGGGTGTGTGTGTGCGTTATGACTAAGCCCATCGGCCGCCATCTGGCCATGAGCAGGCTAATAATCTGGGCTTTACTTCTGTCAGTGCAGTTAATGCTAGCCCACTGTTGTCATTCCACTCCAATGTAAATAAGACGGGGAAACAATTGAGATGGAGATAAAATCTTAAGGAAGGCGCAACATATACTAGATCCAGTATGACCCAGATCTGGCTGGAATGACCACACCGGGGTTGCCTGGCACAGCCATGGCAGTAGCCCCTCCGGAGAAGGATGAAGACCCTCGGCCGTGCCTCTACCTCACCTCCCTTATCAAGCTCTTTATTCGGGAGCAGTCGCCTGCCCGCGCATTGTCCCTCCTGGCCATGTGTTGGTTCTGCCAGGCCGAGGAGAAGGACCTGTTCCTAGGATCTGTGCTTCTCAGTTTGGGACGGCTCCTCAAAGACAAGCTGGCCTGCCTGGCTCAAGACATGGCTACCTGCCAGTCTTGCCAGAAATGCGTCAAAGGGGACAAACAACAACCGGTAACTAATGGGCTTGTGGGAGGTGTTAGCTGATACTACACTAGTCTTCACGCGTTTAGCTGCAAACTTTCACACAACTCCCACGACCTTCTGTGGTGTTTGTTTGGTAAAAATATCTCCACAAATGCAAGTCTGGACTGGTTTTACAGTCAGATAATTTATATTCCTTTCATTTGCATTTTATATGCAGTTGGGCCATAATTTAACAGCGCTCGTGAACTACTGAATGCTTTTATAGTATCAATTGCAGTGCAGATGGGAGTATTTACAACATCTTTAGCCATGCTATAATGGTGTGACTAGGGCTAGGGATGTCTATGTCGGCCGGTCTGTTCATCCACCACTTTGGTTAAAATTCCCATTAGCCTCAGCTGTACTTTGTTTGCATTGCTAATTATTACCAAAGGTCGGCATGCTAACATAATAAACTATATATGTTGCAGAATGGAACCTTAGCATTCGGAGGGAGTGTCATTTATACAGCTGCTAGCTTGGCTGTTGACTCTTTACTACCTGTTTGTCCTGTCAAGCCCTCTGTACTCAACCCTGTCCTGGTGATCTTCAATTAAACTGTTCACATGTAAGATTTATAGAGTAGGCAGATGGGGAGCAAGTCGAAAGGTCAGGGTTTTGATTTTTGCTGTGTCTCTCCTGCCTATATTGCTATAATCCATGATGTTATCTCAGCAGTATGGGCTGTATCGGGATCAAATGTATTGTTTTGACTAGCTATTAGTCTTTTATGGGCGTGGGGGGTCACCTATCTGTAAGCATCATGACATCTTGGACAGGTGTGGAGGGTTCAGGGTGCTTTTGTTGCTTCTGAATATCCCAGATCGAGCATGTCATCAAGGGGAATGGGGGCGGCACAGGGATTTCCATTAGTTATTCCACAGACTTGTTTGTCATCAAGCTAACATTGGCAACAAGCTTCTCCACTTAACCTTTCATTAATTTACGGAATCTTGGTGGGAGTAATCATCAAGTGCATTGTGCTAGTATTACTTTGCGTTTGTACTTGCAGTCAGGCCGTGGAGAGGATCTGAATAGCCTGGGGGACTCAGTCGAATGGCTGCTTTAATCCGTCTGGTTTCATTATTAAAACACACTCCTTTTCCCAAAGTCCTCTGAGACTTGGCGGAATAATATTTGTTTAGGATGAATAATAAAAGGCGTAAATGGGCTTGGGTGGAGCGCGACGGGACCAGCCCTCCCTCTCATCTTCCTCTCTCCTCCCCTCTACTTTGTTTGATTTATGAGCCTTGCGTCTTCTTTTATTGAGCTTTAAAAAGTAGATGGCATCGTGGCACTATTGCCCACTAACATGGAAAATGAATCACTGGCCTTCCTACCGGCCAGCAGGTCTCTCCCCTCTCTCTCTCTCTCTCATAGTGTTATGACAAGGCTGTTTTCCTGTGAGGGATGGGCAAAGCCAGCCCCAGGGACACTCCTGTATTTTATCCCCTATTCTTTATCCTCTCCCTCCCCACGTTTGTTTGTTTATTTCAGTTAACAGGGGGCCCTCTCGGCTGGTAGGGCGCAAGCAAGGCTTCTCCTTTGATTTGAGCAGCATTTAATCTGCAAACTGCAGACTGAGCTCCGTACATAATGACTCCATCGGAGCGGTAAAGGGGAGATGAAGGCAGTGTTTATCTTGCAACCTCCCAGTTGGACAAAGCTGAGTTGTTTTCTTTAGTGCCAGTGTTTACACACCCGATGCTCGGAAGAAGAAAAAACACACAAGTTCTGGAATGATACACAAATGAGACTGAAAAACATTAAGTGTTTGCATGTGTCACAAGATCCTGTGGGGTTAGTCAGTGTGATGATAGCTAACAGTGAGGATCATGAGCATGGAGGCCTCAGTCAGAAAGCTTTAAAAAAAGCCTACATCGAGCAGCCATTACTCAGTGTGTTGTGTGGACACGTAGAACTAGGTGGGATTGAAATTGCTCATTTTGATGATTCTTTAGTTACATAACTCACCTCACTTTTCGTTCAGTACCAATATGGCCTTCAAGAAGAGACTCAGAGATAATTCAGTCTCAGGAACTTTGACACACACCATGACACTGCATCATCTTTTTATAGGATACCAGACATGAAAGTGGCCAAGCTTTTGAATAGTAAATCATTATCCTTTCAATTAATTTGTT
Source organism: Ammodytes marinus (assembly GCF_949987685.1). NCBI lineage: Eukaryota > Metazoa > Chordata > Actinopteri > Uranoscopiformes > Ammodytidae > Ammodytes > Ammodytes marinus. Next base: position 18,077,768 of record NC_137219.1, on the reverse strand, counting down.
ACCCCCAGAACAAGTTTTCATAATCTGTTTATTAATTCCACGAGAAACGACCCTGTGTAACGAGCGATATAGAAGTCATGTTGTGTTCTTGTGCGAGACCATAGTTAACATTCCTGCTCGGTTAGCCCCACCGGCTCAGAGCCTCCCCATTTTTGGAGTCAGCCATTCCTCTGTGTGTGGAGGTAACAAGCCAGAACAGTCTGCATTGTGCTGCTGCTATTGAGAGACTGGACAGTGATACAGCCCCAGCCCCCAGGCCTCTACATTCAGCTCTCTGGAAATTATATTGAGGTCACATGGAACCGAAAAGGAGAGGAAGAAGCAGGGGAAGAGGAAGGAGGAATATGGGGGCGATATGTGGAAGCAAATGGATGGAGGGAAGTTGGATGGATGGCAGGATGTGAAAGTAAACGTGTAAGAAGACCCACTATTTGCACTAACGTAGTGGCCAGATCCCCCACCACTGATGGATATGCAACAAAAGCCGGCAGCAAGCACTTCTCCTCTGCCTACGCTCACACAACGGCAGGATGCAGGATCAATGGCTCAATCCCTAAGAGGCATAGGTGTACTCGAGACTGAGGCTTCTGACCCGGGCCTAACAGATTGACAGTTGGCACTGGACGATAATCAGCAAGCAGGCAAGCAAGGAAGGAAGAGGAGGAGGAGGAGGGTGAAAAAGTCGAGGAGGGGTTTGACCCACCATCGGATGAAAATCAGAGTTGGACGGAGCGAGGAAGAATATAGAGGTCTCCAACACGGTCAAGCCAACTTTACAGAATTGTCACAAATTTATTTCTCCCGTTTGGTTCGAGTCTTACATTGGAGCTGCCATGCCAGCATCCAGGGGAGGCCGGCTGCGTAGGAAGGGCTGCTCCCTGGCCCGGAGGACCCAGCGCCAGGCCACGGCAGCATGGAGGCTGCTCTACCGCCTGCTCTTCATGGTAAACACAGCTTTGAGTTGGGACAGCAAGTGAATATTTAGAGATGTTGTAATATTTGATGCAGTTTTTGAAGGGGCCTCTTTTTAAAAGAGAGGATATATAGTCATTGGCACTCCACTGTATTTCTGAAGTATCTCTGCTCTTGATAGTGAGTGGTAACAATAAAGACTTTTTGGATTATTGATATAGTACAGCATTTTGTAATGGGAACCCTTTGCTTTAACTTGTAGGAGATCTAGCAAATGGAAATCATTGGTGTTACAGGTGTGTACACAAGTGGGCATAGAAAGAGAGGCTGTTGGACGCCGTCAGTAGGAAACGGAGTAGACGGAGACAAAATGACTCAACAGCCGCTCGCATTTTTTTCTCTCCTTTTCACCAGCAGGTCGACAAAGACCTCTTTTCTAAATTGACTATAGGCATACATGTCAAGAAAAGGTAGAAACATGATCCAGAGCTGTCAGCCAGAAAAGCCTGAATAGGAATTCACAGCAGCGCTGTCTGATCCGCTCGTCTCTCCTGGCGCTCCTGGGCTTTTCTCCCGCCTCTGCTGGCTACCATCCTCGGCTCTTAATTGGTTATTTGGGCTAGCTGTCAGGCTGCGTTGGTGGGATTGTTGTGAGGCAATTGCATTCCCTGAGTCATAACTGTGTGTAGCCCCCTCCCTCTCTTTTCTTCTCTCTTTCTTTCCATCCTTCTGGTCACGCACCAATGCAGGTGTCTGCCATTCGGTGTTGACAAAAAAATCTCACTTAGTTAGGAAAGCCCTGTAATGGGTAAGTGTGTTTCCATGTGCAAACATTACCAAGCATCCAGTCAAAACAATACCTTTTTTCCCCATCAGTTCTGTGACTCTACCATCAGTGTGTGTGTGTGTGTGTGTGTGTTCAGTTTGTGTGTTAGAGACGGACATGAGCACATATCCTTTCAGTATGTGGACGTGATGAGAATGAACTCAGCCCTTGAGTGACGGTGTGTGCTACAATGTGTGCTACCCCGACATCCCTCCCCTTTCCTGCGGGCGCCTGTAGCTAAAATAAAAGGCAGATATGACTGTTATCGGTCTCCACAAGGCTGCCCTCCCCTGTCTGGAGCTAACAGTGGTCTATTTAATGAATATGTTGCTCTGATATCCTTCAACCTCTGCTTCCTTCAAACAATCTCCCCCTGTCTGCTTGCAGGGCGCAATATAGTGTTTTATTAGTGAATGAAGGCTGGCTGGTGCTGTGTGTGGCACAGCACCACTTGCATGGTGGACTTGTTTTGACCAATGATGGAGCATAACGTTTATTGGTACAGTAATGTCCATTTGATGTAGTTTGTGTGTGTGTGTGTGTGGCCTTCTCGATTCAGAACATTGGTCCCTCCACCGATGCACAGGGAGACATTAACTCCCCCTCATAATTATCATCCAACATTCAAAGAGCTCCCGAGTGGAAGGCTGCTGTGGGTGGTGGATCACATGAAAGAAGCTTAGCCCAGACATACACAGAAGACATAGAGAGAGGCATTTTCCCCTTCTGTCTCTTTCTTCTCCTCTCTTTTGAAGTATGTTACTCTATGGCGGTTCATATAGTGTAGCATTTGGAGGACTGTTTATAGTGACCATGCTATAGAGAGCTAGCGGATGAGTCATACACTTATTAATTGAAGTGTGTGTGTGTGTGGGCTTTGGTGTTAATGGGAGGTAGCTAACACCCGTTTCAGAGCAGAACAACTCAGACAAGCTTTCACGCACTGTCCGAGAAGTGTGTGTGTGTGCGTAAATGCCTGCAGTGTCAGAATAGAGGGGGTGTGTGTGTGTGTATTGATCTCTGTGTGTTGCTCTACAGTCTTTAGTGGTCTGCTGCACTCGAATGCTTGCTCATGAGACACACTGACAGGAAGGCGGAGAGCGCTGAGCAGCTGTTTGGTCTGGCACCGCGGCCGTCTCTCTGTTGCTGTGCAGCGGATTTTAACCTGCTATTACTTATCAGCCCCTGCTGATTCTAGTGACTGGCCACAGATTATAATGCTACATCATGCCGTTCGCTTGGAATAGGGACGAGTGGCCATCAAGAGGCTATTTTTAGCGTACCAAATCACATCATAATTAAAGGCTTGCGCTGTACAGTGCAGCAAAGCTGGGTGCAGTTGATGAAGTGATGTGCATGAATAGCTTGTCAGGTAAGGAGGAAGAATGTACGTAGAGCATGTAGCTTACTGTGGCAACCGCAGTGTAATATAAAGATGGAGCTTTTTCCCTCACTGTTTCCTTTTTTTATGTCCCAGGGAATAGAACAGAATGGATGATAATGGCTCGTTTTCTGCTACAATTGCTCACAGACTACAAAAAAAAAAAACTTATCCGCCACAGGCAAGCCTTCTCAGTGTGGTGCCTACGGCTGGCTTTAATTTCCCTACCCTAGGCAATACAGTCCAATGCTGTATAGAGTAGTGGGGATTATCTGTTTCTGTTGAACGCCTCTGTAAATGGTATGACGTTGAGTTCTTCATGGGGTATCTATCAATGAAGTTCAAGGCAGTCTGGGTGAAATTATACTTTTTGTGAATGAGAAAAGGTATTGCAAATACAGAAACAGCCTTCTAACCCCCTCCTCCCTTAATACAAACTAATACATAACCACTTGGGATCTCCTGGGCATGTTTCTGGAATACATGCGACACAAAGCTGCATTACTGTCCATTACGGATTTAGAAGAAGAATGTAATGTGATATAATGCTATCTGCTGGGATCCACTTAGTCTTTCAGATGCACTGCAAAGTATTTGATGCAACGCCAATTAGCATGCAGTGCATAACTAAATCTCCACTACGCTCTTTGTATACCCGGGGGAATCAGTGGCCATGTACAGTGTAGAATTATATACATCATCATTTCATACAGATATGGAGGTGAAATCATTAGTAGTGAATAGTTAAATGAGGGAAGTAAAATACTGTTTTTAAATTTTTAATAGATCCTATCTAAATACTCCCATTTCTCTCTTTCGCCCCCTACAGAGCGTGGACACAGTGTGCACTCTCTACCAGTCGTGCCAGGAAGGCACTGGCTCCGGCCCTGGGGGTTTGATGGAAGACACCAAGGAGCCTTCTAGACAGGGAGGGGGTCCCACGGGAGATTCCAGCCTGCTCAGACCCTGTCCCAGGCACATGAGTGCCACTGAGAGGTTACGCAAGGTCATCCAGGAGTTGGTGGACACGGAGAAGTCCTATGTGAAGGTGAGGCCATAAAGCGTTGGCTGCTGTCATATTAGAATTTCTTATAGGAAGCTAACATGAATATTTGAATAAACTCGTCCTCATGTTTATTCAATATTGAGAAAGCTGTACAACTGTCACATTTTGTTTTCACTCCTCGGTTATAACATGTATTCTTTGGTTTTCCTTCTTTTTTTACCAAGACAAAATCACGATCACTGGCAGCTGCCAATTTCTTAAAGGAATAGTTAAACATTTTTGGAAATATGCCTTTTTGCTAACTTGTTGAAAGTTAAATGAGAAGATGGATACAGCTCTTATGCTGAAACAGCTGGCCTGGCTTTGTCCTGACTCCAGAGAGAAGTTATGATTTGATGTGGGGTTATGTACCGGACTATTTCTTGGCTGGCAGCAGTTGAGGAAACCTAAAGTTTTCTGCTCTTTGCCAAACAATAATCATGCACAACTGTATGCGTAGCTAAGCTAACAGGCTACTGGTTCCAGGTGGACCTTAACGTACAGATAAGAGAATGGTATTTACTTTCTTATCAAACTCTCTGCAAGAAAGTGATCTAGTGTATTTCCCAACATTTTTTAATTTATCCTTTTTAAGATTTTGCTTAGGTGTGCCATGGCCTAAAATAAACCAAGAACTGAACAAAAGGCCTCTTCTTGAGTCACCATTTGAGCTCCTCCTCCTCCTGTCTAGCCGTATATATCTTTCCCCCGTTCCATCACTCTGCTGCCCCCATGTTTTCCAATACAACCTTTTCCTCCCTGACGCACATTAAACAGCCACGTTAATGATCTCCTTTTCTCTGCAACACTCGTCACTGTTGGCATTTTTTGCCCCTTTTCTTCGTCATCCGCCCATTTTTCATTAAGTCCCTTTCCCCGTGCATGCGTCTCCTTCAACCTGCTGTTGATTTGTAATTGAGGGGGGAGATTGTGCCTTGATGGCGGCTTGCTCTCCCATATCCATGCACCACCAGTGACTAAGGGAGCTGGGGAGGAAACGAGCGTAGAAGAGGTGGCGGCTCATAAATCAACCTAATGAGAATATCCCCACTGATACAGAGACAAGCTATGGCCACATTAAAGTAGTGGGGGGAGATGGAGGGATGAGGTGAGGGACTGTGTGGCCAGGGAGACAGTTGGAGGTTACTTAGGGGAAAAACAAGAAGTTATCTGATGATGTAAATAATTTTTTTTAACTGATAAAATCTGATCTTACTGTTTGATTCCTTGTCATTGACCTTGTTCTGAATTTTGTTTGTATTCTGCGCAGGACCTGGCCTGTTTGTTTGAGATCTACCTGAAACCCCTGCAGAATGAAACCTTCCTCACACTGGACGAGGTAGGTGTTGTAGTGTGCAGAGTATGGTAAAAGAAATGTGGGGGGGGGGGGGGGGGCCTTGCTTCCAGAGGGGTGTCCTTGATATAGGACATCGAATTCATCTAGTGTTTATTACCCAGAGGTGACTTCGATGAACTCTACTAGCCCATATCTCCCTTATTACCACTGTGACTGACTGGAGGACAAATTAGCATTCCCCCTACACTGACCTTCTAGCGTCCCACAGGGACACAACAATAAAGGCAAGCTAAAGAGTAAAGCCACCATTTAAGCATTCACCTCAGATGTACACACCTCAGTACAGCTGTCCACTGACATCAAGGCACCTTTTACATTGAGAAAGCATGTTTTTCTTCATTTAAGACAATACAAGGCAGGTTAATAGAATAACATGTTTATTCTATAGGAATACTATTAACTTATATTAGGCATTCTCTGACTAATTATGTGTACATTTGCATCTTTTTAAAAACTAGAAATCCAGATGTTTGATAAATCCAAGGTTTAAATCTTTACAACATATTAGATTCCAAAGGTTTTACAGAACAGATTTTGTACACAGCCTTTTACGATTCTAAAATCAATGGTGATGGTGGTATAGGAGAAATATGCAGACATAAACAGACACCTAAATGTTAATTTCTGGCTCTATATTTAAACTAGTATGAAAAAAAAGATGTATGGAAGCAAAATAGCCAAAAATCTCAAAATTGACCTGTGCTTGACCCCAGTGCCTGTAGTGTCTCACCTTGAAAACACCTTCAATTAAAGTGTCATTGTGTGTTCCTGTAACATACATATAGTAGTTACTGCAGCTTACTGATAAACTACATTTCAGTTTTCAGCCATGTGTGTGCAGTGCTGTGCTAGGCGTGACCTCAAACACAGGACATCTCTCCCAAGACGCACTAGTCGATAGTCCACTGAGCACTGGGGCAAATTAAAAGGCCATTACGGGACAGCGAGACGTGTCCAGACACAGTATGGACAAGGGCATGTTAGGCCCCGAACAGCTTTTAATGAAGGGGAACTGTTGACTCTGGGTATGTGCTGGATAGGGGGGGTGTTTGACAGTAGAAGTTGGAATGCATGTATGCTGTATTTCCAGCGGGGCCATAGCTTGTCCCTAAGTGCCTTTGTCAGAGATGAAGCCATCAGGGTGGAGGGTTTATAACACTCCAGAGTGCTGTCTGACTCTTTTGCTGTCTGAATTACAAGCTATCTTGGCGTTTTTTATGTTTTCTCATATTCCTTCTCGCTCCCCTCCCTTTCTCTGGCATTTTCTTTTCATACATCCCTATCCATCACCTTGTCACTATTCCATACTACCTCTCCTTTCTTCCCCTCTTTCTATCCATTATCCCACGTCCTCAGATGGAGAGTCTGTTTGGCAGCCTGCCTGAGATGTTGGACTTCCAGAGGGTCTTCCTACAGACGTTGGAGGAGAGGATCGCCTCCTCGCCTGACTTCAGCACCCTGGAGACGCCTTCCCAGTTCAAGGTGAGACATGCACAGTAACAGTAACACTATCGATTAAATGTCCATAAATTCAGTTTGGATTCAAGGAGTGTACAGAACAACGTTATTCTCAAGCCAGGTGATTTTCAGCAGCTATTCAAATTGAAAGGCATGTTTTTTGAGATCCCAAGGCTGGTAAATAATTGAGGTTGTGTGACAGGAGGCATCGCCGGCTTGATGATTTATAGTCCTGACATGAGGAGGTGTGGGGTCTATTGATCGAGGCGGCGGTTCACTGGTTGGATTGTGAGCTGCTGAAAGCTAGTGTACTCGAGAGGCTAGGTCGGAGGGAGAGGACAGAGAGGGCATTTGAATAGTCTCCTGAGGGAATAGGGTGGGGGAGGCTGAGTGGGTCCGGTCACGATCTCACATGTTCACACTCTTTCATCCTCTCTCTCTGTACTCACTTGGCTTCACTCTCTCTCTCTCTCCGTCTGTGTGTGACACTCAGTGTCTGACTGTGTTTTTCTCTCACATCCATTCGGTTTACAGAAGCTGCTGTTCTCTCTTGGGGGTTCCTTCCTCTACTACGCCGACCACTTCAAGCTGTACAGCGGCTTCTGTGCCAACCACATCAAGGTTCAGAAGGTCCTGGAGAGAGGTAATGCATTCACCTACACACATTGAGGTTACATGACTGCCTAAATGCACAAAGTAAGATTGAGAATGGGCAAATAATAAATACATCTGCATGTACACATTCTCATCCAAGGTGACAACCACAACCCTGATTAATTCAGCTTCCTTGCACCTATGTTGCATCAGAGGCACCTCACGGCACTAACTAGCTCTAGCTTCCTCTCTTGGGGAAAAAATCCATTATGTAGGAAAAGTAAATGTCCCAGAGTGAGACAGTAGATGAAAGTGAGATGTGTGATGCCTCTCCAGTTTACTGGAAGCCCATGTTGTATCTCCAACAAGCACTCAATATACAGCAGGGAGAAACTAAATTCTCCGCCTTTCATTTTGTGATCTATGGTTTCTAAACATTCAAAGCCATTACTCGTTTTACTAGCAGATGATACATAAACAAACACATGCATTTATTAATACGCAGACTTTGGATAACCTTGTCCACTAGCGGCAGATATGAGGCCGTGGCCACCTGAGAGCCATAATAATTCCTTGCGTCTCCCTCAGCATGTGACAGGGCAGACGTTTTAAAGTTGATTTATGCCCACTCAGACGCCAGCCTCTCTGCCACTGTTTGGGAACCCTGCCCAGTACAGAGAGAAATGTAAGAAGGTTGGCTTCTTTGCTGACATGGGGGGATGGGGGTGGGCAAATTGCCCCCTTGTGCGGCTTAAATCTGCCCCATTACTAGAATTGCATGGGATATTCCTCGAAGTAAGCAGCAGGATGGATATTTAATAGGATTAGATGGAGGAAAAACTCTCAGAAAAAAAGTCTTGGATGGGTCAGAATTACATAGGCAAGAATAAAGTGTGGTAAACATGGTTACCAAAGCGACACTGTTGTATCAAAGAGTTATCTGCCATGTTAAATATTTTAAAAGATCATGAAAAGATAGTTTGGGAGAAGCCTCTGAAGAAAACCCTCCTATCACTTTAATAGATGCAGTGCAAAACACATCAGATTTATTAAATTATTATTTTTGGAGAGGTTTTACTGCATATGGTAAGAAGTAACTGACTATCCTTTGCAGACAGACATTGGCCTAGTGATTACTCTCAAGTCCTTTAGTCTGTGGGCATTGCCAACTCGGCAGAAAATGCCTCTTAAGGCTTGAGTGAATGGAAAAGATGCCAGATTCACAGTACTCTACTTACAAGGATCACACACACCCTACTCTTAAACCAAAGCTTTAAATGGTGGGGTTCAGAGTATTATAGCTGGTGCACATAAACTAATATTAGAACATCATTTAGCCCAATAATTGCAAATTACAGATAAGGATAGCAAAGGATAACCAGATGATAGTTGCACAGTGCAGACACAGAGTATATAGTGGGCTTGGCGTGATACAGAACACCCAGTGAACCAGTGTATCCAAGGACACACTCAAGGAATATGTGGGTGTCTGTCAACCCCTTTAAGTAATTATATGCCCATCTCTGCCATCCTCATTACCCCCCCTCCTTTTCCCATCATGCCAAGGGCCCTGGTTGCCTGAGTTACTCTGTTTATTTGTCGACTCGTTAATTGCCTGCCAATTACTCTGGGAGGTGTCAATGCTGCTGCCTGTCTGTTGCTGGGAGTGCTATAATTAATACTTTAATGGCCCCCCTCTGGAAGGGATGTGGAGTCATACTGCTTAGGGAAAATGTCACCACCTTTGCAGAAGGCTCATTCTGTATTACACCTTCCATTTCACACTTTGCCTTTTGCTTCACAGGAAACCATAGTTCCAAACCTTGTTAATTTCACAGAATTGTAAAAAGGGTAAAAGCTTTTTGTATTTAAGAAACTCATCACACCTCTGCTAGATTTTCTTTTGTACTTTTGGTTTGTGAAAACACTTTCTCCTCAATTCATGATGATACTTGGAGATGATGTTCAGAGTATAACAGAGGCATCAGCCTCAGTTTACTCTTTAAAACTGCAGTGGTCATGGTAGGTTCATGAGAAGCCTACACTACCCCCTGCTGGAGACAGCTTATTGCACCTTGATTCTGCAATGGCCAACCAACGTGTTTCTATGTCAGATCGCAGTGTGCTCTACAATACAGAGCCACACATGTTTGCATGAGAGCATCAGGAAACAAAAACACCCAAACTAACGTTGGAAAATGTGTGCATTTTTTCAGCAAAGACGGATCGGGCCTTCAAGGAATTCCTGGATGCGAGGAACCCCACCAAGCAGCACTCATCCACCCTGGAGTCCTACCTGATTAAACCGGTGCAGAGGGTCCTTAAGTATCCCCTGCTGCTCAGAGAGCTGGTCTCCCTTACTGATGCCGACAGTGATGAGCATTACCACCTCACCGGTAGGGAGAGGAATACATATTACATACACACATGCTCACCCACACGCTGGAAGGATGTGCTAAAATTATACACTCTGCTCACAATTATCTTCCCTCGCTATCATGCATGGGACATTATGCGACAGATCTCGCCAGGAAATAACTTGGCAATTACACAATGAACACACAATGAGCAAATATAATCTGCTACTGTAATGCAAAGCACCCACGAATACAGTGAAGAATTGATCCCTGTTAACGCACCATTCTGTTCTCCTTCTCGCAGAGGCTCTGAAAGCCATGGAGAAGGTAGCCAGCCACATCAATGAGATGCAGAAGATCTACGAGGATTACGGCTCTGTGTTTGATCAGCTAGTTGCTGAGCAGACTGGCCACAATAAAGAGGTAGGCACGTATTTCACAATCAGATGTATGCATCGTCAAGCATAGTAAATATATTTCAAGTTGCCTTGGCGAGAGTTGTATATTGAGTTTCACAGTACACCCGCTACAATATACAAATAGTAAATATTAATCATGCGGTTTTATATACTTCAATACATTTGATCGGTATATCAGAGTTGAGATCTTTTAATGTGTATGCTGTTTACACTGTCCTCTGTGCACTGCCTCGAGGGATCGAACACATTTACAAATTGATGGAATATTGAGTTGGTAACCACTGCAGTATAAATATTCAAAGTGAATGCTAAATAATGTTGTTTAAGGTACTGTATGTTTTTCAATGTTTTTTAAGTCTCAGTTCATAAAAAAACAGACGGAGCATGCCTAAAAGTCACTATTCATCCCATATGCAAACACTACTTTGCTCTGTATGTGGAACTCCTTTCAAAGACAACATGGATAGTCAGAATGTATCTCACATAGCAGTGAATAGCTGAAAGTCTAGCTTGTTATCATTCTCCCTGTGCCCTCTTTTAAAACGCCTCATGTGTTTCTCTCAGGTCTCAGAGATTTCTATGGGAGAGTTTCTCATGCATTCCTCAGTAGTTTGGCTCAACCCACATCCATCATTGGGCCGCATCAGAAAAGACCCTGAAATGACCGTGTTTGGTGAGTCTACACACCATCCCTGCCAGCATTGCTGTTGCATTCTGGTTAAATGAATCCCTATCTCCGTACTTTGCCAGACAACAAAAGTTTTTTTTTAAATGATTGTGATTACTGCTATTCTTCTCAAACTCCACATACTGTTTTGTTTCAAAGGCTTTGGGCAAAAACGACCAAATTTAATTAATATTGGATCCATTTTTAATCTCATCTATGGATGTTTGCAGTTAAAGTGTTTAATCAGTTCAAACCAAGTGTGTTGGGTTTTCTGTTCAGCCACACAGATTGTGTGACTCAACAAGTAGCACAATTCTCAGTGAATTTCAGTAGCTGACTAGCTGTAGCGCTGCCCTGGTATGCTTTTATGCTTCAAGCTGGCGTCTAAAATACTTCTGTGGGTTGCATTCTTTCAGTCGGCTGTCCCCAAGAGGCATTCGCAGTCAAAACTAAGAAGTTCATGTTTTCTCTCACCAGTTTTCAAGAAAGTGGTGATATTGGTGTACAGGGAGAACAACAAGATGAAGAAGAAGATGGTAAGGATTGTGTCTGTTGCACTCGTCTACTATTACATGTCACAAAAGGTTTCTTGGGCATGAAGCATAACGTTTTTCTCATTTCCCATATGTGGCGTTCTCTATGTGATCAGACCAACCCTCGTTCAGCACTTTCTCACGGAGATTCAGATCCCTTTAAGTTCCGTTGGCTCATCCCGCTCTCGTCGCTGCAGATCAGACTGGGAAATAATGCAGGTAAGAGGCTGGCACGCTGCCACATTGTCCCCACTAAATCACTCACAAAGTAGATCCACTAAATCTTCTTCTCTCCTTCCATATTCCCCTTTCCCTAACACATATTCTGGTATTTCTGTTCAGCTCCCTCCCTTCTTATCTCCTTCTGAAAGCATAAATCATATTTGGACTGCGTGATTAAAAGCCTCTACTTTATTCCCTTGCTCTTCCAGGAACTGGCACGGAGAGTAGCTGCATCTGGGAACTGATTCACTCCAGGTCTGAAGTGGAAGGCAGACCGGAGACTGTCTTCCAGCTGTGTAGCAGGTCAGAGATTAAACATTCAGGTGGAATTAGGCATGGTTAATTCTGGTTTGCATTACACATGACTGGATTTTATTTTGCAAAAAACTGGGGTTTATTACAACTTTGACCCTAACAGCATGGTCATAATATCAGTATTATCTCATTGCACACTGCAGCTTGTAACTTTGATATTTGAAAAAAAAAAATCTAACTATACCTGCAATGATGATGAATAAGTGTCAAGAGAAAGTGTATCCACTAGAAAATATAAATGTTTATTTTTTTCCCCTACTCATGTAGCATATTTTCATAGCATGGTCCCCAGAGAAACCATTAGTTTAAAGCTAACTGTCTACATGGGTAGGCCTATAAGGGGCCACTCACACTAGGGCCGCGGCCCCGTGCACGAGCTCATTTGCATACTAAAGTCTAGAACGTTTGGCTAGTGTGACCACGCCATCCGTATTCCAGCACGGAACAGCCCCTTGGTCACGGCACACTTGGGAGAGGTGTGCCGTGGCCAAAGTACAGATGCTAATGAGATGACACGCGCACAAGCAAGCGCACAGGCGGCGTTCCTGACGTGAATTTATTAAGGATGCATTGTCCGTTAACGTCCGCTGCCTTTCTAGTCGGCACCAGAATTGCCCACGTGAGAATTAACGTGTGTGTAGGCCTAGGTGTGGGCTAATAAAAGAGGGAGAGAGCTAAATAGGTGAGCGCAGAAAGCAAAGCAAAAAGGTTTTCGTGTTTACTCACGTTCGTCAGATGATTTTTTTCTTTTTCCTCCCTTCAGCTGTCATAATACTGTCTTTACGCATGGCGGTGGAGACGAACGCGGCCCGGTGATAAGGAAACAGTAGCCTACACTAAGGTTTAACAAGAAACTTTATAAAGACACTTTAAAAAACGATCTCTGCCCATACAAAAAGTTCTGACTTGGATTACTTGATGGAGCGATCGATGTGTATAAAACCATCCGGTACGTATGGTCTGATGACAGGCCGTTATATTAATAATAAACAGCGTGCTGCACAAATATGAGACTGTCCATCGCGACCTATTACGTCAAGGCTACTTTTTTTTTTTTTTTAATCGTGCTGAATCTTCCTGTAGCACGGAACAGGCAAACTGCCCTAGTGTGAGTGGGCCCTAAGGGTGTGAGTGAAGCCTGTGCCCAAATTGGTCATTCTCATTTCACACTGTGAAATTGGGATCACTCCTAATGAATTTAATCACCCATCTCACTTGGGACACAATGTAACTCTCACAACCAATCCCCTTGATTTATATTTAGCTTCTGAAATCAACCTGTGCTCATGTTACTATGGTTTGTCTGCTCTGTCCTACTTAGTGTACCAGAGAGCAAGGTCAACATCATCAAGGTCATCCGCTCCATCCTGCGGGAGAACGTGAGGAGGAACATGCGGAGCGAGGGAACGTTGGAGAGGGGCTGTAAGGAGCGCCTGGCCCCTCTGCGCAGCACCCTGCCTTCTTCTGCCAGGCTAGGTAATATAAGCATTCAGAAAAAATGTGTTTCGGAAAGAGGAGGGATTTCATTTGATATAACGATCTATAAACAACACTTGGCATTTGTTTCGAGTACTGCTTCTTTGGAAAGTTCCCTATAAAAACATGTCCATAGGGCATAGGAGTGGTATTTGCTGACTAGCATTTATCCTTTAAGGTCAACTATGTAATGATAAGAATGCATGTAGTTTAGAGATGATTGTATCTCACGTTTTAGGTCATAAAATGGTAGAGGGGCTTATGGTGCAACTGTTGCGCTAAGATAAGAGTGGCATTTCTGACTTCCATCTCCACCTCTGTTACCAGGTTCCTCCAGGGCTTCCTGGTTATGTAGGCAACCTGTTGGAGATCTCTCCGCCCAAGCTGGGCATTCCAAGCTGGGACCAGACTCGGACGAGGGTAGCCTCAGCAGTGGAACCTATAGTTTGTCTGGGGCTCCTCCACCTTGCACCTCTTCTGACTCGCATATTCCCCTGATGCAGCAGAACTGGTCGCAAACACCTGGATCCAACTCACAGCCCCGTTCCCCCTCTGCTGTGAAAGAGTCTGATATTTTAAGTGACGAGGACGACGACGGCTTTGGCGAGGGGGGAACGAGGAGAGACAGTGCAGATAGCAGTTCCCCAACTAGTGCCATTGAGGCTCAGTTCCTCCAACTCAAACTGTCAGAGGATGCTGTGTCACAATGTGCACCTGCACCGTGTGTTCAACCAGAGCGAGTGGGGGACACTCCAGAGACCACACCCAAATTGACGCAGGGACATTTCAATGCTGTGAAGAGGAAACCCAGCAGTTTCAGAAGGAACCAAGGTGCACTGTTAAACATGAAGGCACACAGCAGGTCACTGGACAGCCAGACGGATGCAACGTCGGCGTCAGGGGTGGTGGACATCAACAAGTTGCTGGAGAGAGAGTTCAGCATCCAAAGTCTGACTTCTGTAGTGAATGAAGACTGTTTCTATGATCCAGTGGAGAGCTGTGCCGCAGACTCTGGGAATACCACCTCGTCACTGGGGGCGGGATGGACAGAGTAGAACTGTACTGTACCCAGGCCACAAGTTAGTGTAATTTAAAAAGGTGAGAGGCGCTGCTCAAACCCCCTGAAGTTAACGGCAGGCTCTACCAGGGTGACTGAAGCAGTGCCTCTGCTCAGACGTCAGTTTAGTTAACCTCACTGCCTGGCCTGCTAAAAGCAAGGTGTAACTGATCTGTTATTATGATGGAAGCCTATTGGCTGACGGACCCACTTTATCCCCCTATAGACGGGGAGCGAGTGATTTCTGTCCCAATTATAATCACTGCAATGAAACTGCCAAGCACTGTGTTCCAATGATCTCCTTAGCTCTCCAGGCTTTGCCTCCTCCCAACAAACTATCTTTGTGACGTATTCCATCCTGGTTTCCCCTGCAGCCCGTGCTGATTAGCAATTTCTATTAAATTTTTGACCTTTTCTTTGAAGAAATAGGGAGAATGTCATCACTCTGTTGAAAGAAGGGGAAGTCCACTGTGCATATATTGAGCCATGGCATGCTGACATAGATGAGTTTGTTGAGTCTGTCGTGATTTGATGTTGTTTCACAGTTTGACAGGCAGTAAGCTTTCACAAAGGGGTCATTGGTTCAGACTTGGTAAAGTATTTAATTGTTTTTGGCTTTACATAACCAGACACTGCAGGTCAACACTTATTTCAACTTGAATTTGTCAAAAATTAAACGAAAGGAGGCACTGAGTGAAGGTTATCACAGACGTGTGAGGAACACCCAAAGAGCTAAGCCAGTCCAGTCGGACTTCCTGACAAGAGATGACTTTGGCCTAAATATACAGGAAAGACACTGACTTTCGCAACCAAGCCTTTTTGCTGTATTTTGTGCACTAAAGTACACTGTTTGCCTATATATATTTTTTTTTTATCTGTACAGGTTTTAATGTAATTAATGCTGTTTTTATTTATTCATAGGTTTGATTATGTAGCAAAGTGACTTTTTGGGTGAAGCGCTGATTAAAGATTTGGTCCATTAGTAAATCAAAAAAGATGCAATACAGCTGGATGTATTTTCCACTTCATTTTGGTTGTCTTTTGCTGAAGATTGTAATTTCCAGTTTATGCATTGGAAAGGGGTTTTCAGAAATGGCTGCTTCATTGAATGATTTAAACTGCAATAATATTCAAACCCCAATGTTTCGCTTTGTTTGTGTCCTGTGTATATAATCTTTGAAACATTTGTATTCTCTTATACATACTTGATGCTGTACAGGTAAGAAATAGGGCAGGAATTTGCAATAAAAGCAGCTGATATTTTTGTAAAACGATTTGTTTGCATATAGTACATGTTGAGGTACTATAAGGCAAATTACTACTACATTCTTTACCTTCTCAGATCGACTTACCATGCCTTTAATGCTAGAATACCAATGAATGTGAATGCCCCATTCTTATGGAAGTGTTTTATAAATAAAAGTTCTATATGTGAGTGACACCTGGAGAATAATGTTTTCAAATTTCAGTTCAGTTAAAGCTCCCATATTATACACTTTTCGGTACTATTATACACCATATTATATGGTCTTAGTGGTCCCTAATACGTTTTTCTTTAAAGCTCCCATATTATACACTTTTCGGTACTATTGTGGTCCCTAATACGTTTTTCTTTAATTGTTTGCTGAAAAGAACTTTCAGATAATTTATTGTACTATGCTGATGTTCAGCTAATCTCACAATGGCCTATTTAAAAAAAAAAGAGCTGCAGCTCCCCTCGTAAATATACAATCTTTGAGCTCCCCCCGCCCCCTGTCCGGAAGCGAAGCCAGATACGCCTCGCCCTCTGTCTGTCAGGGCCGTGGACCAATAAGAAATAGGGGTGTGGGCTGCACAGTGGAAGCTTCTGGCTTTCCAGTTTGTGAGGTCAGAAACGAGGAGAATTCTGACTGGAGTATATTGGGGGGAGGGTTGGGGGTTTCAGAAAGGGGGAGAGTGAGAAAAGGAGAGAGAGTTATTTTTTTAATATTTTGGCAGTCTCTAGGCACACCGTGGACCCATGGATATGTTAGAACACATTTAAAAAGTGCATTTAGCATAATATGTGACCTTTAATTTCCTTTATATTCTTCTGACAGGTGAAGCAGGGCTGGTACGGAAGTGTCTTATCTCTGGCCTGATCCCTTGGCTAGCCACAAGTCCCTGATAAGCTGTCATAAGAAATGCAGAAGTCTATCCTGGCCTTGGAAGAAAAATGTTTATCCCAATAGAATTCATAATTATCTGACAGAAGTGGGGCAAGGATACATAAAGGACTTGGAATAAAGCTTTACTTCAGTGCTTAGATTTCATACGCCTACATGTGTGAAATTAGCTACACGAGGGGGGACGTTCAATTGGCTGAGCACATTCAGCATCTACAGAAGAACAATTGTTTTTCTATTCCTTATTTTCGTTCATATTACAGCCAGCATACTGAAACTCCAAATGATGAACTAAAAAGAGGTTTGGTCAATCCCATTCATTTTCTAACTCGGCCCTACTACCAGCTGCATGGCTGGATAGTTTTAGCTTCGTTTTGAGACTTCTAACATGCCAGAAACATGTCTGTGTAAAATGTATGTCTGTTATAATAACAATTGTGATAATGTTTCATGATGAAATTTAGAGGCTAGTAGCCCCGTGTTCACAAGAGTAATAACATCTGTGAACTAACTCATTGTCAGCTAAATCTAAATGGCAAGATCAAGCTAATGTTTGTTACATTTTGCCACCACAAGCTATTGGTCATACCAGACCAGAAGTACAGCTGTAGCAGCAAAACTCTTAATAGCTTGCGATTTTTATTTATAAAGAGATTTTAAAAACTGAGAAGCAATGTGCTAAACAATTATTGGTTCAGTTGGCCAATTTTGTGTTTTGTGAGAGATTACCTTTAACTAGCCTGGTGATACGAGCCTGATCTCAGGAGCTCAGTATGGACTTTCTCCAATCTCTGTGGTTCCTCCATTATAGTGGAAGGCAGTTTCTGCTGGTTCAGCTTGGTTTATGTATTCATCAATCTAACCTTGTGAGACCAGCCATATCTCACAAGCTTATTAGTCGATCCATAGTCATGTCAACGAATACATGAACCAATCAGATCCTGCCTTCCACTAACAGACGTAAAGTGGGGAGGGTCCAGTCTGACTAGATGCTAGATTGATGACTACTTGAACCAATCAGGGCTGCCTTAAACTAACGGGTGGGGACGGGTTCATTCCCACGGAGATTGGAGAAAGTCCTGGGGCCTCATTTATAAAGCTTGCTGCGCACAAAAACCTTGCGTAGACAGGCAGAAATGGTGGTAAAATGTGCGGTGGCAAAACGTTGGTATTTATAAAGAAATTCTTTGCGGAGAATTGTGCGTATTCTCAGGCCAACTTTTGACCATGCGTAGAGCTCACGCAAGGTTTTCCTTACTCGGGGAATCAGCGACCCTCAATGGCAACACCATGAAATAAAGCTCAGTCATCAGAAAAACACACACTTATTGCTGTGAAATGCTTGACATCCAATATATTTAATCGATTATATGTATGAGCGTATCTATAGTTGCGAATATAGGCCACTGTAGTATATTGCATGCAGTTATGATGTTGGTTGATTTACTTATCAAGTAGGTATTTACATGTTTTGGTATATCTTTTAATTGAATCTTATAGCGCTACTCTATAATAATATACGTCGGGAGGTGTGTCCATGACGTGAGTGGCCAGCGGGAGAGCAAGTCTATATTTTAGGCGGTGTGTCAAAGACGTTTTTTACAAAGTTAAAGCCAACAAATGTATTTAAAACTGTATATTTCGTTAGATAAAATCATGTTGTGAATTTAGCAAATCATTACATGCATCTCTTTCCTATAGCAATTCACCCTGGAAGTTTTAACTACAAGATGATGTTGGAAATGTGTGGATCTCACGTGAGGGAAACAATGCTCTGGAATAGGCTAAACTACAATGCATTATTTCACTTCTCAGAACACATTTTATATAGGCCTACATACAGTAGGCTACTAGGTACGCCAATACGTGATATTTCATACAGTACACAGTTGGGCAAAACTGCTTTACAAAGACTACTGACTGCCAATCATGATATGTGATAAATGCGCGCGCGTGCGTATGTGTGTTTGTGTGCCAGAAACTGCAGCACATGCACATCACGGACTTTCTTCCTTCCCAGTCGCTTTCTTTGCGGCCTCACTTTTCTCCTCGTGTCAGTCAAAATGCCGTGCTTATTAAGAGCGTCACCATATTCAGGAGCTGTCAAGCATTGACCAAGTATGGTAGATTGTGGGAGGACACGGGGAGGAGATCGTCCGCGGACAATTCACCGCAGGTGGGTATTTATAAAGGGAAGATTGCGTGCAACTGTGCGCCGCACAGTTTTATAGATCTGAATATTTTTTTGCATAGCACATTTTTGGCTTTGTGCGGACTTAATGTTTTAGGATGGTTTCTACGCACACCGTTATAAATGAGGCCCCAGGACTCCAGACTGATCTGTGTGAGAGAAACTAATGTGAAGCTCCCTCACACCAGCTTTGTTTAGTGCGATTGAAACTAACCCTGGAGCATTTAGTCCCATGGTGCGATTCATTTGGGTTGGTTTGAATGCAGTCCGAGACTCTGGTGCGCACTTAACCGGACTCTGCTCCGCTTGAAGAGGTGGTCTCGGGCCGTTTGCATGTGAACTCTGGAGCGGATCGTCGCTGGTGTGAACCCTATCCGCACTAATCTCAGAAAGAGGAGTATTTATGCATCATGTTGATGTTTTTTGCATTATGTATTTCATTATACACGTGTTATAAAGTTATTTAGTGCACGTTGTCAGAGCATACACCTATATGCTCTGCCCGCTACAGTCTGCTGCTATTGTAACGTGGGCTGAGAGAGGAAAGTAGCACTATATCTAATAGATTAAATGTAGATGGTAGAAATTGCGAGCGATTTGCACTTTTACTCGCCGAACTGTCTGACAGCATTTGACCTGTTCACTTTGATAAAGTGGGCGAAACAAGCTATAGGCCTATTTAAAACCACAATTTGCATTTTGCCCCTGGCTAAGTTTTACACTGAGCCAAACAGGTGCATTGATAAGGTAAATATACTGTATGTGGACAACTACCAGACAGCCAAGCATGATGGATCATGTTTTGACAGGTACTGTTGGCACAGTAATAGTGGAAGGGTCTTGTGCTCTTTTAATACTTTATAGTTATCGCATTTCACATTCTGTGACGTATCATTTGTAGGGAATCTGTCATGATGGTGGCTGGGTAGTAGCAGCTAGACTGAGCTGTCAACCGAAGGATACAATGGTGTTAGGTTCAGGTCTAGTATGATTTATTGGGGTGCCATGTCTTGTCATGGCTGTGGCAGTTAAATGGTTTGAAAACCATAGCATACTAAAAAAAAACAAGGTATCCAGGTTAATTCTGAAAGGTGGTGGACTGAAGGTCATTATTCTTGATTCACTATTTGCCAGAATGATTAACTCACATTTTCGTCTCGGAATGACAAAGCGTAAATTCTACTCTGATCAACTCCCAACTAGCCTACTCCCTCTTGAGTCTTGACACGTATCTTACTCAGTTGCAGACAGATGTCAGACCATACATAGCGTGCTATAACAAATGTGTCAACATGTAAAAAGGCAAGACTGGCAAAAAGTGTAGGCTACTTGATTCCAATTTCTTATTCATCATCCTTCATGGGGATTACTCTGCATATTATTGAACTAGCCTAGCTATTTTATACAGACCACATCTTATACACGTAATGCATTGGTAGCACACGTCATTTTTGTTAAACTAATACTTCTAAAGCACTTTTACGAATCTCAAATTTTGAATGCAGTGCAATTGTTAGTGTTTTGAAGTAAAGACCGAATCGTTCGAAACCATGTTCATTTTAGGTAGGCTACATTGTGTCGTAGGCTAGTTATTTTGCCAGTGTACACTTTGGCCAATAAGCGGTTTGAAATATGAGGGGGAACATTTTCAATCTTAAAAACTCAACTCCAGTGGCCAGCTTCGACTAAAATTAAAACAACTTATTATTATAGTGTAGCCGACAAGACTAGAGGATGATAAGTGGTGTTACCTGAATTGTACATGCAGGAGTCGTGCTGCAGGACCGGACTGGACTCGGTTATCACGAACACTTTGTTGGAAACGGTTGTGGCCTTCCGCCATAAATTGTGGTACAGTAGGAAGCTGAAGTGTTGTTTGGACGTAAAATATAGGTTGTAACGTAACACTTAAACATGATAAAACAAGCACCATTGCGCGGCACATCTCCTCTACTACAGTTAGCGCAGGTGTATCTTATCAGTGGCTAATTAACGTGACGTCATTTCTGACCCTGCAATTTCGTTTTACCCGAGCATCAATCTTCCAAAATAAAAGCTTATCGTAACACGAAACCACGTGGTATATTTAGGTTTCACTGAGCTATCTGGATAACACACAGCATAGCGGCTGCCAACATGGCTGCCCTGCATGCATATCCTATCTGCCACCATGTAGTTCTGATGAAATCCAGATTGTGATTGGAGATTAACACTCACCAATCATCAAAACTGAGTGAATTCTCTCTCTGGCAATCAACCTTAGCATACCATCTGTCACCCTGGCAGGGAACCACCCTGCCATGTTCTGTTGGTGCTAAGCTGCCTCAGCATTCAAAGAGGAATATCTCAGACTTGTCACAACACTTTTATTGAAAAAAACTTTAAACACCAAGGTTTGACTTATTTCACATACATGTCATAAATGCTGTATTCTGTACAACACATGTTATTAGGTGAACCACACCAGTGCCTCCGCTTACATTTATGATGCAATTTATAAAAAGCCACTGGCTCATTTACCTAGTGTTATTTATTTAGTTTTTAATATTGACATTGAATGTTGGTTCACTTCCTTTTAATACAAGAGTCTTTCAGGAGCTGACAAATTTGCACCACTTTCCTCCTCCCTTTAAGCTCCGTCTCCCTAGTGACTGAGCAATACAGCACACCGTGGAAGGACAAAAATGGCCTGGATATGACGCTGCCATGCTGTTCCCTTCCTCTAGATCACCCCTGAAAACCACTCTGGCATTTCTATCGGGTCCCACAGGACAAGGTGTTATGCAAGTGTGATCTGAAGGAAAAATTGGGACATAAAGAGATACTCAATCTTAAAGAGCTACTGTGCTTTCTTCATTCTCCTCAAAAACACAAGAGTCTACTTTGAGTTGTCCCATCCTGGAAAAAGGTCTTGGAGCTTGATCCAACCCACCCGGGAACATTAGATGCCTTTGGGTTCTTGTACCTGTCCAAAGATTTCATGTATACCAAGTTACCTATTGCTCTTTCGGTGCATGAAAAATAAATAAATAAACCTTTGAAAAATTCATGCCTATGCCAGATGGAAATGTCAAGGCTAAGAGCAGTCTGTTGTCTTCCTGTGCTAACAGGCTATTAGAGGATTTCTCCTGGCTTCCTTGCTTTAAAAAAATTAACTTTTTTTCAGCAGGGCTGTTGAGGACCCGGTGGTATCCCGGTTGGCGTGTCCATAGGTGTGTTTCTTTGACCGGTGAGGTGCTTCAGTCTGAGCTCCTCTCTGAACTCATAGCCTAGGAGGTTGGGTTCATGGTTGCAGAGATGAGCGTAGGCATCAGCTAAAGCCCGGATGTGGGGTATGGTGAGTTCCGTCGGGCGCAGTGTGGGGTCCACATCTGCTCTCTGCATCATCTCCTGTGTCAGCTCAACACGACACGCCTCAGGGAACAACTTTCTGGAGGGTAACAAAAAAAATGAAGAAATGATTCCTCCACTCAGGTCGCTTTGATATCTTAATGATCATGCATGTTTAATGGTATGATAGTTCAAACAGGAAGAAACTATCCCTCAGCAATTATTTTGAACCTGTGAAGCTAATTGAAATCACACAAAGGGCTAGAAGTGCTCATGCATTGTTAATGCGTTCCACTGCCGTGCTCCATAGTCAAGGGATGCACATACTGACACTAAACTCACAAAGAGAGAACTTCTCAAACACAAGAAAGAGCAGCTATAATTCATATGTCCAATTTCCATTCATGTTGATGGCTCTTATACAGATAAGCTCTCTCTCTCTCTGAATATTAAACTAAGAGAGATGGCTTTTTTTATTTTTAAAAGACATTTCCTT
Source organism: Ammodytes marinus (assembly GCF_949987685.1). Lineage (NCBI taxonomy): Eukaryota > Metazoa > Chordata > Actinopteri > Uranoscopiformes > Ammodytidae > Ammodytes > Ammodytes marinus. Next base: position 18,054,988 of record NC_137219.1, on the reverse strand, counting down.
TCGTTAGATGTTCTTCTGTATTCTTTCTCTGAGGGTTGATGAGCAATAGCCAATTCCACACACTTTGTGCAGTACAGATGCTTTTTAAGCGCTTCATCGCTGGTGCCTCCTCTACAATTTGGTGCCACTGCTGCCAACCCACTGCAGTTACATAAAAATGTGCTGCCTCGTCTTCCTGTGCAACCTAAATGACTCATAATTACTGCTCTCTTTCACACAGCCAGTTTTCTTTTGTTATCTGGGCCTACACAGTGGCTTCGGGAAGTATTCAGACGCCTTCACTTTTTGCATACTCTATTATGTTTTAGATGTTATTTGAAGATGAAAGTGTCATGTTGCCCATGAAAAAAGTTTTTTTGCAAATTAATTGAAAAACTAAAGTTAAATCTCTTATTTTATATTCAGAATATTGCTTTAGTACTTTGTGAAAGCCCTTCAGTTTTACAGTTTCAGGTTTTCTTGGTAATTATCTACAAGCTTTGCACATCTTGGAAGTTTAGCCCCTTTTTCCTGGCAGATTTGTCTGAGATTGGATGAGAAGTGTTTGTATCCACAGACTTGTGCTTAGCTCCTGAGACGAGCCAGGGGGACTCAATCAAGTAGACAGACACTCAAGAACAAGTAAAGAAAACAGTATGACCCTGACCACTATTTGGATTGCCACAGCAAAGGGCCTAAATACAAACATGTAAATGTGAATTAGAGAGTTCAGGTTGGTGGCAAGAATTGTTGACTTTGCCAAGAATTTGTCAATTTGATCAATTTGAAGTGTCATCTACAAACCAATAGAGTGTTTGAAAAGTGAAGGGGTCGACTTTCTGAAGCCACTTTACACTTTCCCAACCAGCCTGGGGGTGATGGGCAGCGTGCACATGCAAGATGGCATGTGGGCTTGTTGCTGGTGGTTTTGAACAGAGCTCTGAGGGTGCTCTGGAGTATGATTGATAGATGATTTTAGTTACAGAAAGGAGTAAAAAAAAGGAGTGTCTATTTCGAGTGGTGTTTGTGCCACAAAATTTGAATCCAAAAAAACATTCTAATTAATGAGGAGATGAGGTCGGTCGCCGTTGTAAGAACACAGGGAATGAAAAATGTAGAGAGAATGATAGATGAGGATAAGACTTGATTAAAAAGTAAAAAAAGAAAGAGAGGAAAGAGAGGTTAGATCCTTTACAAGATCCATCAAGCTGTATATTTGTGCTTACTCTACTCCTTTATGGCAGTGCTTCCTGCGGAACTGGAAGATGTTCCTGACGACTTTCTCCACCAGCTTGAAGGGCTGTTGGATCTGGGGCCGGACCAGAGGAGTGAAGTGAACTACGCCCACGTCCACCTACGCACACACACACACACACACACACACACACACACACACACACACACACACACACACACACACACACACACACACACACACACACACACACACACACACACACACACACACACACACACACACACACACACACACACACACACACACACACACACACACACACACACACACACACACACACACACACACACACAGAGACAGACAGACAGCAAGAAGAGTGTTCTCATGGGACTGAAGAAACAGAGTAACTGGACAGAGAGGGTAGGTGTGAGCAGAAAAATGCTGGAGAGAAAAGGTTGCCTGACAAATGGCAAGAAAGATAAAAAGCTGGGCAAAGAGAGAGAGAGAGAGACAGAGACAGAGAGAGAGAGAGAAAGAGGAAGAGGGATCAACACAATGGGATAAAAGAAAAGAGCAAAGGCAGAAAATAAGATGACGCAGCAATGGCTTGCTGGTAAGCCAGTTCCAGTTGCCACAGTAACACCTGTGCGATGGACCATAGACACTGAGCCTCTCCCTCTCTCTTTCTTTCCTGTCTGCTGTCTTCCCGTCTCTGCATCACAACAGAGTTTCCTAACATCCACAAGCCTGACTACTTTGGCACTCTCCTCTTAATCCTACCATCCTCTCTATCCGGCTCTACTGTTTCCCACTGAGCGTAAAACCGGTAGAGTGTGAGCATATGTTTATATATTCAGTGATGGGTACGTTGGGCAGCAACGGAGCTAATATCCTGCTTACGGAAGATTCTGAGAACACAAGTAAAAGGACTACTATTCTCTTATACCTATTAATTATAGTACCACTATATATTAAGTACTATTAAGTATAGTAACACTTTTTCATCTGTTTATGAAAATGTGTTCCAAGACTTTTAGCCAAGTAGTTCCTCATTTAACATTTAGCAAACCATTTCAACTACATGTTTTAACTGTTCCAGTGTAACTGGGGGGTGGTGGTAACTTGGCACCAGTTCTTCATTAGCTGCTGTCTCTTGATCCTTATGAGTCACCACTAAGTCAACATGACACAGTGTTGAGGTAATCGTGCCAGACTCAGCTGAACCTAACTATAGCTCTCAAATCACTCCCTCTTAAACTTTTTAGGCAGATATACAGTACATCCAATCGTTCTCTCTTTGTTGTATTCCTTGCCCTTTAAAGGATTGTCAACCCTCTTTATCTCCTGAATGCCATGATGGGGATCAAAGTAATTAAATTACATTAAAAAACTATCTCTCAAATGTCTGGATCTCTGCGTTTTGCAGCACAAAGAAGGCCATCATCTTCCAAGCGTGTTTCACATGATGCACTTCAGTCCTGTGAGTTATGACTTTTAAGGGTCTACTGCACAATCTGAGGGATACTCTACTGTGTAAACCAATGGCACAGCCAGACAGCGGGCAGCAGAGCAGAGCAGTCGCCTGTCTGTTTTTTCCATCTTTGGTAATAGTCTTACTAGTGAAGGAGCACTAAGAGGGACTGTACTCTCCCTGGCTGACAATGAGGCACAGAGGAAAAACATCAGCAGCAAAAAAAAAAAAACACACAAGCAGCAAAAACATTTCATTGCCCTTTAGTGCTTCTTGGCTTTGAGTGAAAGACGCTTTATACAGCAAGTTTTAATAAAATGGACATCTATATTAGTATCTCACACGTCCACCTGGATGGAAAATACTTTAAAATCAATAATAATGGCAATACACCCTATTCAGCTTTCAAGATGAAGACAGATGTTGCACACTACATGTGCAAGTATGTCATTGAGAGGAGACATAGCTATTAAAGAATAAAGCTAGAGGTGCATGAAAGGGAATGTTACACCCGCAGCATGTTTACATTTTAGGGCACGTCTTGCAAAAACCTGTATACGTGCTCCCCCTCTTACTCCTACAAACATGATAAAAGGACATCTAATTCCCCTCAGACTGTATGCCCTGACGGAGCTCCTCGTGCCTTCTTGTATTTCTGGGTTGGGTGACTCACTCTCCTTCACTGCTGCCTTTTGCTTTCCCAGGCTATGGGGCTGGCGTCGGTAATTAGGGGAGGACGACTAAAGTGGTCCATGGACATGTGGCGGATTTCTAATGAGCTGTTTAGATTCCATTTTTGTGTGAACAACTGAGGTAGCGCTTGAGAGCACTTGTAAACCGCAGCGCTATCTTTTATCAGATCTATAGATCCACAGGCAGGCCAGAGATGCCAGGCTGCTGCTGAGATTCCTGCCGCAGTGGCGTTTATTGGGGATGGCAGTGGTGGAGTCTGTCTGTCTATACAGCCCTGAAGGCTAGCTGCAACAATAGTGCAGAAAAAGCCTCAAACTCCTCTGCTCAGAATTAAATGGTTTGACATGGAGGAAGAAAAGAAGGATGTTATAATTTGAAACTGCAAGTGCCTGTGCTGTAAAGCTGTTGAGTTAATCTCATGATAAATGTTAATGTTGATCTCTATCATGTTTAACACAGTGTTAACATTGAATGATGACTTCATAGTATATTTGTAGAGTCAGTAATGGCCTTGGGCCTCTTCTTGATGAGTCTATTATTAATACACTCACCCTTTTAGTTCAGATGATGCATTTTAAATACAAAGGCCATTGGGCAGGTGTTTAGAGGGCATTGTGAGCTGTCGCTGCATCAATTGGGAGCACTTGTAAACTGCATCAATTGGATAGGATTTTGATAGTGATTTTATATTTGGATTGCAAAATATTTTTATCAATGCTATCGTGATGCAAGATCAGACCACCATATGTTAGGAAGAAGCAATCAAAAAAGAAATGTCTTTAATTTCACTCTCTGCTGGAATAATTAGGCCATTTATATTCCACACTTCATGATTTAGGAGAGGAGCAGGGGGAAAATTCGATATTGGGACTATACAGGCAGCAGCATTCCAGCCATCAGCCTGTCCAAGTCACTTTGCTGTTATGATTTATGTATGGCCTTGCTACACGGCTTCACTAGGTAGCACCACTAGAATATATCGTGCTCCCTGCCATTAATCCTTCCCCTGATAACCTCAACATGCAAGGAAACTCCGTCTTAAATCACACGCCGTCACCTGGGTTCTCCATAGAGGTGCTATGAACATGCTTTCACTACCCCGCCCTCCCCCATGCAACCTCTCAAACACTGTGCAGCTGGCAGATGCTGAACTGGGGTGGCAGACCGACTTATTGACCCTATCTGACAAGTTTAATATCGCTTCCTCGCTCAGGTTCTCATATCTCTCACCTCTCTCAGCTCTTCTTTAAACGACTGGCAGTAAGGATCATACATTCAGATAGAGACTGGAAATGCTCTGACGGTAAACATTTCTTGTAGGCTTGAGCAAACAATTGTATTTAGCAGTGGGAAAAAAACAAGTGAATCATTCCTAATTTGGTCTCTAAATTAGGTTGTTATATAAGGATCCATATTCCAGCTCATTAAATGTATCTTGCTCCAGCTCTCTCAATCGGGGCTAATTTGATTAGAGCTTTTTGAAAAGGAAGACTTCAAAGATTCACATGGACTTATAACCTGCGTCTCCCCTTACATATGGTATATACAATAAACAATCTGATAAACCTTGCATTTGTATTTCTTATGTAAAAAGGTCTACTACTCCTGATTCCCCTGGTGGAGCTTTGAAAGGGGGAAAATATGAGATAACTCCATCTATAAAGGTCACACTTACATATTAACATCCTTGTGCATTATCATATTTCAGGTGTTCGACCATCCCAAAGGTTAGCAGGGAACTCGATTACTCCAGCCTTACTTTTACCCTGTGGTTCTCCAGCTTAACTTTACCCTATTTCCACCTCTGATGTCTCCTTCTTGGTCAGTTCTTGCCCAGTGGCACGTGACTAGTCATTCTTCAAGTCCCTCTAAGCGCTTGGGGCACTGTGGCACCTGACCCACCAAACATTTGCGCTAACATAAAGGCAGGTTCTGAGCATGAGCAGTGGGGGTGGAAGAAAAGCTATACAGTACATACAACCAGGGAATAAAAGAGAGAAAAAGCTCCCAGAGATCCTGCAACTACAGAGGGAAGAGTTGCATTAATCATGACAATACCTTGAGAAGACAACCTCCATTACATCAGTGGAGGGAGACAGCCTCTCAGAGAAGAGAAGGCAGCAGTCGATGTCGCTGACTATACTAAGCTGATGTTGCTTGAGGGGTTTGTGGAGGAAGGGCTTTGGCTTCCTGTGCAGGCACTTCCCATGAAACCTCCCAAGGCATTCACATTCAGGGCTGTTAGCCCTAGCCCTTTGACAAGATCAGCTCATTGGAGAAATGCTTTCGTCAAAGAAGAAGCTTGAACTTTGACCAAAAATGTGAAATTGAATTTACTGGGCGCAGTGGAATAACAAATGAGGACAACGTGGGAAAATCTGTTTTGTTGGGATATTTAAAAACTCATAAATGCCATTCCACATATATCACTCGGGATTCAGTCTTAATGGAATACGCTAAAGAGTCTCATTAATCAAGCTAATGCCGGTAATTCCGCAACACGTCACAAATGTTTTGTCTCGGGACAGGTTTACACCTTTTATGTAGGCTGAAACTGGACCTGTGCCCTGCTCAACGACAAGATTGCATTGACAGCGACATCACAGCTATCACACAACACCTTATGCATCTCCGCTCTAGAAGAAAGAAAACTATGAGCACATAAACCAATTATGCAAGGAAGGACATAAAAGAGGAAAATGCAAATGGGGACGATAAAAGCCCCCCCTTGTGTGGGCAAAAGAGAGCGTGGCTGGTCCGGCTGTGCCTCAGAGCTATGCTGCACAAAGGCTCGTGAGATCTGCTATGAGGTGATAAAATAAAAGGGAACCACGCTCATCATACGTACGCAATATCTTTACACATCACAGTGTCACACGGCTGCACTCAACGGGCCCATGCTTACTATGTTTTGCTCTTTTCTCCTTCCATCTTTTTCTCCCCTTTTATCCACTCCATTTATAATCCATTCATTTATTTATCAACATCACCATCAGCACTTAGGATGTCATCGGTAACAGGTCATACACGTAATACTGAAGCGTGCCTATTGAAAGGTGGAGAATGTGTCTTCCTGCTGCAGCGGTTTCCCACAAGGAGCCCAGAAAATGTAGTGCTGAAGGTCGACACCAACATCGCACCGGAGGTAATGTGGTGTGTGCAACGTCCCCGCATGCTGGCTAGATCTCATTTTAAGAAAGGGTCTCTTAGGGCTAGTTTCATGGGGAGAACAGTGTTGACTGGAGACAGCATTGGGCCATAATAAAACAAACAGATCAATAGGTAAAGAAATCAATTGCTACCAACCGAGCTGCACGTAATGGCAACACACCACAGTGGTCAATGCCTGGGCGTCCTACTGTAAAAGTGTGGGGGGTGGGTAGGCAAAATTATTTCCCACAGCTGGCTGCTTTTGCCAACGCAGCAAAATACAAGCAACACACATCTGCCTTTCCAAGGGTAAAGTTTCCAAGGGTATCATGCCCATTAGTCCACCTCTCTCATTTTGTCCTTTTTGTCATTCATGAATCAAGGCCGTCCTAGCCACTCCTAACCCTGTTGTATGTCGTCCTACTGAGACGAGAGGAAAGACAGCAGAGTAGCAGCTGGGAGTTTTTAGACTCCTGCAGACGTATGCCTGATGAAGATGATGCCCCGGGGAGGGTCACTTTTGGCATGGTGGGGCTGGGGTGCACATGCTCCTCTGGCCTCTGGACCAACACACAAAGCTTCATAGAAAATGAGCTCAGCTGGTCATAATGATAATAGATTTTATTTTTGTCTTAATTAGAATACTCTGCCCAGTTGTGTAGTGGGGGTTCTGTTTGGAACTGGTATCTAGACTTTGCATCTTGGCCGTTTCTTATCTTTTAACAACAGCACTGCTGCATAATGATTAAGCTGCTTAGCAACTCAATAAAGGAATTGGATAGATTTATTTTGAATGTATTGTCGTTGTCGGTCCAAACTGAATTTTAGCTGAAGAAACAAATTATGTCACCCTCTACAGTAAACTACAACCTGTTTGAGCAACAAATAAACACCATTCTACACTAAGGCATGCCTTCATATTATGTTAGATGAAAGATGATGCCATTTTTGTCGTTTAATTTGAGCTTTTCAACGTAATGGGAAGGGGTAGCCTACAATAGGATACATTTTGTAGGCTATTGATATACACTTGATACATTTATTACAAAACTGTTGTTTTCATAAAAATGGACTCGCAAGATGAATAGGTAGGATACAGAATTTTCACAACTAGCCTAAATATAGGTCAAATATCCTTGTAACACAGCTTTTTGATGTATCCAATAGTTGTCTGTGGAAACAGAGCGTGACATAGGCCTATAGGCCTACTGTAGGCTATAGGTAGAAGTAGGCAGCATAATCAAAAAAGACTCGAGAAAACACAAAACCTTTGCTATCTGACCCTGTAGGCCTAATTTAGGCTGTAGCCTATAGCCAAGGTGTCATAGGGACTATTTCTTTGGGGGGGGGGTGGGGGGGGGGGGGAAACAATCAGAAGTCTGAAGACTATTTATTGGACATTGTTTATGGAGGGACACATTGCCAATTAAACTTTGTACAAATTACATTCGCAGAACCACGACACATTATTTAATTGCAAATAAATAACCCAAAGCTTTCTGCATTGGCACCTATGGTTCCTTTAGCCAACTCCGATCAAGGCCAAACTGCTGTCACGACGATAGTTTGATTATTAACAGTGGCAGGATATGGCTTTTATGAAGTGTATTACGTTATACAGATCAGTGCTTTAATTTACCTATTTGTTTTGTTTTATCAACTAGATGGGTATTATTTCTGAAGTGAAACGCGTAGTAGGCTAGGCTTGGCAGGTGTAGTCCGTTAGTGATGGAGTAACGGTCCGGCCGTTGGTTTTCGTCATAAAAGGAGGTGACGGCAGAACGGAACGGTACAGTCAGTGACGTTAAACCGTTTTAAAGTTGTTGTGAGAAAGACACCCCTACTCTACAGCACGCTCGCGCATACGCCGGCGAGGAGAAAGAGAAAGAGAGAGAGAAAGAGAAAGAGAGAGAGAGAAATAGAGAGAGAGCGCTACGGTTATTCCTCCCAGGCTCCTGCCAAAGCCTGTGAGGTCCATAGAGCTGGGATGTCCTCTCATACGCTGTTGCTAAGGAAATGGATGGCTTTAATGGATCCGCGGTCCGGGCTGAATTCTCCTCCTCGCCCCCTCATCAGCCTGCTGTCTTTCAGTGTGTGACTGTGTGTGTTTACAGGAACCACTGCGAACAACGTGACGCGTCAGCTCTGCACCAGCCGGGGTAAGGGATTATTTCAACATCGCTCTCCCCTTTTCTTGGACCGCAAAATAACAGCAAACAATTGGACTGAGTTTAGAGATCACGACGTGTTCATTTAGATTAGCGACACCACAAAACGCCAAGGAAGTCCTACAAAATAGTAGGCTAATAAAGAAGGAACTGACGGTAGCCTACGTTCACAAAGTTTAATTCTAGCGGCTGAACTTAACTGAACGAACTGGTATTGTACATGAAGATAACGTTTTGTAACAGTTCAAAAAAGGTAAGCTCATTTTATTAGCTAAACGGCACCGAAATCAAAGTGGTAGAATGTATAGTAGCTATATGAGTGGGGTAAGGGCACTGCAGCTTTAAGTCCACACAGCTATTGAGCATTACAAATACCACAAACTAATTTCTCCCTCTCCAATGACAGCTCCATGTGGCTAAGGAGAAGGAGAAGACAGCTCAGAGGAAATGCACTAATGCACAACAGCCCCAGTGTTTTGCTTACCTGCTGTATAGTCAGCCAGTGCCAGCTCGTGCATCACGCTGCCCTTTGTTTCCAGACAGAAAAGTCTTTGCTTATGTATAGTGAATGAGGGGAGAGGGGACCCACTCAGTACAATTCTCATTTCAATCTCTCTCCTCCAGCCCAGTGGAGCCGCAGCTGAGGAGCTGAGCATTTGACCAGCAGCTGGTGCGGCACCGAGGCAGAGAGACGGCTGGACAGTTTGAGACCACGAGCCTGGCTGGCGCTGGGTGAATGCCGCCTGGCGAGGACGAGGGCTGAGGCGGCAGCAACATCAACTTTAAAAAAAGGAGCATGGCATCCACGGGCATGCAGATATTTGGATTTGTCCTGGCACTCTTGGGCATAATGGGTGCCATGGTGGCCACTCTGCTGCCCAACTGGAAGGTCAGCGCAGATGTGGGCTCCAACATCATTACGGCCATTTCCCAGATGCAGGGTCTGTGGATGGACTGCACATGGTACAGCACGGGCATGTTCAGTTGCACACTGAAGTATTCGGTGCTTTCACTACCTGCGTACCTGCAGACTGCACGCACCACCATGGTGCTCTGCTGCGTACTGGCTGCCTTGGGCCTCTGCCTGGCATCCCTGGGACTAAAGTGCACACGTTGGGGAGGAGGACGGCGCTCCAAGCGGCACGCCGCCATCGCCAGTGGTGGCTGCTTTGTCGCTGCGGGCTTCCTGTGTCTGGTGCCTGCTTCCTGGTTTACCAACGAGGTCATCACCAACTTCCTGGACTCCAGTGTGCCCGAGAGCAATAAGTTTGAGCCTGGGGGGGCTGTGTACGTGGCCTTTGTTTCAGCAGGATTCCTCTTTATGGGGGGGTCCATCTTCTGTATGTCCTGCTCGGGGAAGAGGCACGGCCCCCACGACCTGGTCCTGCTCCCTCCCCCTGATAAACTACTGCTCCAGCAGCAACAGCTGCTCCATCAGCAGGAGCTCCAGCACCAGTACTGCTCTCTCTCCCCTTTAGACAATAAGACCGGCTACAGCCTGCAGGACTATGTGTAATAAAGCAGCGCTGTGTATACACTACGGCTAAAAGGAGACCAGCCTGAGGGGGGAACCATCGCTACACACAAGGCTCTACTCCAGATGGAGGTGGGGAAAATATGAGTGGAGGGCAACAACTTTGAATACATTTTCCCCTCTTTGTCTATCTCTTGCTCGTCTACCTTTTTCTGTTTTGCAAGCACAAGCAGTGGAGGTATTCCCTAAGCAGCGCTTTGGAGCAGTGTGAATGTGTAAGGAGCCAGGATAAGGTGCTGCAGCATCGACGGAAGCCACTAACCAAATGCAGACATCCTTCATCGTCAGTAAATCACAGTTACAGTTCCCTCGGGAATGGATTAAGCAAATAAGGAAAGCCTTCTGTGCAGATTATTTTTTCCCCTCGCCAAAGGTTTGAAATGATGGAAAGAAAGCAATCATTTAGCTGCTATTTGCAATCGTTTGATACCCCCCTCCCCGTTGACTAAATAGGCAATATAACGCCTGAGAGCAGTAAGTGGAAACCCCTTTCATAGCAAGCCATTGTAATTTTTCGTATACTTATCCACTAGAATGCTGGGTGGAAATTGATTGAAATAAATGGTCATATCTTTGTTAGTTACTAGACTGATGTTGATATTTTGGCTCGAAAAAGCATGCTGTGTGGAGCCTGTCTGTGTATTAATACAGCGGAATGCCTGGTAGAAGACTGAGACATAGCCACAAAATGCCTGTGCCTGAAAAGCTGTAGAAACATTACCCTGTTGTAACTGTTCAAAGAGGACTGTCAGGAGGAGTGGATTGTGGGCAGCTGGGCTGGATTTGAGACAGAAAATGCAAACAGTTGTCCGTCTCTCTCTCTGTCTGCAGGTGGAAATTTAGAGAGAGTGGGAGAGAAATGAATAAGAAGAGATTCAATCCTCTAACGTAGAGAACTATCTGATATGGTGTTTCGATATTTCCATTCAGATGAAAACATACTGCCTGTAGGAGCTACCCATCCAAATCCATCTACCCATTCCTGCATGCTCAGACACACACACGCTTACTAATGTTATGTGTGTGTATTTGTGAACACAGTAAACACTCAGACACGGAGGCTTTTTGCATGTGCTTTTCACTCCTGTCATCCTCCTCCGCACTGCCATGGAAACAGAATCCGCCATTCAAATACTTATATTGTCTGGGTGCATGTCAGTGAGTGATTTGGACTTGTTTTTTTTAGGGGGGGAGCATCTTTTTTTTCTCTAGCCGTGGCGCCATAAGCTTTAATCAGAGCCAGTGCTTACTGTCCTCTAATCTTGTTTGTTAGGCAGCGTCGCTGTTATGTTGTCAAAGGTTTAAGAAAATAAATGCTCCTCTTTGCTGCCCAATGCTATGGTGTCTACACCATTTAAGCAGACTCTCAAGGATGAACATATTTTTAAATGGTGCAGTGGCAGAGAGAGAGGCGACAAAGCAAAAGCAAGTAAAGCAGACGCTTCTTCTTGAGTCACGGCTGAATGAGTAGCTGTGTGGCAGGCAGCTAAAAAAGGTTTGAGTCATTCTCCATATGTGACTTGTTTTCCAAGTGCGTCAGCAGTGTGCATATGCTTCCAGTCTACACCTGGCTGGCTGGTCTCGGTGTCTTAAATTGGAGCCACTTGACTCTACCACTAGTCCCCCTGTCTCCTACCTGTCACTCTCTTCGTTCCCCCCCCCCCCCCCCCTAGTCCCCCCGTCCTGCTTGTGTCACATGTCACATAGATACTATCGCTGACAAGAGAAAGCTGATGCATGTTGAAAGCATGGCCACCAAACACACACCCGCACACATCAACAAAACTCCCACCTATTTTTGTGGGATGTCAGTGGCACTGTCACGCTTTGACACAGCCATGCTGTCTACTCTTCACTGGGGTAAAAGGATATCAGAGGAATATTGTTTGTGTGCTTGAGACAGGCATTGGCAGTGATGTATAGGACTGCACATTCTCTCCTTCTCTCTCATAAACATGCAGCTTCCTGGGGGAGAGCAGATGGCTAAGCCCAGCTCGCCACCTGCAGGCTATTGCCAGCAAGCCACGGGCATCTCCGCAGGGCACTGCTGCCGGCCCTGGCAGCCCCTCTAGGGCCAGGTTTTTACCCCTACCTTGACTTGGTTCATCTTGCCCAGCACAGACTATAGCCGACATTACTGGCCTCCTGACAATAACTCACTGCCCTAGGCACCATAACCGATGCAATAAACAAAGTAAAGAATGTGCCATGTCATCAACCAATACTGACACGTTTCTGTATGTGTTTTTTGAGAATGTGCCAAATCGTCTTATGATGACACGTTTTAATACTATCTGGAGTTCTTTCTCATTGTTTTTTTTTAAATGCTTTGTTTTTACATGAATTATACTTTGGCAAATATTTTATGGATTTGTGAGACTGAGACTTTGTCTCAAGTCAACTAGATGCTTGTGGACAGACCAGTGTATAGCTTTTGAGGGTTATTTTAAATCCTCTTTATTCCTCATTTCCCCAAAGCACACCAAGACTTTACTGGGCATGAGACAGACATTGGAAAGACACGAGTGTGGTATTTTGTGTGTTTGTATTAGGAATTCTGGTTCACTGTAAGTCTTCACAAGTATCTAGGCTTCTAAAGGTGTTTGTCTTTACTGAAAGATCAGGATTCCCTCTGATTGTTTCAATATAAAATACAATATCATTTTCATGCCATATCTTCTTTATAAGAAGACTACTCAATGCACCTTTACCTCTGTTACTTTATTTGACAGCAGTTTGAAATGGCTGAGCAATCCAAGCTCCCTGGACCAGTAGAAATACATAACACTACTGGCACTCTGGTAGAAAACAAAGGGAAACTATTTCTGTCTGATAGGATTCAGCACGGAAACAGGAGCTAAGGATTTCTCTTTTTTTCATGGCTGTGCAGCTTGATCATCAGCACGCAATTTCATTCGCTTATAAATGGCCAGAGTGCAAAGTGACAAGGTCCTAAAAGTCTAAAGAGTAACAACTCTCCTGCATATACTGTAACAAGACATAAAATTATCATTTTGATAATTGCCGCTTATTTCCGTGGATGCTTTAGCACTTCTTACGTTGCCAGAGCATATTTGTGATGATGAACAGTTCACAAGTTCTGATACAGTTGTCTCAATGTGCTTGTGCAAGTAGTTCTATTTTTTACCAATAAAACTATTTTGTGAACGCAACGTTAAGCCATGCATGTAGTCTGTTGTTTGCTTTAATGCTTGAGATGCGGATAAGGACAGAGATAGCATTCACCTTCCTGCCAAATGTACAGATTGTTGGATAGGACAGGCTGTGCAGAGTGTGGGCAGGCAGGCTGCTCATACGCAGCACCCAGGAATACAAAGGGATCAGTCCAACTTAAAACAAAAGGCATCCATAAAACATGGCTGTGTGCAAAAGGGTTTTGAAGACGGAATTACCATACCACACCCAGCCTTTTCCAATCATTCCTAACTGATCTGATAGCATGGGCTAATAGATTAAAAGAATCATAACAACCCCTGTGGGAGGTTAAGGGAATGGGGGTTATCTCTGTTGTCAGCCGGATCTGACACAGAGTCATGAGGTTACTGACATGTAGAGCTGCTGTTGATAATCATTGAAGATGACCACAAAAGAAGGCATTCACATAATAGCCAAACAGACTCCAGCTGAAATGTATCACTAACATGAATGTGCACCAATATAACTGCAATAAGCAAGTGGAAGCTTATTCCAAATATATCTATGTATGTACCTGCTAATAAATAACAAGCAAACTGCTGTGCAGGAATGCCAAATATATAAATGTATAAACAGAGACTCCAAGTAGAGCAAGTGGAGTTGAATCAATTAGTCAATCAGCAGAAAAATCATGTGCAACCATTTTGTAGATGGATTCATTTTTAAGGTCAATTTGTGAGGCAGAAATGCATAATTCACTGGGTGACAGCTACTTCATTGTAAGCATAGTTTTTGGTCTAATGTTATTATAATTTAAATATATTTGGGTATTGGGCTAATGTAATTATAATTTGAATATATTCGGGTCTTGGGCCGAGTTATTATTGGAGCTGCAGTCTTCGACTGTAAGAATTTCCTTCTCAGTACATTACTTAGTTGCGATTGAACTGATATGAAATTAATTCAAGTGATTCTGATCAACAATTACATTGTTTCATGTTGTGCATTTGTCAAAAAGGTATATATTCATTATAAGAGATATTAAACGTGCAAATATCTATATCGGTATGGGCCTCAAATAACAAAAAAAGACACAGCTGCTCCAAGTCTTCGGCATGACTTGCTGCATGAAGATGTGTTTAGCCTTGAGCAGAATACTGTACAGTATGTTTTTCACCTTTACTATCCGTGTCATACAGCCTATAGATTTTAAAAGGCAGCACCTCTAAAATTCTCACTTTCCAAGAGAATTCGGGCTCTCGACGATCGGAGCCTCGTAGACGCCGACTGAGTGGGTAAGTGCCTTCCCGAAACAAACATAGATTATTCAAGGCTCTCCCGCTCTCATTCTCCCACTCCTCTTGGTTATGCAACAAGAGTGCAGATCAAATAACTACTCATCTCGTGGGGAAACGCTAATAAGATCCGCTCCTCTGTGTATTTAACCTACATTTTCCATCAAAAGACTTTTACCCCATGTTACCGCGGTGACAGTTCCTGAATGGGAGCTTAGATGAGGGGAGGTGAGCGCTCGTCGGTTTGAGGCAGGGGTTAATCAGGCGTTGAACCTCTCTGCCACGTCAAACTCGCTGATTATTTTATTGACCTGCTTGACCGGCAAATAACCTCTTTGAAGATCAGCCACAAAAAAAAGATAAGTAAGAAATGTGGAAAACAATGAGACAATGGCTGAACCCACAGGAGCATTCATTAACTCCACTAGTCATGCTGGCAGACACAAAGAGCTAGACAGACAGTGGAACATGTTAAAGGGGGAGTCAGTGATTCTGGAGAATGCTTGTTAATTTTTTTAATGAAATCAGCAAATATCTCCTCACGGTCCGCTACATGTCTAGTGTCCATACTGTATGTGGGCGGTAAAATATCCAGTGTTAACACACAGTCTGAGCTATATAAACAAAGGGTATGTAAACATAGCTGGCAAAATGCCCGTTTACAGAGCCTAGGCTGTGTATTAATAGCAGCTTTCTTTTTTCAGCACAAACAGTTCATACTAGCGGATCGTGATTAGATATTACCGATTTTGACCAAAAGTGATTTTGACAAAAAACATTCTCCAGAATTGCTGACTCCACCTTTAAGGACTTGTCATGATCACCACATTCCTTGAAATAAAGCAAGCAATCCAATCCCTCCGTCGCCTGTACCTAATGTGCGTCTCTTTGTTCTGGACAGCAGTTATGCTAATTGAGGTCCATATTGGAGATGTAATGCGGCCATCAGCACTGGGGGAGAATGACCTTCCTTTGTTTGGAGCTGCTCTCCAGTGGTCTCAGTGCTCATACGAGGCTGTGGGAATAATAGCAATGACCTTGACTGAACAGTTAACTGCTGAGAAAGGCAGTAAAAAGCTGTGGGGATGACAGACAGAGCGCTTGTAGGAAAACAATACATTCTGACAGTTCAAAAGGAGACCCCTTAAATATTTCAGCCTGGAGCACGGGGCGGGACGCGTGGCCCGGGACGATTCTGTAAGCTGAAGGTGAGGCAGGCTAAACTGGTTTTGTTGCAATCGATATCTCTCTTGATGAAAACGGTCACTGTAGAGAATGACTGTATATTGACACAATACTACGATGCTTATGGGAGAGCACAGAAACAAAAACAAGCTAATGCAGAGGCATACTTTAAAAAATGGACAGGAGGCTCGATACAGACGCCTTTGGTTTATGGAGCGATAAAATCCTTTCTTTTTTAGGATTGTGCAAAACCTCCCATTGCATTCAACCCACACCCTCAGTAGCTCAAAAACTGTCTGACATGAAGACATGAAATCAAACTGCATGAAGCTGAAATGGGAGCCCTTAAAGTTAATAGCTTATGGATTGATGCTTCCCCATTATGGCGATGCCTTTTTCCCCACCGACTTCATTAGTTATCAGTGTATCTTAGCACTGCCAGCAATTTACTAATTTGAAGCCAACCTGCCCTTTACTGGGACAGGGTTTAAGCATTACTCCTCAAATTCCTGCATATTCTCTCTGCATGCTCACTAACTTAACATAGCTGAAGTTGCCAAACACTGAGCGCTGACTGTGAGCGATCCCGGCACCGTTTCTTGTTAGGAGGAGCTAAAGATCTCTGGAGATTTTCAAAAGCCAGCTATGCCAAGCTCGGCATTTTGTTTAAGGGAGGGAGGAGGGAGGAGGGAGGACGGCGGCAACTATAAGCAGCAGCAGCTTATTTTTAGCTTTTCTTTACCTTGTGTCTGTGATGTTTTGAGTCCAAGCCTTCAGGCGTTTACCGCGACGGCACGGAGTCATTGAAATAACTTTCGCCGATACTCTTGATACCACGTTTGACCTCGTTTGTGGGGATAAGAATAGGCCGAGATGAATTGTGTGCCTGTAAAGTGTGTGACAGTGGGAAGTGAAAAAAGCAGGGCAGCCTTCTCTGAATGGATTCTCAGTCTTTACTGTTAAGGCGAGAGGAGGGCCACTTCAGGTCACAGAGCAGGTATATCCATCACATAGGCTGCCACTGCATTACAACAGACTGAGGTGGGTCACATTCAACACTAAAATACACTCTAAATTCAAAAGGATATACATCCTTTGCTACATAAAACAGCTGCTGACACCGTAGCCGTGAAATAAAACAAAACAGATCAGGAAGACATATCACCTATCTGAATGCAAAGGTGTGTGTAGCTGCTGGATTCCAAATTCTGCAATACAACTGCCAGCCATAATAAATGTTCAATGCAGCGTCACCAAATTTAATTTAGGCTCTGCTAATCTGTCCTGTGCTTCTGGTCCACGACGCTGTACAAGGCGAACATCTGTAGGGCTCTCCTCCTGTGAGGCTCAGTTAGTTGGGGGGTGATGGCTGATGCAGCCATTACTCAGAGAGAGCTGACGACCGGCCCAGACAACCATCTGCTGGAGGTACGCCTCGCTCTCCTCTCAGATCGATCTCTGTCATGAATCTGTCTTGTAGCGCTGCGTACTGGTGAGGAGCAATCTTGGCTGTCTTTCACTTGTTTTTCTTACATCCCTTTCCAGCTTTTTTCCTTCCGTTCATTCTATCCACACACATATCCGATCTGGGCTTTGTTCAATTCTCACCTCTCCTTGCTTGGGCTGGGTATTGAAGTTGAATACTTTTTTGGCACCGACCGAAATGCCTCGATACTATTGAGTATTGAAACATTTCTTGACTTTCAACGTCAGTGAGCCAATAGGAAAGCAGCATGCTTAATGTGTCAAGATCTTATAGTGCTGGCTGCGTGGTGCTGCAGTGGCTCAGGAGACAGGATAGTTGTGGTAATCTGAAGGCACTACATTCCTACGATTTTAGCTTATTTTAAGTTTTGTTTATTGATATTCTGTAAAAATGCCAATGAGCTGAAAAATAAAACTTAGATCTTTTTCACCATAATGTGTAATGTCATCTTGTTAAAACTGATAGAGGAAAATATCGTTCAGATATCGGTATCGAAAAATGTTCCGACGATGCCCAGCCCTACTCCTTGCCTTTAGTCTTTTATCTCACTGTGGTTTCAGTCACTTCACACTGATTCCTCTCTCCATCCATCTTTTATTTTTTTATTGTCAGCAACACTTGTTAGCGAGATGTGGCGCTCTGTAGGAGCTCTTGAGAGGAGGCGGCAGGTTGCCCGTGATGGAGCATCTATTGCTCGCCTTATGGACCTGCCCATGAGGACCAGGAGTTGATTTAAATCACATTCTGCAGAGGAAGCAGAGAGGAGCGGGAAGCAGAGAGGAGCGGGAAGAGAGACGAGCAAGTCGACACACACACACACACACACACACACACACACACACACTCTCTTTACTCTTTGCAAATCAGCTTTCTAGGGCCGTGAAGATGAAGCTGGATGATTGGATGTCCGTGCTGAAGATGTGAACTCTTGATGGAAGCGTTCACTCAAACCCTCCTTGACCCCTGAGCAGAATGCTAATGAGAAATGTGTATAATGAAGCAGAAGCAGCAGAATAGCTGTCCCTATTAGCGGTTTGCTTCCTTACAGAGATGTTTATGATATTCATATAGCTGTGAATGACAGAGGCAATTTGAAGCTCACTCAATCCGTCTGTGCATTGGAGACTTAACAGGAGGCGAGTGACTAACAAGGAAAGGGAGGCAGGTGTGATCTTCAGTAGGACAGACCTAGGAGTGAGCGCTCAGGCTGCCTGAGGGGAACACCATCAAAAGGAGCCAATCGGCGCTCTCAGAAACCTTCAAGGACAATCTCAGTCACTCGATGTGACACAAGAAGAGGTGCAGTCCGGGGGCGAGGAGAACAAGACGGACAGATTAAAACAGCAAGGATAAGAGCCTATCTGCCCACACCACGTCAATATGGGCCCCAGCAGCTGCTAATTTAAAATGGATTCAACATTTCCCCATCTCATTATCCCTTTAGCCTGCGCAAGCTACATCCTATAGGCACAAATCAACCGACACTTCCCCCCGCCCCCCTCGCCTTTGACTGAAGCTATTTTCTCATAATTGTATTTGGTTCAGTTATTTCATCGCTTTTTTCTGAGGCTCTTTGTGACTCACTCTTTGTTTGATTACACAGTATTAACCCACTTCAGATGTTTTTCACAGTCCAATTATTGCCATATATGTGTAATACAGCACCTGCGCATTTGAATTCGCTATAATGTACAAGAGGTGCCATTGGTGAATCTGACCAGCCAGGGACATTTTCCTTTCACCGAAATGTTCATAAATATAGAAATAGCTTGTATACGTGACTGAGCGAACCTGTTCCAGGATAGCCATGACCCGCTCAAAGCTGCTTCAGACATGACATAGCCAAGCATACAAAGACCTCTTCATTAGCAAAATCAGTGATCCCAAAGCTTCAGTGGGAACAAGATAATACCAACCATTGAGCCGGTTCATTGGCAGTAGGTATGAAGCACAGTCACACACACTGCCTTAAAAAGAGCACACACATGTTGCAGATACCGGGAGCGAAAGACAGAAAAAAAGTAGATATAGAGGGAAAGGTCTTCAATATTTTGCAGACAGTGTTACTCCGCCATTATAATTGACTTCAGCCATTTAAAAGTGGGACTCAGCGATTCCGTAGAACATTTGTTGTCAAAATCTATTTTTTGTCAGAATGAGTGAACAAAGCACCGTAGCTAACAACAATGCCAGGTAACAGTGCCTAAGCTGTGCATTAACACAGTTTTTTTTTCCAGGGCAAACCTTTCATTAGGGTAGCGGATGGTGAGCAGATATTCAATGTTTTTGACAAAAAAAGTAATTTTGACGACTTGTCTTCTCCTGAATGGCTGACTCCATCTTGACATCCATCAGTTGCTTCTGTCACCCTCAGCCGTGTACAGTAATAACTGTACTTATGCATTTATATTATGACAGTATTGTATTTGCCTTCTGACAATATGGGTCAGTTTTATAGCCAAACCACTGCTTTAGCTAGAAGTCCATATTTCTCTGTGTCACTCATATCCTCATCCCCCCCTCCTACCAGCCTTTGATGGTGTCCTGTAAATCAGGCAGGACATTTTTATTGTTCATGCACATTCCGCGTAATTACTCTTGTGTGCACCAGTAAACAATGCAGAGCCATAGAGCTTTTCATGAATTATACTACATGACACAACTAGTAAAAAAAAAATGGCACAATGCAGAGAGTAGGATAGCATTAATATAGTCAATGTGCTCTCTGATCCTTCACAGGAGCGGCAGCCGGCCTGCTCATCAAACAGCCATCATCTCTACTAATGATATCAATCCGACCAAGTGTCCATTAAAACATTTAGTGTGTGGATAGACGGGCCTGTGTAGGCATGTGGGAGGCGCCAATTCATCTGCATTCCACGCACATGCAATGCAAGTTCACATTTATACATATACCACATGTATGCTAGCAGGCACACACACAGGTTTGCTGAAATGCATCACTTTTTGACACACAAGAAAAAAACACTCAAGGGGTAAAGTGGAATGCACAGAAAGGCAGCTGTGCAGAGTGTGATAAAATAATCATTTGGAGCCATCTCTTCTAAGAGAATGAACAATCAGCTGTGGTCCCATTCACTCCGCTGCGTTTTGCTTCCCAAAGGAGATCAAATATTTACCAAAAGTGGGTCTCCTAAAGAGCTTCAACCTCTTTAAGGGACCAACAGTCTCCACATCTGATATCAACCTAACACCTATCCTTTCATTCAGGAAAAAGAAAAACATGGTTTCATTTGTACAAAATGAAAGACTGAGAGCTCCTCAGTCTTTCAAAAGAGTTGTGCGTCTATTATCTCAAGCCGACACTGATATTCCACATTTGTCAGCCGTACTTTTATTTTGCTTTCAATGTGGCCCTTACTCCTATTATAAATCCATACCCCAAAACAAACCTTGCATTATCATGTTACGCAAGAATGAGTGCTTTTCCTTTGCCACTAATACACAATACACACACATGGGCTAAAAGACAAAACGAGAGAAAGAGAGAAAATTGTCCTTAAAAAAAGAAGAACCGAGCCCTCATTACAAAGCGCAGTTTGATCGCGCCACATTTCAAATACCCAGCAGGCATCATTAGAACCCAGAAAGGGTCCACAGACAGAGGCAGAGGCAACAATGATTCAACACAGTCTAAATGAAGCCTTAGAGCAAAAAGGAGGGAGGGAGAAATGAGCGATGGTGACATGATGAGGGACCAGATGAGGAGCAGAGAGCAGGACACCCCACTGTTATCTTACAGTAGGGTAAGAAGAACTGTGAAATAGTCATGCACCATGTTGACAGCCAGTGTTTAAATACAAGCGCTAAAGGTCAAAATCCACATTATACTTTCATAACGCTGCATCATTTTGCTAAATGTGTTCTGAAGGTTGACACTACTATTGTAGCACCACTCCCAAAGGGTGTACATGTGTTGCTTTGAACATGTTGGCAAGAAAGAGGGGAGAGGAAGACAGTGTATAGCTGTGGCCCGTTTATTGCAAAAGTCAGCATTAAATTCAATTCAATGGTCTGCCATGTCGAGCAGAAGCCGGTCTGATTGTCTGGTTAATAAAACTGGTCTCGAGAACAAAATAACCAACTATTTCTCTTTGCCAAATGCACTTTAGACACATTGGCTTGATTGTCTTTTTTGACTTAAAGTGGTAATGTTAAGTATAGAGATATACTAAGTATTATTATGAAAGTGAAATCCTACCTTTGGTTTAGGGACAAAGGCTCGTCCAGGGATTGTGAAGCAGTTGCGTACTGTGCAGAGATACTGAGCCATGATGGACAGACGGCTCCTCTGTTTGCTGGCTGTGCTGGCCGTCAACCTCTGGATGGAGAGAGAAACAACTACAAATGAGTGCATATTCATATGGTCAAATTCTACTACATGAAGACAAAAAAACTGGAAGTATGTAAGTTTATCCTTATTATGGTTTAATGTGTCATTATTAGAAAATAGTTAGCAAATGTCATTCAATCCTCCTCTGAATGCTTTGAATGGCCTAAAAGACAAAAGCAGGAGTTGTGTGTATCATGATTGATTATAGATCAATAAATCTATATCTAATCATAACCTAATCTGGAAATAAGCCATTAATTACACTGTATTTTCATAGAGCAATAGCAAATCAGCACAACCATGATGCCATGTGTAAACTTCATACCAACAGGCCAATAAAGCTTTTTTTTTTAGTAATGCAACGATTTGGCTTGTCAATACAGCAGCATGCTGATGACACACATACACCTCTCAGCAGTTGTTCACCCACCTCTACGACCTCTTTCTGGAAGGTGAGAGTGAGGCGGGTGCGTCCGTAGGCGAAGGGCCCCGTCCTGTTGGCGATGCTCTCCAGCCACTTGATGATGAGCGGGGTCGAGACGTTGAACGGGAGATTCCCTATGACGTGAAGGTTCGGCGGATCTGCGGAGCCATTGCATGCACATTAAAGTTCCCACGGATTTGCTACACATGACCACCACAAATGCTCTCATCATTTCATATTCTCACCTTCCTCCCATGTCTTGGAGATAATTCCCGGGAATCCTCGGTCCATTCTGTAGGTGAGTATGTCGCCGTGGACGATCCTCACCCTCCCCGGTGCCGCCTCGGACAACAGCTGTGGAAACGGGTGGATGTGAAACGAAATGCCAAAAAAAACTTAAAGGAAAACCTCAATACCCATCAGTCACACTGCAGGTGGCTAACGATGCTGCAGCTGGAAATAGATCAACTGGTCTCACACAACTGACAGATCCGCTCAATGACCTGATGACCTTGAGAACATGGAGCATGTGCCAGTGTCATTGTGAATGCTGACTTTTACCTTCAGCCCTGGGATGAAGCGTGTGTCCTTCTCCACCACGAGCAGGTCGGCCGCCCCGGCATTGAGTATGGAGCGGGTGAGACCCCCAGGTCCGGGACCCACCTCACACACATGGGCGTCCCTCAAATTGCCCGCCTGACGCACTATTTTGTCTGAAGAGATGGAGATGGATGACTGTCTCAATAGTCTATTTCATCAATATTTTGCAGCATATAATTGGTAAAATTACTACTAACTTAATTCAACTCATGCATCACATAAATGACAGTATTCCTCGCAATCAAATGTCTTCATCAGAGTCTCGGCTGGGTTTCTCAATTAAGATTGATAGTGGTGGGATATTGCAATACCTGTCTGCCTCTGTGTGATGAAGAAGATGAGGTGCATTAATCTAACAGTCACCTTGCCCAAGGACATGGGAGCAGATCATGACTGCACTGCATCACTGATAATTACATTAAGGCTCGGGCTCTGCAAAAGGCTACAAACAATTGACTCGGTCCGTTCACATTAGCGGGAGATCCACTCAACCGCACCCACGCAGAAAAGCCTGTCGGTTTCAATGCTTTAGGACAAGGCTGTGCCGAGCCATGCAATCAAGTGTGCACTGACAAAAACAAACCACTGTGCCCCTCAGTGTAGCCACAGTAACAAGGAGCAGGCGCCAGTGGGTATTGGTGCACTGCAGATAGGAGGATAGGAGGGAGAGAAAGACAAAGAGAGAGTGAGGCACACTACTAACCTGTGAGCCTCAAGTCCAAGAGAAAGTTCTGGGAGAGCTGTTTCTCAGCTCGCAGGTTGTACAGCTTTATGAGCTCGCCCACCGTGGGCAAGGGAGGCAGACGGAATGACGCCAGCTTCCCCGGGGCAGCCATCATTCAGGTGAATACTGAGAAAAACAAACACACACACACAAAAGGTGAGGGAAACCTTGATGTATTAGCTCCCTCAGAGGCAAAGCGATTCTGAAGCCGAGGAGCATACTTGTCTTAAAATATTCAAAAGGGCATGTGTGGGACATTTGTGGTATGAACAACCCGACAGTAATACTATTCCATAGTTGTTATGAAGAGTATGTTTAGACAACATTGACCTTTTGAAGAGCAGATACAGCAAGGCAATGTGTGTGCAGATTAGTATTAAGACATTTCAGCATTTCCCTTTACAATTGTGATTCAGCTAATTGATTGAGTGGGCTATACATATATATTCAGGCTCAAACTAATGCAAACATGCAGGACCGATATTGATATTTTTAATCAGTGGCTTTCTGTCCATCCCCCAAGTTATCCATTTCAATTACATCTTTATAGGGTCATGGGATTGATTTCCAATGTCTAGCCTTAAACTGATGCTGATGAGCAGACTGCTGAGGTTAGTCTGTATTTTATAGGCTACTAGGAGCTCGTGCACCACCTAGCGGCGTTACAACAGAGTGCAGAATGATCAATATACAGAAAGACACAAAATACATGAAGTGTTCTTTCACTTTCACACCTTGAAAACAAGATCTTAAATTCGGACTTTTAAACTGTGCTGGTACAGGTAGCCTAAGTCACATTGACAGTAAGGCAATTAGCATAATGCACTCTTAAACACAACATTAGCGGTAAAGTAGCCTACTTTTACAATACACCAGCGTCAAGTGCCCGTGGGAGTTACATACAACTCTGCCATTTAAGACTGAACAATTCACTTTGAACTCTTGTTGACAAAGCCCTGAGATGTGATACTCTGCTCTTGACACAGTTGATAGCATTTGCAGCTAACGTTAGCTTTCGGTCCAAATGCCTTTAGCACAGCGCGCGAGACAACAATCCCTGAGTTTAGGCGGACCGCTTCGCACGGGTTTCCTAAAACCCCGAGATAAGACAAAGAACAGACAACACAACTAGCACACGGAGGTGACAATACACAAGAGTTCACCCCACGTTTCTCACCGGTGTCGCTTTCCTCTGTTATGTATCCGCATTCGTCATTCAATTGACGTCCGAGCATCCAATGAGCTTGCGAGGACGGTAACGTTGACTAATCAAATGCAGGTGGGCGAGGTTTTACTTTGCCCTTGAAAAGCCACCATGGACCATTCATTGTTGGTATAGTAGTGATACGTCACGGCCAGGGGAGGGCGACGATTCGAGGAGGAAAATGTTCAGCATGCATGCAGGCTATTTACAGAGAAACTACAAAAGGGCTGTAACCTATCTTGTTGCAGACCTCGAATACCAAATCAAAGTCTCAAAATGTATTCTCTTTGTGTTCCTCTATTAATTTAACTGCTATGCCTCTGTGTTAAAAAGAGGGATTTTAAATGAAGAAAGGTGCCTTGTTCTAACAGGAGAGCTACACTGTAACTGTTCATTAGGCACAATTTAATATTATAGGCTATATATTATATTATATTATATATTCACATTAGGCATTACTTGAACAAGAAATATGCTATACAAAGACAGTTACGAGGAAAGAAACATAGTTATTGTTTAGCCCACTCAGGCTTGTGAACAAACAATATCCCTCAGTTCCATTTTTATTATTAGGCTATAGGCTACATTCAGCATTGGACATCTCCATTATGTTGAACTAGGCCTAATTGAAAATATCTCCATGAGCAGACTGCATGCCTTTAGCCCACTGCAGGGCAGAAATTCATTGTCTTAAGTGTTTTGTCATGCTGCGTAATGCACAGCTGTTGTTTGGGATTCACCCCAGTGAACCCTGCAGTCTCCTGGCTCTGCTCACGGCCCACGCTGGGTCACGGCTGTCGGAGCTCTGGATGGAAATACCCTTCACCTCCAGGGTTTAGCGGATGAGTGGCAGCTCTGTTTCCTGCTGTGAGAGCCCCTTCAGTCCCTACAGAAGGGAGAACGAAAGACACTAGCGGTGGTCATGCTGAGTCTGCTGCCATGACAACGTTTCTGCAAAGTCACCTTCTTGACAATTTACTCAGTAAGTAGTCTTAGACAGTGCAGCAATGAGACCAATGTAGTCCACATACAGTACGCATGCCCTTCTCATGTCAGCATATAGTCTTAAATTGAATAGGCTAACAAATGTTACTTTCAATTGTTAATGTCACAAAACAGACAAGAGGGTCATGAAAAACGTAGGAAACCTTTGCTTATCAATTGTCATCTCAACAGAAAAACACCAAATAATAACAATAACATGTTTTTTGTCTTGTAATAAATAATAATAAAAAGCCACCAGACCTCCTGCTGCCACCTGCCCTCCGATAGTAACTTCAGAGGGCACAATCATGCATGCAGCATGGAGCCTGTTGTTAATCCATCTGAGTGAAAAAGCCATGACTTGCACAGAAATAGGAGCCAGGGCCATATCCTTAGAAAAAGACAAGGAACAACCCAAAGGAACAAGGATCAGGCATGATAGTTAAATGTTGTTTACAGACGTTTCCTCAAATTTAGCGTCAGGGGGTGTATTTTCTAAAGACATTTTTAATATTATCAAAGGAACTGTTATACAGAACAGGCTACAACATATTTCTCTCATCTCAATAAGCCTGAAGCTCTGTTACCATCTGAACACAGGATGGCGTCAAAGAGTCCCCTCCTCATCCCAGCAACCCTATATGCTCTATTTGTGTGATCAGAAAAAAACAGGAAATGAAACATAAGTAATTAACATTTCTGAGATGGTAAGTCACCTCTTCGCCTGAAACATCAGAAGGAAAAACAAAGACAGAAATACTTAAGAGTATATAATTTCCCTGGCAATTTAGGCAAGCGGACTAACATCAATAAACGCAGAAACCACATGAGATGAGATGTCTACAGTAAGTTCAACAATAACTTCTGCTTTGATGATAAGTCTAAGTTGAGTCAGTATTAGTTCAGCTTAGTTATTATTTCAACAGGGTTAACAGCCCAAAAAAGTGAAACCAGATGCATACTATTATGAATATCCATTTGGATTAAATAATTTCAAGTATTTACTAAGGCAATCTTGTATTCCACTGATCACAAAATAATATGCAAAATAGTTTGCAGGGAAAAGGCGGTATGATTGTTATGGTACTTAAGTTTGAATACAAGCACTGCTTGTTTACAAAACTTGAGTTCAACTGCTGTGTGATGGCATTTCAATAATTTTTTTAAAACATAGAATTATGGACATTTATCATTTTGGACAGGACCCCATTACTGCGTTCGGAAGTGGAAAATCCGAGCCCTAATTAGACATACTTGTCTGTCAACCTTCTAAAAAAAAATCCTACAAAACAGTACCACAAAAAAAGAAGTTGTGGTACTTAAACATTGGAATTCCTGTGGTAATAATCACTGTGATACATGAGTTGTGGTGTTTTTGTGGTACTCTGAGACGTGTCGTCAACCTTCTTTAGAACAATTTACTGTAAGGCGTTCGGTGTGCCTTGGGCCTGAGGCACTCTTAGTTTTTTTTTTAAATAAGTTCAAGTCTGACTTTATAGTTTCTTATTTTGTAGTATGGAACAAGATATAAATATAAAAAATCAGATCAAAAGTGCAAGCTTCATCTTATGGTAACAAAATCTGCCTTCCAGCTTTTTTTAAGTTTCATCTCGTTTGTTTTGTCCATAAAAAACTTAGGTGCAATAATGAAAATCTGTCATTTTGTGCTGTGCTATAATGTTGGCCAGGAGCAGTAACTTTCAGATAACCAGACTAACTGTTTCCCACTTCTTCCAGTCTTAATGTTAAGCTAAGCTACCTGGCTGCTGGTTCTAGCTTCATATGTACCATAAACATGAGAATTGTATTCATTTTATCATATTACTCTGCATGTAAGCAAATAGGTGCATTTCCCAAAGTGATTCCTTAACACAACACAGTATATACAGTTTGCTACAAGCATAAACATTGCTATAAAGAATAAGCCTACCTATAGGGGAGAGTGGGGGGACTTGTGGCAGTGGGGAAGAAGTGCCAACCCTTGTTTCTAGAAAACCATAGAAGAAATTGGAAATGTGACCACATATTTAAGAAGAGCCATCCATTTGACTCATCCTGTAAAGAAGGGAGACACATGGAATAAGATATAAGCACATTTAAGCCTTTCAATGTTTTGCCTTTCAAAGTAACATTTCCATGATCAAGGTTTTTTGATTATTGTATCTGAACAATTATAGACACGTTTGAAAACATTTGACACATGTTTTAGTGCTTTAGTATGCTACACTTTAAATCTATACAGTTAGCACGATGTCAGCCCTAAACTGCTGCATCATGCTAATTATCCAAAATTCTGGGGTTGGGGTGATTTGTGCCAAAGGGCTTGGGGCGAGTTATAAGTAAGTAAGTAAAATGTTTTTATAAAAGCACATTTATAACAGTTTGCACTTTCCAAAGTGCTGTACATAGAGCATTCATTGGGTAAAAAATGAAGGTAAAATAACAATAACAAAAATAAAATACATAAAGCCCAGACATCCACATATAAACAAAGATAGTAGTGCAGAGGTAAGATAGTTAATGGAGAAAAACCCAGGGTGTACAGATGGGTTTTGAGCCTTGATTTAAAGGCAGAAATTGAGGGGAATCACATATGTCAGGTGGCAGTTGGTTCCTCAAGCACGGAGAGTTGTGCCAGTGGCATAGCTGTATACGCTGGTCACCAAAAAGAAAGTGATTGTCTACAGTAGCTCAGAAGAGACTGACATCTCCATTCCACTTAACGACACCACTGATGAAAGTTCAGATGGCCAGAAAGATGATGATGGTGACTTTGTCATTGTGAGCATTGCAGGTAAAACCACCTAGATCTGCTAGGCCTTGTTTAAGAAAATTGACCTTGAATCTTTGTGAAATATTGACTTAATATACTTCAAATAAACCTTAAATAAGTAATTGTCTAATAGATTTGTCTTGCATTACAGTTTATGAGATATATATCAATGGCACAATTTACCCCATGGTATTCATTCCAAAGGCTCATCTTACCCCGCACCGGGGGCAAGTTTATTTCAGATCCAAAGTTATTGTTGCCACGGATGCACCACATCCTGAAATATACATACATATTTTAGTTCGAGACATTACTGTCAACGCCTCACTTTGAAGTCACTTTGAGTAAAAAGTGGCACAGCTCCCCCCACTCTCCCCTATATCCTATCACCACATTTTAATCCCCATTCATATTTTGTGCCTTCACTCTTTTTGCTAAAAAACCTCTTTAGTCCCCTAATGGCTTCAGGCCAAGAACACCATGTTCCCTATTGTCTCGGTCTGGTCTAATCTCTCTCTGCTTGGACAGCTCATTAGCATCTGTCAGCGCGCCCAAAACTAAAAATGACCCGGGAGAGCTGAGGTGATGTCTGCGCAAGAAGAAGTCGGAGTAAAGAGAGTTGCTAATGCTGCAGGAGTGTTTTGACGACAGACAGGACTGTTGGACCTCACTCAGTCATTACTTTGCTTGGGGTGGGTGGGGAGGTAAGCCTTAAGAGACCTTTGTGAGAAAAAAAAGATATAAAAGGATGTGTGCGTGGGTTTTTGCAGACAAATGGGGAAAAGGTGATGTGGGTTTGCATCATCCGTCAGTTGATGAGGCTTGGTTTACGACATTATAAATCCCTTTGCCCCGACATCGTATTTCCTTCTTTTCCCCCATGTTTCCTTTGATAAAACTTTCTACCGAGAAGATTTACGCTGGAGCTTCCTTGCGGCCGAATGACAGAGCCAATTTCCCCAGCACCATTTTATCACCCGTCTTGTATTAATTAAATCAGAGTGCTTAGCATTCTGATCACATCATACAAGTCTGGGAAAGGGCCTGCTAGTTCAACCATCTCTATTATGATTCAGAACAACCACAGCCCCCAGTGGGGCCAGACAGGACCACCGTCCCGCGGGCATTATATATACAGAGTGAAATCATAACAAACTTCTTCCTCACTGGATCCCACCACCACATGACTTCATGTTGGGTGTGGGAATCATGGCGTTCAATCAAAATACACTTCTCATGACCTCAGTTTGGATAGATCCTCTTCTTCGATACCACATGTAGGGGGATGACATCATATATGGGGAGGAAGGCGTCTGTCAAACAAATGGCCTTTTGTTTTGGAGAGTTCTGCTTTGATTGACTTTGAGTGTCACCTACACGGGACAACAATAAGGTAAATTGTCTTTGAAGGCTGCTCCTGGTGCTGGTGAACTCTCTCGTCACCTTGCATGTCCAGGTATTCAGTGGCGGTTTGGAGAGTATAGGACTATAATCTAACATTGAGAATGGAGTGTGCATGCGTCTGTCCAATTTGTGTGTATTTTTTTGTGGGTTTTCATTGCATTGAACAAAACATTACATCAGCCCCACGCCCACCTAATTCAGTATGGGCCAAGTGTGAACAGAAAGAAAAAATGCTCTTGGGTCAGATCTGCATTGCAACACAGAAGAACTGACAAAGAGGGAGTGAATGTGTCCGTCTGACATAATTCCTCAGTGATTTTATCTTTTGGTTAGCTGCTGTGTCTTTTGTTTGCTTTGGTTTCCTCCTAGAGATAAGTGTGTCGCTATGTCCACCGGGCGCTTCAATACGCTAACCAGACAACCCGAACACTTGAAGTAAAAAGAAAAATGTAATGGCTGTGGTGAACTCCCTTGACCCCCACATGCTTCATAAACAACAATAGTGAGGATTAAATGATGTAGAGGGAAATAATAAACAGTCAATGATTAACACAAGCTACAAACAAGTAAATCTTTACCCAGTAACAGATGACAGGGTCAGGCTGGAAACATAGAGATTTTGACCTGTAAATGTTTGCTTTATGATTCGTTCGGCCCTGTCAGTGTGGCCAGACATCAAAATAGCTTCCAACAACCAGTAACATTGCAGCAAAGGATTGTGCCGGGAAGTTGTAATTTGTTAAAACACTTGCCATACCCAACCTCGGTCGGTCACCCCAGAAAGTAGAATAGCAAATATATTCAGTGCATATTCTCTAAAATATTAGGATCTAAAATCTTTATGACATAAGGACTGCTTAGGTGGAACACTACTGTGGCTGTCAAGCTAGCACAGAGCATGCTGAAACTCACTGGCACAGTTGGTCACAGTAGCTTCTTTCTGTTTTCATTTGGAACGGGCCGTTTAACTTAACCCTGGCATTTTGTTCTGAGGACTGCACATCACTTCATTCAATTCAACCCCTTTCCCAGCTAGGTCCATTAGCTACTGGTTGTCACATTAGATCACACAGTTTATTCAAAGCACGTATTTGTTATTTGTACCGTCTACTCCTGTCTCAATATCTGCAAACCATTCTTTTTTCCTTTTTTTGGAGCAGTTTGGCACAGAGGGTTAAATTAAAGTAGAGGTTTCAGCAGCTACGATAGCTTCCTCCAGTCTTCAACTCTCCATTACCTCAAAGATGAGCATTGTCACGATGCTATTCATGCCTATTTGATATATTGCATGTCAGTGTTAACCAAAGGCTAGTTGTTTTCCAGCAAGTAACAGTCAACATTTCATTGGCTCTTCAGTTATCATTTAACTATCCAACCTAGGCCTAAATATTGTTTACTTTAAAAGGCCTTTTACGTTTACCTGGTGCTATGCAAGCATACTATAAATTGGGAATTCATGTTGACCTTGAAAGGTGTCTTAACGCTATCCTGTAGATTTTTTAAAAAAGTAAGTGAACTAAGGTGTGTTTACTTTCTGCTGCTTCCGTGCACATGTCTAACCCAACAATACCCTGCCAGCATAGTTGACTATTCCCATTGATGCAGGGCACAATTACTGTACCTCACATTTAGCTCATTGGCCTTGTGTTCGGCTTGCAAGGCCAACAAGGCAGTGTGGCTGCCAAAGTCCTGGAGGGTTTGGCCACACTCAGCTCTCCTAAATCTGCAACTGGTGGTTCTCGGACCACTGTCAGAGCTTGGGTGGCTGCTGTCACCGGACTTTCCCGGCATGAGAGAATGGCATGGCTCAGCTGTTACCAAGGGTCAATGGGGAGAGCTGGCTCTTTAGCTGCTGGCCAGCCAAAACATCTAGCATTCAGCTAGCCTCAGCTGCTAACAGCTGGCTGTGTTGGCGTGAGCGGACGAGTCAAATATAGAACTAGGCCTATACTTTTAGCCTGGGTGACTCAAATCAAAAAAGAGTAAAGGGGGGACAATGGAGGATGTCGTTGAGTGAAAAGATTTGGCCCTGTGACAAAGGCCATCACGCCGCACCTCTGCCCCTTTCTGCTCACTGGGCAACGGCCCCTTTCAACCGCCGAGAGAGAGTAGAATAGTGCCTGCCTACCTCCCCCCATACAGCCTTGTATTGTCACACACTCTTCATCTGACTTCTCCTAAGGATAGGAGGGAAAGAAAATGAGAGGTGTGTTTCAGAGTGCTATGCGGAGCAGAAGTGGATAGGCTGTGTGGGAGTAAAAGAGGGAGGGAGACAGAGAGAGAGAGAGAGAGAGTGAAAGAGAGAGAAGTTTACAGTGCTCTCTGCCATTCCCTCTCTGACCTGAAGAGCTGAAAGGAGAGAGAGAGGGAGAGGGGGAGAGAGAGAGAGAGGGATAGGCAGAAAGAGAAAGCAGAGCTTGAGATGGCTCTTGGCACAACTCACTAGACACCACAAGTGGACTACACGAGCCAGAGGATTTCAGTGGACACTTTACTGCTTTGGTGCCTATTTTTCTCTAGGATTACCCTCGGTGTGACTACTAATTGCTTAAACCTGGGGACAACACAACAGCAGGTAGGTCAGCCTCTGCTCACTCTCTCCTCTTGTTCTGCCTGCCCTTGTGTGTGGGAAGCAACCCGAAGAGGAACACATGCCCTCTGGCAGAGTAGAAGCCGCTCAGCTGTTCTGCTTTCACACTGAAACACAGGGAACTGCTCAGGTACAGGTGCTTCTCAGCTGCTCAGCCGTCATCAAATTATGGAGCCAATGAAAAGCTCTGACCGAAATCTACCCTCTTGGCTTCATTTGAGCTGTGTGGCTAGAACCGCTACGCACCATATGAATGAAACAACTCTTCCCTGAAGCATGTACTTAATTCAGCTAGCTTTTTACACATTCAAATGATATGGATTTTCAACATGTTGCATTAATTACTCAGCCACAAGAGGACAAGGCACTATACTCTTGCTGCTGTTAATGGCAATACAGATTTGGCATTGAGAGCCAGTGCGTACAGAAAAGAGAGGGGTCATGAATCAAACATGTCCCAATGAATTACATCTTATATTGCCGTATGAATAAGGCCATTTAGTGCAAAGGCTTTTGTGCTTTGCATGTGGGAAGGGAAAGCCCACACAGCCTCTCCAGACAACAGTGGATGGCTGGTCCTCATGTTGATGGATATGCACTCATATAAAAAGTACACACATCTACTCAACCAAAGCCACGAACTCCAACACCTTTTCAGCATCATGTAGCTCTCAACTTTTATCGCACTGTACACACACAGTACAAGCACACACACCACTGCTGAACATTAAGAAGCTTGTGAGGCCTTCAGGATGACCGAATATTTATGGGTTGTAATGACGCCAAAGTGAATACCATTTCATCCACATGAAGTCATGGGCCTTTTTTTACGGAGGAGACGCATGGCCCCTGCTAGCCGCTGTCCAATTGTCAGGACGCACATCACCTTGCCTCAGTAAAAACCCAAAAAGAAAATATGAAATGGATCTTGCTCCCTGCGAGGGAATCTAACGCAGGTGTGGATTAAGCTGCTGTCAAAGATGATTTTTTTGTCAGTGTCCAGGGGCCCTGTGCAGCCTCTCCCTTTGCCTCCCACCTTCTCCAGCTGATGCGGCCTCAGTGATATCACCACCGACACAAGACAAAGAGAACCAGTGGCCAGATATTACTCATTAACATTTTTGTGCTAGTTCCAGCCTTATCTGAGCTCATCCCCCTATGGATCTGCACAGGCCCTGCAAAAGTCTGCCGGACTCAATCAGGGGCCACGAATGGGCCAATACGAGAAAAAAGGCAGACAGGTGAATGTTGTTGACTGGTGGCGAGTTATCAGCCTCATCTTGTAAATGAATCAGTCTCACTGTAAATCAATAATGTGCCCCCATGTGTAAAGTGAAACTGAGGCGGGCTAAAGCTTGGGTGTTTGCCAAAGTAGCATTGATTCGAGATGCACTATATGTGTCATTGGCTTACCTCATGACATTGCTAGAGCGCTACGTTACTCAAGTGACGTGGGTTGTTGAGGACATACTGTAGTTTAACATGGGAGGTGTGGTGCTGCTGGCTTGAGCATGTGATTGTGAGAAGCGAGACCTTTTTGGCAGTTCCAAAGTTCAAATTACAGAGCAGCTTGCTGGGGATGGACAGTCATGACAGGTCATATTGTATTAAACCCTACACCAGATGAGATGTATAACACACTGTTCCTGCATCATGTGCTAGTGGCAATTAACACAGAAGAATTGTTAAAAAAAAATGAATAGCCAATAACATAATTGGAATCAGGATGATTGAGTAGAGTACAGATATAAAATAACTAAGAGACGCTAGAACAAGACACCATGCATTAAAGAGGAGGTGTGCCTTTAAATGTTTCACATGCATTGCTTACATTATTCTATGACACCTTAATGGTCTTTTGCCCATTTTTAACTCAGTAACACCAGTCGTTCCTTAGCGGGTCTGAGCTGGTGTGTTGGATGTGCGTTTTTTATGGATGCATACATGCTAATAGTTTTTTTTTAGTATAGGCTATGTCTATGAACATGAACTCAAACACAATATAGCGGCGGGAGGTGGAGCTCATCGCTGCCAGTAGTCGGTGTCTTCCCCAATGGGTCTGGTGGGCCTCAACGACAGCTGTCAACGACACATGCACAGCTCCAGTCATATGAGGGCCTCCAGTCTTGAATTCCAAAAATGCAGTTCAGACACATTTGGATATTTCACAGAGCAGTGGTCCCTATAACTTGTGTTCCCCTTGGTTTAAAAATAAGTCCTTAAATGTCTTGACAACCCAATATCTTCAAAAGAGATCATTTGATATGCAGTGAGCAACACGGTTAGTAGATTGTTTGTTGATTGCTTCTTGACGTGTAATAATATTAGAACTGGTGAGGTCATTTCTGATGTTCACATGCAGTGGGGACATTCCCGAGTGTTGCAAATGTTTCAGCTACATCAGAGCTTAATAGGCTATGACTTGTATTTTCCCTGTATGTGTCTGGCTATCTCTAAGCACATAAATCATGCATTGCCCCATTGCATCTTTGTCAGAAGGAGAAACTGACTTTGGCTTGGTGTAAGAGGCGTTTGAAATTACACAGACGGGACAGATTAGTTGTTCTCAACCTTATTCCCTCCCTCTCTATCCAGGCCTTTCTTCTCTAATCCATGTTTTTTGAGGGGAAGTGACACAATCATGACTCTTTCAGTCATCTGCTGTGCTGATTACAGCCATCCACACACCCAAAGACCCTGTCCAGTCATGTCACTGAAACACTGCATTTCATTGTCAACCAGTTGCTGTTCTTTTCTCTCAATTGTTTTTCTCCCAGACATGAGTACAGTCATGATACTACCACAAAACAATACCAACGCTCACCTATAAAACTTAAATGGGTAGTGGTGGTGAAGATGTGGGAAAGTGCGGTTAGCCAAGTATTTTATTTGTCATTCCAAGCACTCTAGGGTCTGACATGTTAACAAGCTATGGTCCGAATAAATCTCACAATGGTTACAGTTAATGTCTGAGCAAATATTTGCCTTTTCAGACAAGCAGCAGACATTACCTTTGCACTGGAAAGTTGACATCCAACAATGGCTCCCCTTTTACCTTTGTTTTTGGTCCCCACCACCTCAAAATAAAACATATCTATGTCTGTAGCTAGCTGGATGTTCTTTTTTTCTAATGCTGGTTGACTTATCCTAATTCGCTACATAACAGGACGAGTCTGGACTTATGCAGTGCTTTGAGTTGAGTGCCGATGCAGGCAAGACAACATGCTCACAATGACAATGCTAAAGGTCTTTATCCTCTGGGGCCAGTGAATGTTTGTATGCAATTCAATGTCATTCAATAATTGTTAAGATATTTTAGTTGGTTCAAATTGGTGGACCCACCGTCATATTGCATTTCCATGGAGCCATACCTCAAGCATGGCTAAAACAGCTGCCTGCTACTAGCAATCGGTTAATAAGAGCAGGGAGACAAAGCCATATATGTAAGGCTTCAGCCATGAGGTGAAAATGAACCTCTACTTTACCTTACTATTACCTTAACCCAAAACACAGATGTAATTGTTTATTAATGATTATCTAATGCATCCTATTTGGGCAAGCCAGTTCCAGTGACATTGTTCATCCAGGCTTACTAGAAGAACATATTATGGAAGACAACAAATTGGAACCTGGGAATAACAAGTTAATTAAATTGATGTTGGTCTTACTTGCTGCCAAAAGATTTTATTATGATCTCTATCTCTACTGGCAGCTAAGAAGACAGGATTTAGGAGTGCCCACAGTCTATATATAAAGATTTTAATATGCAGTCCATGCCCTGTCACATGTCAGCATGAGCCATTTGACAAATACACTTCCAAAAATGTAAGTAACTCTTGGGGTTGGTGCCAATGTAGCAGCAGTGACCAAATGTCTTCTTCTATAACATGCAAATATAGGTTGGGCATCAGCATTCATTTGATCAATATTTTTTTACACTCTCCTCAGTAATATCTATAATAGTATAATATGTGTCATGAAAACAAAGAGGACAGGTCAATCAAAACAATACATTTAATAGATGAAAACCACATCATAGGCATGCCAAAAGGCCCAAAATTCCTAAACTGCATTATAGAATATGGGACCTCTAGCCAAGAGAGAAGATTCAGTCTGTGGAATTCTGATCTAAAAAGGCATTTGGAGGGGACGTCAGACAAATGGTCGACCCCATGGCATTGGACCACATCTGAGCCTGCTTCATCCATATGTTGTCTTGCTGTTTCTATTCATAGAACAACCATAACTTTATCTCTTCCTCGATCTCCTTGCGGTACATATGATACCCACCCCATGCTATTGGTGTACTTGAAACCATTGCATGATACGACGGTTTTGGTTTACAGTACAGACCCTCGCAATAGATCGAGTGAACGCTGTTGCCATAAGGATTGCTTTGCATTTTGAAGCCACAACCTAAAGCTATAGGGCGTTACTTCTGTTGCCCCCATTTGGAATTCTGAGTAATTACAACAACACTGTCGGCGTATCTACATGAGGTAAGCCTGTGGTGATCACACCAGTTTGTAAAAGCTGCCATACCGAGAAGAGTTTTGTGAGGCTGATAAGGCTTAATCAAGGTTGTGTCAACTTGTTTGGCGTTGGCTCGAATGTTACAGACTTTCATTTATATGAAAAAGTTATGCACTATAGCTTTAACACGTTCAGCTCTTCGACATAGTGGATGTGTTCATTTTCTCCATCCTGTATATTAAGCTTATTACTACAGACAGAGGTGAGTCATATATTCCAGCAGCTGTACCAAGCCATATGCATGGTGACAGTATGTATGTACTTTAGTGGGTTGTGTGACTGAATACAACATGCGTCACTCTCCGATCCATTTCAATGTTGTCCATAATGCACTATCAGTGTTCATAATTCATGACACAAATTAGAGCAGGTTTCAACCTGTGAAGAGTTACTATTCATTTACACGGGGATCATACAAGTCACAAATTCAATATTTAAAAAACTGCCACCAGCACAAATATCATAAATACAGCATGTGCTATTTTTTATGTGATATTGTGTGTATTCTGGAGCTTCACCTGGTCTGAGTTGTTTATGAAGCAAAGCTAGAATGAAAGCCATTAATTGGTTAAATTCAATGTACATAAATACCTGCACTCCTGTCTCTTTGCTCATCAGTGAAGCCTTAAATGCTCAAGCTGCAATAGGCTGAGGGGATCAGGTTAATGTGCAGGAGAATACTACAAGATGAAACCCACCACCTATGCTGACATTTTGGCTCCTGTGCGGCCGGCCAACGTTAGAGTTATTGTTGCTAAATGGGGTATTAATAGACGCTACCATTACAGGAAAACAAACTGTAAATGCTTGTGTTTAGTCTACAAATTTGACAGTTAAATTTAATATCATTGAAAAAAACAAATGCATCAAAGTAGAATCTCAAAGGAATGTGTGAAAAAAGCCAGCCACCCTGCTATGCCGGAAGCGTCTTTATTTTCCGGGAACATTGCTGTTATGTAAATATCTAACCCCAGAACACACTGTCCATCAAAATCCTGGAACACACTGC
The DNA here is from genome assembly GCF_949987685.1 of Ammodytes marinus. NCBI lineage: Eukaryota > Metazoa > Chordata > Actinopteri > Uranoscopiformes > Ammodytidae > Ammodytes > Ammodytes marinus. The sequence goes on along the minus strand of NC_137219.1, from coordinate 18,017,074 downwards.
AGCTCTGCACCCCCGCATGGGAAATAGGTGTTCACAAAACTTCCAATATCACGTGGATTGACTCGTATATAGCTTTGAATCTCACACACAGCTACAATAGCTTTGATTGAAATTCCCATATCTTGGCGAGCTTGTGTGTTTTTCTTGTCAGGACCAAAGAGCTTCTCAAGCGCACTGCATTTTATCAGTGTCCTCCGGCAGCATGACTTGCCAAACGCTCGCATGCAAAGAACATTTCCCACTCCTTATTAAGTCACATCGGGTTTGGAGTGTGAATGCATCAATCCAACTGAATCAAACAAATCCTTTTTTTTTCTATAGCATGTTGTTACATTATTTTGCAGCTGCTGTCCCTGAACGTCATTTCTGGCAAATTAATTTGGCTACAAGACAGACTCTTATCCCCAGACCTCTCCGCCTTTCCTCAAGTTTTCTCTGAACATCACAGACGAACACAGTGTTCAACTGTATTGTAAATTGAATTTTCGGGAATTAAAGTGAGAAATAACCATAGGAAATAACAGAATATAGGTGTCACTGTTGTAGGGCTATCATCACTACGGTGACCAGACCCCATCATGCAAACAGTTTACTTACCTTGGTAATGTTCGTGCTTATATTTTATTTTACAGCTCTGTAAGGTTAATATCTGCATATGAACACACACAGGGTTCAAATTCAGAATGTACGCAGAAATGTATACTTGAATTCTGAAGTACCACACCATTGCTTTTGTCCAACCAACAGTCCAACACTTAAAGATATTCAACTTAAAATTGTGTAGCCCCCCTTTCTTTTTAAACTTGGAAATGGAGGCACGTGTAATTGCCTGGGCCTATAAATACTCATATATGTGACAGCTGGACCTGCCCAAATGATGGGATAGATTTGAGGTCCTGCTTTAAATTTAGGCTCAGGCCTTGACTGGGGCCTCGCTGGGTATTAGTCCACCCTTTCATATTAGAAGGCACTATGGAATTGGATGCCGGGCAATAAGTAGCATTGTGTCGATGGTTTAAATGCCACGGATGTGTGCGGGCATTGTGGTGGATTGGCGCAGACCTCAGAGTAACGGGTCATTGTCTGCCAGCACTCCTTTTATTTTTCATCGAGACAACTGGCTATGTTGCATGTCAGACAGGAATGCAGAGGCCACGTGCCTTTGGAATCCCCATTTGTTACTCATGAGAATTTACTACAGGGACCAGTGAAGGTGGATCAAAGACTTGTTGTATCATCAATAAAGGGCCTGTTAAAGTGGTAGTGATCATTACCCTCCACTAAAGCTTTCAATGACTCTGTGTAACTTGGGGAAAGTTGTACTTTTGACAATTGAGTCCTTTGTAATGAATACATATTTTAACATTAACAAATGAACACAATAATGATGCCCATATGTAAACTGAAGAGTGTTGTGTATAGTGACAAACCCACAGACGATCGGTGTAGTCCAACAGTCCAATCTCTATGGGAATCTCAACATTAAGGGAAATTTGTTTATTCAAAGCCATGTACAGTGGTGTATAAAATGTGTTTTGCTAGAAGTTCAGACCATCTGCGATAACTCGTTTGTAGATGCAGGTAGTTGGAGGGAGACAAGGTGCTTTGGCAATATGCTTTGCATGAATTGTGTGGGATTCTCTTTTCACTTGACACACCTTTTAATAATCTCATATTTTTCAGCCGGATGCATTTAGATAATGAGTTCCTTGATGTGTATTGAATTCTATAATCACTTTGTTTTTTACAGTCAGCTAGCTCTCATCTATAACTACAGACTTACTCCTGGCCTGCTCTGTTTGACCGGGATTGACACTGTAAAACGAGCCCAACAGTTACAGCAAATTCACTGGATTTTCATGGCATCAGCCCAGAAATTAAAAATAAACCAACTGAGTGCCTAACCAAGTGTCAACCGTTTTGGTGTGGTACTCTTGAACTCTGCCCGAGTCATTTACAGTACTGGCACGTGGTTCCTGTGTTTCATCACTCTCATGCCCCAGTAGTGCCAGCCTTAATGCCCTCCACCACTGGGCATTTTCCCTGGCCATTCAAACTCTCTGGCACTGCCTGAATGGTGGGATGAACACTGTATACGCACTTTGTTTACGCTGCAGTGCTGCGACATTTGATTCAACGATAGCAGGCCCACTACTGAAACTAATCGTTATGGACAGGAAAGAAGGCACTGCAATTAATCTCCAGTTCTCTCCTTGCAAGCCAACTAGCACTCACTGAACTCCCAGGACTTACGATAAGGAATGTACTTAATGTGTTGGCCTGTCAGATTTTCTTTTCTCTTCTGTTTGAACTTAGAGATGCATTCCCTGTTATCTTGCACTCTTCCCTACTCATGTGCTTCATGGGCCTTTTTTTCCTGGAAACAGGTGGGATTCAAAGAGACTGCTTTCACGCATCATTAGAATTCACTGCGCTCCTAAACTGCGGACGCCTATTACAGAGGAAGATAAAAAAAATCTAGATGTGAACCGAAACCTTTGATAGACTCTCTTTCAAACATTTCAACTTTGCATATAGAAAGTCTAATTCCCTTCCTAGGCTGATTCAAATTGTTATTAGTGTTCTACCTTGGGCCTCCATGATTACAAATTGTTTCAAAGATCATTATCCAGACATTTGTGTGTGTGTGTGTGTGTGTGTGTGTGTGTGTGTGTGTTATGCACAGTGTATATCTCTCTCTATCTATATATAGTGTGAATGCAACATTTGATGTGTTTTGTTTGTGCTGTTGCAATGCATTCAGTCCGGTGGTTAAGGGTGAATTCCTGACATTTTGGCGAGCTCGCTCAGGATGTCTCAATGCATGATTCAGAGGCCAGGGTGCTATGACATCAGCAGGGTGCTACGGTGGGGATTTTTGGGGCCAGGGGGTGACTTCTGTTAGTAATTAAAAAGTGCTGTTGATGTCATATCTGAAATCGATCACATGGAGTGCACTTGCTCACTGTCTGGCTGTTGTTAGAGAGCTTAAACAAACACATGCCTGCACGCACACGCACACACACAGTCACACACGCATGCACACGCTCACGCATGCACACGCGCACACACACACACACACACACACACACACACACACACACACACACACACACACACACACACACACACACACACACACACACACACATTCACCAAGAGAGACAAACACACGTCTTTTAATGTGATACAATGCTTATTTGGCAATCCATTGCAGTGTTCCCAACCATTGGTACGTTCTCAGCTCATTTGAATTTTTATTTTTTTAAATTAAAGAAATGTATCCAGACGTTTGCAATAAGGAGGAAGAAAGACAAGAAGAGTACAAGCTTGCTATATGTTTAAATCATCAGGATTACAAAAAAAACGTGCTACAGGCCACTTAACCAAGACTTGCAGCGTTATGAACTTTAGAACTTAGAGTCTGTCATTGACAGATTTGTTCTTTGGGATCTGGCTAAAATGTTTGACTCAGACGCTTAATGTCAGGAGAGAAGGCTAAAGCACCCAGGAGTGCCACAAATGTGCTTCAAGATCGTCAACGCTCAGCATGAGATTCACAACCCATGTGAGAGAACTCGGCCGTGCCAGGAATGAAAACACCGCCATGCGACACGCAAACACACAAACCAACACACACACACACACACACACACACACACACACACACACACACACACACACACACACACACACACACACACACACACACACACACACACACACACACACACACACACACACACACACACACACACACACACACACACACACACACACACACACACACACACACACAGCGCTCGGAAATTATGGATATTTATTCCAGATTAGTGTAGGACAATGCCATCCAGTTGTAATCCTGTGTATTGGTGCAGTATATCTGTGTTTATGTCAGTGCTCAAAGTGGGCCAGTAAGGCAGAGAACAGGAACTTGCGATATGACGATAGATGGTCAAAGACCAAAGTAATAAAAATCCATTGTAAATTATATGACCATGTGCTACCACAATCTGAAGTTATGCAGTAAAAAAATAAATTGCGTCTCTCCTCTGTTCTTTGCGCAGGTAGAGGATGAGGTCCAAAAGCAGCGGGGTGGAGAGCCCTGCCAATGGAGTGCTTGGGGTTCCTCAGGGTGACCCCGCCATCAGCCAAGACCAGGAGGTGGGTCTGCCCGTCAAGAGCCTGATAGCCAAAGTTCAGCAGAAGGAAGGAGAGGAAAGGGGAGAGGTGGAGGTGGAGGTGGAGGTGATCTCCGACAAAGAGAAGCGCCTGTGTGATTCACCTGAGGCCGGAGGAGAGAAAAGAGGGGACGTCTTAAATATGTCCAAAGATGATCTGCTGAAACTGCTGGGGATCATGGAAGGAGAGGTTCAGGTGAGCTGAGTGTTTTCCTCTGTTGTTGTCTTATAAGGACCCACGGTGACATCCAGGTTACACACACTTTGAATGTCCCAAAATGTTCCTCATACAGGTTTATACTCGATTTTTACTCATTAAGTCCCTTAGTGACATATACTCAACATCCTGGTGTGGTTGTCATGTGACAGCCATGTGACTGTGTCAGGAAGTGACTTCCCAAAGATTGCAGTGTGACAGCTGCACACAATTGGAGAAATTAGCAAATTTCAAAAGCTTGTTTTTTGTTACTGAAGGTGAGTTAAAACCCATTTAGCATTTCTAATGCTTTAATAAGGTGTCCTGTATTACATTTAACCTAGTCTGACCATATTTCATTAACAACTTTATATAGAACAAGTTAGGTAAATATCGGGCCGTGAGCCTCAAAATAGTCATAAAAATTTGGAGTGACGTATTTGTTACAATAACAAAAATGGTAATAAGCTAATCAATTAATTTTAGTGTTTAATTTATGTTGAATTAATATATGTTCTTTTGCTAAAGTCAAAGTACATTTGAACAAATTTAAACAAAAATGAATGACAACACATTCTAATATTAGGGTTAAAAAAAAGTTGGGATAATATTTTGGATAAAATTTTTTTTTTAATTTCATAAAAAATAAAATAAAATGAGAAAACACCAGAAATGTGTTCTATGTGGTCTACTTAGTCTGTGTACACTACCATCCCTCATATTTTTCCTATAGGGTACGGTATGTCCAATGATAAGGGATAGAACACATATCTTTGAACTTATTTGTGGATGAGCACCCTATCAGTTTGAAATTGGAAAGTGTCTATGCTTTCATTGGATGGTGTTGGACTGTAATTTTTTGCATAACAGCTCTATCTTGTGGCTGAAAATGGAAGTTGATCATACCAGAAAAAAACAAGCAAATGTGCCATGTGTTTTACAAAGTGACAATTTTCCAATGCATTATACAAACGCTACAGGGGTATAAACAACCTAAAGGGGATGTACTGTATTAAGAGACTTTGTATCATGTATATGTGTTTGTGATTTCAGGCCAGAGAGGATGTTATCTGCATGCTGAAGTCCAAACCGAATGCCCCAGAGTCCTTTGAATCACGTTATGGCTCTGCGGCCCCCGGTTCAGCCCTACAGGCCCTGCAGCGGGACAACTTCAACAGTGGTGCTGAGCCGTCAAAGAACAGCGTCTACCAAAAGCCTATGGTCGAGGTCAGTTACTGACTGTCAGTCACAGCAATGTTACTGTTGTCAGCCCATTTAAATGTTTTGTTTCTAAATGTTCCAGGTCATTTTGGACCCATGATTTGTTTGCACTTGAAAAAAAATTAAGAGACCACTCCAAGTGTTCAGTGTCTATCGTTTGACTATTTATAGGCATATGTTTGAGTAGAATGAACTTTTTGGTTTTATACTATAAACTACTGACAACATTTCTACCAAATTCACACTAAGAACATTATCATTAAGAGCATTTCCATTAAGTAACGTAATTTAATCTTTCATTCTTGCAGCAGGTTATAATGAATGGTGTTACTTTTTTTGCGTATTAAGTCACAGCAAATAGAATTCCGTTGTTATGTGCCCTTGGTGTGTTTGTGTGTATATGTCCCTGGGTGTCCTTGATTGTGTATGTCTTTGACCTCTACCAGCTGGAGCGTCTGCAGGAGAAGCACAAGGAGACGTACCGGAGGATGCTGGGTCAGCTGCTGCTGGCTGAGAAGTCCCACCGCCGCACTGTGCACGAGCTGGACACGGAGAAACGCAAACACGCAGACTACATGAACAAGAGCGACGACTTTACCAACCTTCTGGAGCAGGAGAGAGAAAGGTCAGAGCGACATAGCTGAGAGGAAATTGCCACACCCCTTAAACAGTATGGCATCAGATTCAAAAAGATCAGAACGATATGCATACGTACTTACACAGTAAAATCCATATTTCTGTCTGGAGCATTTTGTGTAACACAGTCCAATATAGGTACGAGTACAGAAAACATGTGCAAATGCTGACATGCAGTGTCACTGTGGATTGCAATGATACGGAATGGAAAAAAATATAGAATTATACACGTTATAAATACAGTGTGAGTTGTGACAATGAGACACTATTTGATGTCACTGCAACTGTATTCGGTGTAATTAAACAAACACTAGATATTTTGCTTAAATGGATTTCGCGTCTGTAGATAAAGGTGAACTAAATGGAATAGAATAATAGTGTAAAAAGGTAGGTGAAAGGAGAGAGGCAAGGAGAAGAGTGAGAGTAGGGGATTACTAGAGTGATAACCTCACATAGCTTTGTTTGACAGGGTGAAGTGTGGAAAAGAAGAGAGGAGGGGAATGGAGAAAGGGGTCCTCCTTGCTGTGGGAAATAGGGAGGTTAGGGTTAGAGAGGGGAGGAGAACAGGAGGAAAGACAAGCAAAGGCACAAAGGGCTTACAGGGGAGCGAACCTCCCATGACATCATCTGTGAAATGAAGTCACCGCTGAAGGTTGCGACCCGGCTCGCTGGTCAAGAGGAGACAAGGGAATGAGAGATTGGGTGGAGAGAAAGAGGGACGTACACACAGTCCTGCATCAGGGAATGGGGTGGACACATCGTGTGTGTGTGTGTGTGTGTGTGTGTGTGTGTGTGTGTGTGTGTGTGTGTGTGTGTGTGTGTGTGTGTGGAGGGCCTCACAGAGATCACACAAGCTGGGAGTGGAGATGCGCACTGAATTTGAATGAGGAAGGAGGCCCTACTAATTAACGCACATACGTACACATGAAAGAGTTCAATTGGCTGTTGCTTGTTGGGGAATGCATTTTGTCGCAATTCCCATAACACATCACTGCCACTTCTCACACCATAGGCCTGAGAGATGGGGGATGTTGCTTGCATTCATCGCATATTGTACACGTAGGTGTATATATGGTTTCTATGCATAACTGCCTTTGCAGAATCATCTGTGAAATACTGTGTAGTATATACAGTACATTAATCTGTAGAGCAGACAGGGCATCCCTTATATGCTGCATTTCATGAGCTGTCCGAACTTCAAACAGTTCCTTTTCCAGCGCTTGAGGCACTGACTACTTCTCTTCCTTGAGCTGTTGCTGCAGGAAACAGACCGTGGAAGCTAAATCACAGTCCTGACAGCTGAGCTGCCATCAAACACTGGAGCGAAAGCTCTGAAATGAGCAGCAGACAGCAGGCCTACGCTTACTCCTATGTCTGCTTTCATGAGACAGTGAAAGACGGAAGTCAAGATGCAAAACATTGAATGGAAAATTATAAAATAACTAATGTAATGCAAAGCTTTCATTTTTTTTCCTCAAGCAAATTGCTTAAGGGTATTTATATTGAGTGTGCATCATTACACAGTTTGGGTCGCAAAACTGAATACATACTGTTCTGTTGAGCATATCATTTGACTGACATTCTACTGAACTTGACTTCAAAACATTTCTAACCTGAAGCAAAATGTGTGCATGAATGATAAAATCATTAGATGAAAGTCTTTTGGGTTTCACTTTGATGTACAGGCAATTTTACAAAGTAGATGTGACAGTAGCGGTGGGCGTAAGTAAGTACTGTAGACTATTCTATAGTTAGGCGTGGTGCTTTTAGCTAAATGCTACAGTCAGCATGTTAACAGTGAGTCTCACAAAGATAATGCTAACATGCTGGGGCTAAGCAGGTATAATGTTAACGATGTTCACTGTCTAAGTTAAGTGTGCTAGCATGCTAACAGTTTGTAATTACCACTTAACACAAAGTACAACCCCAACAAATGGGAATTAGGTATTTGGTCATACACCAAAGTATTGGACCATTAAAAATGTTGACCTAATAATTGCACTATAACTTGATCCTTGATTTGTAAAGAAGTCCTCCTTCTAATGCCAGGTAGTTTCCAGCTGGTTCTTTGGCTCAAGCCAGGTTGCCCTCTGTCACCTCGCTGAGAGTGAAGGGGATGATCTCTGCTTCGTCTTGATCTGTCAGCACCCACTGAGACCAGATTTTCTCTATCTGTTACAATAGAAGGACACAAAATTGACTTAGACCTATGAAAATACACCGAAACAGAAAGGTGTAAACCATAGAAAGATTGATTGATGGAAGCGCATACAGTGTGGAAACAAATTAAAAAACGCAAGACTTTCCTTGCACGAACACTCAAACACCTATAAACAAAAAGCAAGCACATACTGTATCTGGTACCACTTTGTTTTGACATTCTCTCGTTCAGGTGAGATGGAAGCATGTCATCATCTCATATTTACCAATGTGATCTCCTCCAGGCCTCTGGGTGAGAGTGAAGAGAGAGAAAAGTCAAAGGTCTTGTGCCAAACATCTGCAGGAATGGCGAGGATGGGCACAGGGGAAGCAGTTTCTGACTGGTAGCCATCAGCCATTAACACCCTCCCAAAGAACAGAACAAGTTATATGTCAAGAAGTTAAACTATTCAAGTGTCATGGTGGTATGTGTAATGAATAATGGAAGAAATGACTCCCATTCCTGAAGGGAGTTTCAAAGAGTGCAAAGTCACGCACACAAAATGAGAGAGAACAGACCTGACAGTGAAAACAATGAGGATTGGTCTCCTGTAATTTTAAACCCCTTGCAGCAAAAACTTTGTTCGACTCAAACAATATTCAACCAGTCAAATGCCGATTATGTTCGCAAACCTGTGGTTATCTTTAAATAGCCATAGTCAATAGTCCACTTTGCTTATGATTTCTCTCTTTTAACACCACATCAATCTTATGTACTGCACACCATCATTGGCTCTCTTGCTTAACGTATAATGCTTTTTCTCTGTCAAGAGGTGCAATTACTGTACAACATAGTGTTTTGACAGCTTTTTGGCAGCTCATGTCTGCTTCAACACTCAGCCTCCTGTCACAGAGGGGCTGCAGTGCCTCAGAGCAAATTCCCCAGGAAGCATGGGATGAGATGTTTTTCTGTGATGAAAAACCAAGTCTCTTGTGGGTGTTCGCTTGCAGATCGCACCTGTGTATTTGCTTGAAAAAATGTGTTTTTGTTTCTTTCACACATAGTTTAGTTGGTGAAGAAGCTGAACCCCTCGTTCAAACAAGTTTCTTAATCTTACAATGCACTTGAACAATTTAAAACTAAGAATATACATGTATTAATATATATATATATAGTATATTAATATACAAAATAATAGTAGCACGCTTCATAGGAAAGGTCCTTATTTATTTAGTTTGCATTACTTCATCATTAGCTCTGATTTCCCTGTGGTTATATTTCGATTCATAACTTTTAGTCACACGTTCATATTTGACTCTCTGGACTGGATACACTTCACACAGCCAATTCATCCATAGTTATTTCTTCCTTAGAAACAGAGTGAATCATTGCAAGACTTATGACTTTACCACTGGCGCCAAATATCACTGACATCATGACTTTGACCTTTGACAGAAAGTAATTTTAGAGCGCCACTTTCCAGGGTATCAATGACATCTGACTGCGTTAGTATGAATTTTAAGAGCTGCACTCTAAGATCTTGCTGGCTCCTTTGTACAGTAGCCTAATTTCACTTGGCAATGAAGGCTGCTGGTAATATGAATCAACGTAAATGTTTGCTGTCATCTATAAACTTAGAATAAACATTTGGAAATCAAAATGTTATTCATTTGCAGATATGTAAAGGTTGGTTGGAACCGTGATTTGTTAAGATGAACTGTATCTATACAGTTTAATGCAATTGCCAGGGCATAACACTCCATAAACCCATTGTCATGGTTCTGTATCCTCCCAGATCTTCTTCACCTCAAGGGAGACATCCAACTCATCCAAATCTGTTTTCCTCATCACATGTAGACAGGGAACACAGTTCAAGTCTAGTTTCCCCTTGAGGGGGAACTACAGCAGACATACTCTTCTGTCTCCTGTATGCAGAGGCAACATCCTTTGGAGAATGGAGATATAATTTAATTGGCACTGAACTAGCGCTGAAGCTGATTTTGTCTGAGAAGAATTGTATTATCTTCAATGTCTTTGTAATACCTTTGTAAACTGTATGTAGTCTAAAGTGGTCTTCCCTCAAACATGACATGTTTTAAGAAAGTGTTGAAATTGGAGGGAGTTTTACAAGTTTTGCAGAACACTCCTCCTGTGGCAATGGTCCCACCCCCTTCACAGAGTCCACTGCCTGAACAGCACATACACTCTCAAACACACATTACTGCCTTATATGGGTGAGGTGACATCACTCACTAGAGGTCCGGTGGTGTTCCACATTTATTCACCTTTCATTGTCCTGATAACATGCTTGGAATGGGACGGTTGGAGATCTGTGCAGAAGGAGGCCCTGCTACTTTTTATGTATTCTCAATGGATTTGGTACAATACCAACAATTATTTATGTGCTGACTGTAGATCATTGATAGTGGGTAAGTTTCAAATGGGGTTTGTAAAGTTTCAGAGGTTTTGTGACTATGTCCATAGTGGAAATGTTTTGAAATATGCTTATTTTGAACATTTAGTATTTTAAAGCTTTAGATGTACAATCATGCTTATTGTTTGTACTGGTGCCTGACTTATTTGGTTTATTTTGCAATGCAAAAAGTTGAATGTTGTATTAGCATGTCCCAGGGGTTGAGAAGAGAGAGGATGCAGCTTTGCATTCAATCTGCTTTGCATGCTTTCTGTTGGAGCCAGAGATGAGAATAGGCATGAGCAGCTTAGAAAGAAGCTAAGAGAAAAGCAGACCTCTTGGTAAGGGGCTGGGAGTTCAACTTTCACTAGCATTATGTGTTCCTAGTCTTTATCTCAACAACAGGGATGAACATAGCAGCTGTGTTTGGGAATTGTATTGTAGGTCTTTTTCCGTTTTTCCTCTTCTCTCCTCCTTGATCATATGTGTTACTCTACTCTTGTAGAGTAACACATATGATCTTTATTTTATTGCACAATATACTGTATCCATAACACAATCAACAATTAGTTATTCCTTGTATCAGATAGATAAATACAAAGCATAAAGTGCAATAAAGGAATCAGTTACTACATTTCTTTGAATGATAGTTTAAATGTGCTTAAATATCAATGGGTGTGTGCGTTTTAAGATCATATCTGTCATAATGAGGGAATGCCTTGACACTTAAACTAGTCTTACGAAATGTCTGAATAGAATCAGGATTATCACTCACAACCATTGAAACTTTCACTTTTATAAAAGTTGCATCCTGGAATACAAATGTATCAAATTTCCATGACACAATGGCAAACATAGTTACATAGTTACTGACTTTGACATAATAAACACAGCACTAATGCCTTGCCTTTGTTTTTCCCCTTCACATTTTAGACTGAAAAGGCTGCTGGAGACCGAGAAGTCTTACCAGGTTAGAAAGGAGAAGGAGCACTCTAAACGGCTGGCCAAGGTGCAAGAAGAACTGGTCAAGCTGAAGTCCTTTGCCCTGATGTTAGTCAATGAGCGCCAGCAGCACCTGGAGCAGATGGACCAACAGAGTCAGCGGGTACAGGAACTCAGCCAGCAGCTCCAGCAGCAGGAGCAGGCACTGAGTGAAGCCAAGGAGCGGTCTCAGGAGGATGGCCAGAGGTTACAGAGCCTGGAGGCTGAGCTTAAGGACAAATCTGCAAAGCTCACCCAGCAACACGAGGAGATGAGTTCCAAGCTGGCCAGTCAGGAGATCCTCAACCGTCAACTTAATACCAAACTTTCAGGGCTCACACATAAAGTAGAGGAGCTAGAGGAGAGCAACAGGCCCTTGAGAAAATCCGAGGAGGAACTGCAGGAGCTAAGGGAAAATATCAGTAAAGGGGATTGTGGCAACTCCAACTTGATTGCTGAGTTGGAGAACTTGCGGAAACGGGTGCTGGAGATGGAGGGAAAGGATGAGGAGATTACCAAGACTGAAAATCAATGCAAGGAGTTAAGAAAGAGGCTACAAGAGGAGGATTGTAAGAGTAAAGACCTCAGACTAGAAGTTGAGAAGCTCCAGAAAAGAATGATGGAGTTAGAAACACTTGAGAGTGCCTTCAGCATTAGCAAGTCTGAGTGTGCACAGTTACACTCATCTCTAGAGACAGAGATGGGACTGACCAAAGAGCTCTCAGATGAAGTCGTAGCCCTAAGGATCCGTATGAAAGAGATTGAGTCCTCTGAGCTCAAGTTAGAAAAGTCCGAGCTAAGCCTTGAGGACGACTTGAGTAAACTAAAGTCACTGACTGTTGCTTTAATGGAAGAACGCAAGACCCTGATGGACAAAATGAAGTCAGATGACACGAAAAAGGAGGATTTGAATAAGATGGTCAAAGTTGAGCAGGCGAAAGTTATGGAGGTAACTGAGAAATTGATAGAGGAAAGCAAAAAGCTTTTAAAGTTGAAATCAGAAATGGAAACCAAAGTAGAGAGTCTAACCATAGAAAAAGCTGAGCTAAGCAATAAGCTAGCCTACGAAATAGATACAACTAAGGATCTGAATTCTAAGGTCAGTCAAATGAAAAAGAGGCTAGATGGATTTGAGGAAGAAGAAAAGCTATCAGCGAATAATTCAGTTAAATGTGACATTGGACGAATGTCTGACCCTGTTAAAAGAGAAGACAACAGAGTCAAGGAACTGACTTTTGAGATTGAGCGCCTGAAAAATCGCCTCAAACAACTCGAAGTAGTCGAGGGAGATTTGATCAAGACAGAAGATCAGTATGACATGTTGGAGAAAAAGTTCATGACTGAACAAGACAAAGCCAACGTTCTTTCCCAACAGGTGGACGAAATGAGGAGTCAGATAGCACGAAACAAAGCAATTGAGAAAGGAGAGGCAGAGAGCCAGGAAGAAGACCTCCGACAACGATGCAAGAGAGAGGAGGTCAAAACCAGTGAACTGCACTCTGATGTCATAGCCCTAAAGGAGAAGATCCATGAACTGATGCACAAGGAAGACCAACTTTCTCAGCTCCAAGTGGATTACTCAATCCTGCAGCAAAGGTTCTTGGAAGAGGAAGAGAAAGCAAAGAACATGGGCACTGAAGTTTTCCATCTGACCAAGGAACTTGAGGTAGCAAAGCGCCATAGTCGAGCACTAAGGCCAAGCTTGAATGGCAGGAGAATGGTGGATGTCGCTGTAACATCCACTGGAGTACAGACGGAGGCATCGTCCACTGGGCCCACAGAGGAGGACACCCCAGCTTTGTTTATCAGGAAGTCTGTTCAAGAAGAGCATCACATCATGAGTAACCTCAGGCAGAAGTGCCTGAAGAAGCCAACAGAAAAGAGTGGTGCTATTGAGCGTTGCCCTTCATCTGGCAGCGACTTGGGAATGAAGAAGTCCTGGATTCCTTGGATGAGGAAGAAGGACCACACACCTCAAGAGACCAACTTGGAAAAGCCTCTGCACATTAATGGAAACCATTTGCATTCTGAACTGACCATGCCACAAAAGCAAGGGCAACCTTTTCACATCAGAGTTACACCGGACCACCAAAACAACACGGCCACTCTTGAGATCCGAAGTCCCACTGCTGACGTTTTCTCTAGTTCAGTTCCCCTAAGCCCCAACTCATCTCAACCTAAATCCAGAATCACAATCATTCCCACCTACTCCGCTCCAACCCACAAGAGAAAGACTACCATTGGACCTCAGGGCCCTGAAAGAGCCAAGTCTCCAGTCATTATTACAACGATATCCAGAGCCAAGTCTCCAGAGAGCAGCCGAGCTCCCTCCTCTGCCTCAGGAAGGCCCTTGTCCCCTGTTTCTATTACGACAGTGAGCACCGCTATAGTGCCTGAAGCATCTGCCTCCCCAGAACCCCAGGAGATGACCATGGGCCGAGCTGTGTTCAAGGTTACCCCAGAGAAGCAGATGGTCCCAATGCCTGTACGGAAGGGCCACAACAACGCTAGCATTATCACCACCACTAAAGATAACAAGATCCATATCCATCTAGGCAACAGCATCACCCCAAAGATGGTAGTCAGACCAACGGCTACTGTAACAGAGGGCAAAGAAATGACCTTATCAACTGGGACAGTTTTACGCTCCCCCCGTCAAATCACCACCACTGCAACCAGGAGCATACAGAGCAAAGTGATGAGCAGTATTACGATTTCCCCTGTTCCGTCCACTACTTCCAGATCCACACAAAGCATTGTAAGTTGTTTGGCAGGGGACAGGGAGAGGTTAGAATAGGGGTACACACACACACACACACACACACAAACAGACACACACACACACACACACACACACACACACACACACACACACACACACACACACACACACACACGCACACGCACACGCACACGCACACGCACACGCACACGCACACACACACATACTTACACATACTTAGAGATGTGGGAACATATAGCTGTGGGAACATAGACACGCTTCTGAGCCAGGCTAGCTATTTTAACTTGCTTCCATTTTAAGCTAAAACTAACTAGCTGCTGGTCAAAGGCTGCTTATATTTAGTGTACAGACATTTCCCATTATTTCAAACTTCTTTAAAAGGCATCAAGTTTTTTCTTCATTGTCTTGAGGGAAACAATGGTTTCATAATACAATATTACACATGTCATGTTTCATAAGCTCAATGTGTTCCATAACAGCTTCATCTCACGCTGCTAAGAATCAGAGAAAGCAGAGAAGAAACACTGTGTTTGGGTTTCAGTGGACCTTATAATACGCTCTTTGTAGATCAGATGGATAGCGTGACTAATGATGTGGCACTTTGCCACCTTTCTACTGTCATGCTGTAATTTATAGTTGTTACTCAGTGTTTACATTCAAAAACAGCCATGCAGGGCTCAGTGCCCACTGGCTGACACAAAACAGCCTTGCACCAGTAACAGCACACTGACTGAAACATAGCATGGAGTGCCCACCCACAGGGACTAAAGTAAAAGAATGAATAAATATTTACATTTTTCATTCACAGTATTCCAATAGCATACTTTATGAACAGTTACATTGTTTGGAAAATTCTGAATTCCTTTTTGCCTTTAATGGGTTTTGCCCCTTTTCCATTATTTACTCTTAATGGTCCACTCAAGGGCTCCCCTGTCTCCATTCTGAAACTGTACTCTCTCTCCCTATTGTCAACAGACTGGGCATGATGCCCAACCACCTCGCACTGGGCTGACCCGCATCCCAATGTCCAAGAACCTAAAGACGGGGAAAGCTGTGCTGGGATCCCTAGGGATCTCGGGTGGAGTGAAGCTGGAGTCCCGAGCTGAGAGTCAGTCTATGAGGATAGAAGTGAAAAAATCCACTTTGCAAAATGGAGGAAAAGCCTGATTTAAATAGTTACACCACCCAAAAACACACAATTTACAATACAAACACATTCAAATAAGATGCTTCTGAGAGATTGCGACAACACACTGTTAAAAGCTTATGTAGCTTTTGTAATTGAACTTATATTAAAGTATTCTTGGTTTGTCTGTCTCCTTTCAATTTCTCACATTTAGATCGAGGCATATCTGTATTCAGAGTGTGTATTTTGATGGGCATTTAGACTAAATATTATATCAGACTGCATCTACTAACTGCTTCTCGCTTTGAGTGGTTGTCTCATGTATAAGAAGTTTGTTGATAATATTTTATAAGGACACGTATGTAATAAATGAAAAAAACTATTTTCCATGTTCATGATTTTTATTTTTTCTGTAAAAAGATTTGTACTAAAAGGTATTTTAAATAAATGTGATTTCAAAGGGTATTGTGATATGCTCATTTATGTATGACAATAAGTTATACGAATATACTGCGAATATGGAGAGAGAATTGTATTCAACTTGTTTCATCTGTGTATTGCACGTTATGCTTAAATTACAGTCGGCCTATTCCCAGATGCTACTACACTGGATAACGCAGTCATAGACCAAAAATAATTGTTGGAGTCCCAGTTTCATCACTTTATTTCAATACATAAAGAAGGAAAACATAACTGTAATATTTTAAATTTCATTATCAAATGAAGTAAGATAAATGTAAAAACCGGAGACTATCAATCTCAAATGCAGTTTTGAAAAACCATACGTTTCGATTCCCATCTAAAGTTTTCAGAGGGCAATTTCAAGTTGTAAAAAAAAAGGCTAAAATGAATCTATCAATTTTATTTAATTTGTATGATGCCCTCTCTCCCTGATTTTATGACAAATGTCTGATCAATTCCATTCAGGTTTGGTTGTTTATCCCTTTGGTCCCTAAATGAACTTTAAGTGAAAATAAAATGTGTAGGCCTATGATACACACTTCACAAATTGTTGAACACCAAAACAAAACTTTAATCATAGCCTATTAAATCAAGTTTTAAAATTACAATGACTGGCAGAAAGGATTCACGCTAGGTTCATGCCACATACATGTAGATAGGCAGAAGGTTTGTCAGGGACTTGACATCTGTAAATGCAATGGAATTTCGTATTATTTTATAAAAAAAGGGACTTTTAGCATTACATCGGCTATTTATTTGTTCACAACCGATGAGTGAGAAAGGGGCGTCTCCATGTTCTGTGATGACGTAAGTGCTACGTTTCACCATGCTATTGGATCAGGCGTTTCCGGCTTCTTCTTCTCGGGCGAGATTAGCGAGAAAAAGAAAATCAATACGACAATGAGTAGATATTTGGATTAGACAGGGGGTACATGTCAGTCCTTACATGGTTGTACGCTTTGCTTTAACGTTTTCTGATTTGTTTACCGCGTGGGCTTAACTAGGAACTGTCGACTATCAACTACAGCAGATTAATTTTGCTCGGAGCTGACTGCAGCCATGATGGCGTCAAGCTACAACGCGAAGGAAGAGGACGGACACATAGCGGCTGCTTCGACCCACGGAGGTGCCCCGGGCGTTGTGAAAAGTAAAAAGCCGGACAACACAGCGTTCAAACAACAGAGACTACCAGCCTGGCAGCCCATACTTACGGCAGGCACGGTGCTGCCCGCTTTCTTCGTCATCGGTCTCATCTTCATCCCCATCGGTATCGGCCTGTTCGTCTCTTCAAACAACATCAAAGAGTTCGAGGTAAAGCAACAGTAACATAAACGTCCAACTCTGGACAGCTTTAGCCACAACCCACAAGCTTCCTTTAGGTTTTTCTACATAGTCATATTTTAAACCACAGGAGCGGCAGCAAATCATCTAATTTAACTACGGAAATGCTCACCTGTAAAGTGTAAACTTGTAGTGTTACAACAAGCGAGAACAGAAATATCAAGTGACAGCTTGACAGCTCGCCATATTTCTGAACACTGCTAGGCTCTGTCATATTGAGATTACCTTTATAAACACAACTTTCAGTTTAGAAAGTAGCTAGCCGAATGCAGCCGATAACAACAGTACTGTAATGAAAGGTTACAATGTATAGTATAAAGGTGTTCATTCATACTAATGAAAATAATAAGCTATTAGCTAGTAGCTAAAGTAAAGTTTAGTTGTATAATGCTTTACAATTTAGAAATTACATGCACGGAGGCCTTTACATTAAAATATAAATGGAATGAAAATAAGGGGATAGAATTACAGGAAATAAGATGGCAAGTAAAACACTTTGTTGTCATTTGGCAGCTGCCTTTTGTGTTGCTGCTGTTGAGATGTATTGCACAATAATGAGAAACATTTTGTCCACACATTTATATAGAAATATCAGAAACACTATGAAGTATAACACATCATTCATATTCACAAGCGTAGACTAAATATCAGAAACTGTGGTATAACACTTTTATTAACGAAGTTAAACCAAATATATATAAAACGCTAGTGTAACAAACTATTTATTTATAAGGGTAGAAAAAAACAGGATAAACACTTAGTATTTTATCAAACTATCTATATGTATATATGAACATATTAGAAATACTACATAGTATGTCGGGTAGACACTGCACATTACCATGGTAGATCAAACAAACACTAAGGCCAAGGGTAGAAAAAATGTCGGAAACCCTTTTAAATATGACATTGTTTTGATCAAAATAACAAAAATATTGTACGTGGATATGAGACAGCAAGGTTAAGTAGGCTTTTAGTTTAGGTAGGTGTTCTCTATGTCTAATTCTTCTGTTTTTGAACTTATCTTTTCCTGTTTTTCAGATTGATTACACTGGCGTCGACATCAACAATCCATGCTACAGCTGTGCTAAGAACTTCAGCTGGAACAATACAACGCCATGTCTGTGCTCTCTGCCCTTCACATTGGAGCAGCCATTTGAGGTGAGCGCCAGCTTGCCTTGCAGTATGCTCAACCGATGAATAATACATGCCTTTGGCTTCAAAATTGATAGTGTTGCTTGAAGTGCAACATAACAAAAAAGGAAAACTGCCCCCCCTGACACTAAATGTCCATTAAGATCTATTTGCAGTCCGAAACAAAGGCACACTCAAGGTTTGTTTGGAGCAGACACATTATCATTGATCACTCTCGGCTGAAAATGTGCTGCCCAGCAACTTATAGAAGGCTTTTATTGATCTATTATGAAACCGCTCTCAGTTTCCAGCTCAGAATAACTTAGTGTACGGCTTAGTTTTGGGTTGGTGCAACTACAAACCAAACTGGGGTAGAATGAGATCTATCTCATCTGAAGACATAAATAAACATATATTTGATACATGTGCACCTTTTTGTTCAACCGGGCTTAGCGAATGAAGGTCTGTGTTTAATGAACTGAGCTAACACTCTCTTTAACATGATCTCTCCTCCCCTGCAGAGCAATGTCTTCATGTACTACGGCTTATCCAACTTCTATCAGAACCACAGACGTTATGTGAAGTCCAGGGACGACAGCCAACTGAATGGTGACCGCTCTGCTTTGAAGGTATGCTCTCGAAAAAGTTTGTACTATTATAACATGTCTCTGGCATCAGTTTAACACCGGCTGCTTTTGACAGAGCCCCAGCAAGGAATGTGAACCGTACCGTACAAGTGAAGGAGCACCCATTGCTCCATGTGGGGCCATAGCTAACAGCCTTTTCAATGGTAAGTGATACATACAATTTTTTTCTTCAGCAGTGTAAGGATTTTTACTAATGTTTTCATCTAAAGTGTGTTATCATAGCTCTGCATCCAACTAAACTCAGATGTCATTTTTCAGAAGTTCAGTTAATTTGCTTCCCTTTTTTGATGCAACAGATTTGAATGCAATGTCTCTTTGTTTCAGATACTCTGGAGTTGTATCATATTGATATCAATGGCACCAGAAATGAAATTCCTCTGGTAAAGAAGGGCATTGCGTGGTGGACTGACAAGCATGTGAAGTTCAGGAATCCTGGTGGAAACGACAACCTCACTGTGGCTTTCCAAGGTGATTGTTTTTATAAAACTACACAGGACATTTTGGGCTGGTTAACACTTAAGTTTCAATTGCCCAATCCCAATGTCCCCCCTTACAGACTTAGTCTGTGAGGGCTTAGGGCTTTCCCACTGTCAATTCATCAAGTCCGCGAGGGCTCTTTATGTTCCCTTTTATGCAACCTTCTTATGCAGTTCTGCAGACTTTACCCGAGGTAATTACACATAGTTCATAGCGCTGTGACTTTAAATACGGGGGGAAGCTCTTGTCCCGTCGCATTTCCTCATAAATCTGGCATAAGGTAGGGGGTGTGACTGCATGCATCTGCTGAATTACACTCCTATCAAACTATTTCTTTAAATTTTTGCTTAATGATGTATTTTTGAAGAAGAAAAAAAATAAGATTATTGGTCCACTCGCTAAGGCAAGGGCCTACAGCACTTTCATATCAGACAGTCGATCTCGGCCGGGAAGAAAGCTGTGAACGTAAAATTAAAAGTCAGAAGCCAACAATAGTTTGTGCATGTTTTGGTGCTTTTATATTCTCCTGTGTCTGCACTTTCTTTTTTCTTATTAGCCTTGCAGCCTCTTGCACTCGAGCATTGATGACGTCAGCTTAAGTCTGTGAGGGTTCAGGGCTTGAAGCTTTAGGGGGGACATTGGGATTGGGCCAATGACTTCCTTGGTTTCTCTTGTTCTCTCTTAGGCACAAGTAAGCCGGTGAACTGGAGGAAGCCAGTGACTGAGCTAGACCCAGCAGATCCTGACAACAACGGCTTTATCAACGAGGACTTCATTGTATGGATGCGCACGGCTGCGTTGCCTACCTTTCGTAAACTCTATCGCATCATCCAGAAGAAGCCTAACACGACCCCGACTCTACCCAGTGGCAAATACGTCTTGGAAATCACTTACAGTATCCTTTGATATATGGCTAGAAACTCTACTACACAAATATAACGATAGAAAGTGCTAGGTAGTAGGGTTGGTTGGTTGGTATATTTATTGGAAGTATAGCTTTGGATAAAAGTGTCAGCTAAATGAAATTTATGATTTATATTACTGTACATAATGTTTAACAGGGTAAGATTCATATATAGAAACAACCTCAATCTCATAGATATTGGCAAAGTTATTGTGATATCTCTGTAAACCACACCCCAGATCTAAAAGATTGTGAGTCATGTTCAGACACCTCGTGCAAGTCCCTTAAGTTATGTTATGCTAAAACTAGTGTTACTCTTCAGAGCTAAACTGAATCCGAACCGAATGTGTGGCCCCCTTTCTAGTCATGTCACATGATACTTATTAGCACTGCTATTAGGCTCGTTCGACCTAACTTTCAGCTCGTCTGGAAAGTAGACGAGAGTAGCCGAGTGCAGTCGGGGGAGTGACGAAAAAGCCTGACTGAAGCCGGACAGCTCCGAGTCGGAAGTAGCGTCCTTGTTGCGGATGCAGTTCGTTTTCTAGTTTTATTTTGAAGGCCTATTAGAAACATATTCGCAGGAGAGTCACACATGCTACAACCGATTAGAAGCAGAACACAACACAAAGACGAGTAAACACTTTAAAAGCGAGGGGCATTTTCAAAACAAGAAACGAGATATAAGCTAATATCCCCATTCCCCACACATCTTTATCTTTCTTGTTACTTTACTAGAACACCTACTTTTAAGTGATAAAGAATAATTTACAAGAATAATTTACAAATCCAAATAAAGGAGGTTTAATATTTCTCCCTTCACATAACGAATATGATCGGCCTAAATAAAGAAGGTCTAAGAAAAGATCCCTTATTATTATTGTAGAGATGGATATGATGAACTGTATTATGATGTGTAACAAACAAACTAGGCTACTTGTTGTAGTTTTGGTCTGGCTTTGCGACACTACATGTAAAATACAATCCCCAGACCATTTAGATCACTTGAAATAAGCCTATGATTTAATCTGAATGGTATAAAAATCACTTCACCAAGATCTTATGTGACTCAAGTTTGTGTTCACTTTTAAATATATCTATACAGGAGAGTTACACATCCAAATTATTTCTATGTCAAGGGTTCAGATCAGTGGAGGTTTAACTCTGATCAAGTACATTTCTGCTTAAATGCATATTGTGGCGGCCTAATGAAATCAAAAAGAATGGATCGTAATTTAATTTTGAGCGGTGATGTCAGACTTTTGCCTAACCAATTGGGGAAACGCATCAAAGGCACGAGGTTTAAACTCCCAATTAGCGCTCAGCTCCGCCTGTCAGCAAGACGTTTCCCATCAGACATTTCGCTCCCGCAGCCCGTGGGGAGCAACTGCAGCGACTTGCTCCAGTGTCTGTGTCCGTCTTGATACCGCGGGACTTCAAAGTCTCAAGCAGCCGAGCCGCAGCCAGCCACGGGTGCAAGTGGGACAAAAAGTCTAACCATAATGCAGTGCGCTCAGCAAGACGAGCGTCATAATTGCGCAGGTCTTAGCAAGACGGCGACAGGTCGAACGAGCCTATTGACTTTGAGTGGTGTGCATTTCTTCTCTTGTTGTTTTTCCTTAACCGTGTAATCAGATTACCCTGTGCTCAGCTTCGATGGTCGCAAGCGGATGATCCTGAGCACCATCTCCTGGATGGGAGGGAAGAACCCCTTCCTCGGCATTGCCTACATCACCGTGGGCTCCATCTGCTTCTTCCTGGGGGTGGTTCTGCTCATCATCCACCACAAATATGACACCCGCAACACCAGCGCAGATATCCCAAGCTGAGCTGTTCCTGTAGCCCGCTGGCTGGCCTCTGCATGCATGGGTGACCCCTAAAGGGTCCGTTCTCGACTGCTTGTTGATTTTAGCGTGAATTCACTGGTCTCTGTAACTGTTTTGTTGTGTGTTTGTGTAAGGACAGCATTGTCTCAGCAAAAGCTGAGTTTATGTGTATGCAAAAGAAGGATGCTAGAGTCTGTGTCTCTGTGCATATAGCTTCAAGTCGGCTGCTGAGAATGTCCTTCCTTGTCTCCAAAAGAAAGTTTTTATCATCTATTTATCTATAAATTATCAAAGTATCTGTGTTTTCTTTTAGCAGTGCTTTGCGAATGGCTTATTATTGAAGGATGTATATATTTTTAATGCAAGTTTTTGTCCACATTATCTACTGTGATATGTCTGCTAATGAATGTACCATTATATTTCAATGATATACCTCTGTGGTTTTTGAGATAAGCTTGAATATAGGATGGGATAATCGTGGCTTGTGTGCTGTCTATTATGTTAAGCATTGATGATTAACAAGAAATATTTTATCCTCGGAGAGTCATAGAATACTCATGACAAGTAGTAGCAAAAGTGAGGTTGTATGCCGTCTCTGTGACTGGTTATATAAAGCGATCATAACAATATGCCTATTAATCATGGAAACATCCTACACCACTGTACCCAGTATTCTCAATTCTAAGACTCTGGGCAATGTCTCAGGCTGGTTGGAGCACAACATTTATTTTTGTTTTTACAGATTGGCTTGATGGTTCGGTTATCTTGTGTTCTTCAATGTTGACCAAATGATATGCACTTTAAAAGTGTCACATTTGTTAGTTGCCCCACCTGGTTTCACTTCATCTTCTGTTACAATATTGATTTCAGGATTTATTAAATTAAAGAGTAAATAGTTTAAATTGAAAATGTATGGGTTTTTATAAGGTTTGTAGGGTCCAAAATAAACAACTTGGTGAATGCATTGGTGTCATTTGGTATGTTATTGCAGATCACTACCACTGCCGTAACTGGTATCACTCACTACTTGTTTAGTTATGGATTTTTACAATTAATTTTTTATTAACATTTTATTATTCTTATTTTTTACAATTGTTATAATATATATATTTTTTAAATTACACACTTGTAATAAACCCATTGACCTTTTTATAAAATTAACAAAATAAAATAAAAATAAAACCTCACGCTGCCGGATATGACTGGCCCACTAAAGGATTGTGGGAAGTCAGCTGGCTGTCAGTGTCCTTGTGCTGTACCTTTACCTCTAAGCTTGACAACACAGAAGTTTGCCACCATGTATCGACAACTTATGGTAAGAAAGACGTTTTTATCTATTCTATTTAGCTTGAAATATTACAGCCATGTAGTTAAAGTGTCCCTGGTGACTTATTATGCTGTAATTTAAATACTTATAAGTGTTCTGGATTTCTGCTCGACTAAGAGTAACGGTCCCCGGCTAAACTTTTCAAACTTAGCTGCCTTTCTAGCTAGCAGTCAAGAGAAAATAATGCTATCAAATTAAGTTGTTCAATTGAAGAAATACATATATTATTCTTGTTAAATTGCGGTTGTAATGCGTCTTTATTATAGCACTGTCGCCCTGTTTGACAGCTACAGTTAATAAGCAGCGAGTCGAGCGTGAACAGGTCAGGCTGAAGTTGCTTTACGCCGGTGATGTTACACGAGCCTGGCCGCGTGATATACTTGGCATCGACCTTTTAAAAGGTGCATCGATTATTTCTCTCCCAACTCAACAAAATCCACCTGACCGCTGCAACAAGCAGGCGTCGAGCGTCGATATGCTCCACTTTCATCAGGGAGGAGCTTGTCAATCTTCCGCGGCATGTGAATCTCAGAGACTCCCAGTGGTGAGGAGACAGGCAGGCAGACTTCAGAATTTTGAGGAAAAGGAAGGTTAGGCTTGAGTTCAACTTTCAGGTAAGGTTAGATCAACATACATGTGGAAAGGATCAATAGAGAGTTAGTAGGAAGATACTTTTCCAAGAGATTGCCATCCATTCGACCACATCCATACAACGGCCGCCAAACCAAGAACTACCATCAGATTATTTAGGACATATTGACTGTTTATGTACGTCTGTTGCCCTGAGCAATTCAATATGACAGCAGTGAATGAATTGACCTCTGTTTTGACTCACTGTCTTCCCTCTTATAATACTCCTTTCATAAAATTGCAATACTGAGAGTTGGCCAGCAGGTGTCACCAGTTTGACTATCAAACGCTTTGAAACGAGGCACTATTTTTAGCCCACTTGCTTCAAAGTTGTTCAGTGCTACAGATGTTGTAATTTCCCCCATCATTAGCTGAATTCAACCTACTGATCTCTCATAAAAACTTTGATAACATTGTATCACATACAGACACTGTATTTTGTGTAATTTTACTTTCCAAATAGTAGGCTACTTAGTCAGCGCTATTTAAAAACATTTTTTACATCGCCATCCACTGTTTGCTATGCTTATTTTAAAACTGTTCAAACTGTAAAGTCCTTTAGTAACGTACATTTTTGTACCCACAAGGGTCTTCAGCAGCTGTCCAGGCGCACCATCATGAGCAGCGCCCGCAGGCAGATGGATAACACTGTGAAGGACAAACAAAAGATGTTTCAGGTAAGGTCAATCCCTCTGAAGAAAAGGGTGATATTTGTCAGTTTATTAGTTTCCCATTCAATCTTTGTAAAAGTCTTTCAGGAGCTGTGTGACTCCTGTAATCAAGAGAAGTAGTCTAGTATGAAGAACTTTCTTTCTTTTTCTTCAGAAGTGTGACTTAAAATCACAATTTTAATGAAACTGTGTGTGTAGGCACCTCCTTTTTAAATTAAGAATGTGCCTTTGTTTGAATTTGTACGTGTTAAAAGTGAGCTAAAGAATGAGATCTATTTCATGCTGATAATGATAATGATAATGTTAAAGTGTCTACTTCATTCCCAGGTTCTGGAGACAGAATCTAATGTTATCCTCTTTGTAGCCTGACAGATAAGTATACGTAGCTTCTCCCCATACAATGTTTAAATGACCTTCCACTGTAGCTGGGGCTGGAGTTCGACTAATTTATGCTTGCAACTAAGTACGCTGCAAATTAAAAACATACATTGCAAAAATCAACGTTCCAATGTGGCGTGCTTTGCTGATCCTTGCATAGCGCTGGAAATGACTGTAGCCTTAGTTGACAAATAGTCTAGTCTTGCATTCTAAATCCCAGAGCAAGCACTGCTTTAGTGCATAGTGTGTGTGTGTGTAGTGTGTGTACTCGTCTACGCCACCACTTAATTGCTACGGTTAACCACAGATGAGCTCTGCAAAAATACGCATACCTTAAGAACCAGAAACGCATGAAGCTGAAAGTCCTTTAATAAAATAACTATATGCCTTTCTTTCTTCGCTCTTTGACCAGGCGGACAACGGTTTACCTATCCATCTGAAGGGCGGTACAAAAGACGCCCTGCTCTACAGAGCCACAATGACTCTCACTGTGTTTGGTACGTCAGCATTTGCCTTTTGCAATTTGATGTGTCAGGCACACTCCAGCTGTCTCAGTCTGTCTTTCTTTAACCACATTGCTATTACTGAAACTGACTCGCAAAGGAAAATGCCTGTAATATGACCACGCATCACCTAGGGTCCTTTTGAAGTCTTGATAATTACCTTGCCTTGTATCTCAGTCACAACTTTAATGCTTGTCTGATCTCTTTTCGCAGGGAGTGCATATGTCGTGTATGAGCTGTTTAGTGCCGCAATGCCCAAGAAGTAAAGCAGGACTGGCCAATTGGACTGATGAAACGGTCATGCAGACGGCTGTATGTTATTCATTGACTCTGTCTTTGGCAGATTTGCAATCTGGGAAATGAATTGCCCTATCAATAATATCAGTGTTTTTAATGTTTGAAATGATTATTTATTGATTGTACAAATCTTGAGCTTCAAATGAAAATAAAATATGCATTTGATTTGGTTGATTTGTGTCCTTTTTTTAAACTTGATTCCCGTCGTAGATGTTTTATGGATTTTTGCTACAAGTTTCATATTGAGTTTTATGTTTTAGTGACTAGATCAAAACCCCCTTTCTTATTATTCACCCAGAATTTTAGTTTAATCCAAATGTGTAGGCCTATCTACAGTAGCGTATAGGTGTTCGGTTTGACCACTAGAGGGCATCAAAAGCCAACCAGTGTCATAGTGACTGAGCAGTAGGGTCGGCTCTGAAATATTTCTTTCTCCTTTACCAACTGAAGATCATTGTCTATTGATTACCACATTATAAATTAACGACAGTTATTCCCGGTAAAGGGTTTTTACTGGGAGTTTTTTCTCAGCCGAGCTAAGGGTGTAAGGGCAGGGTGTCATATTGTATCATATTGTATCATATATCATATTGTATGAAATGTAAAGCCCACTGAGACAAATGTATTTGTGATTTTGGGCTATACAAATAAAACTGATTTGATTTGACAGTAACACGATTTCACTCGTATTAGTTATTTTAAGCACCGTGGACGATTGTGACTAAATATGTCTCTTTACAAAGTCAAACATTCAACTTCCACTTCAGCTGAAATCTGAGTTAATAAATTGGATAAGGTCGCCTGTTTGTGCGCATGATGACAACCCTTGTCCTGTCTGTGTTTCCTGGCCAACTAATCACATTGGCACTGGCAACCTCATTAAATCATCAGACCAAAGGAATGCAGGGGGAAAAATGCAATTTCCAAACAGTGGATCGGTCTTAGCGGGGGACATACATCAACAGACAGGCAGGGGTTTCGTAAGGAGCTCCTATGATGGTAAACTGAGAGTTGGGAACTGCCCCCCTATTAAGTAGCTGATGGTGGAAAGATTCTTCCCACTTGGAAATAGGCTTTTCCTTCTTGGACATCTGTTGGCGGAGCCTCCAGTAGCCAGACAGAGGAGAGAGGGGTCCTGCCGCAGCTCCTGAACAGTTTCTCTCACTTTCCAGAGAGGGAGTCTTCAAGCAGGCTGCTCTTACACTTGGTCGGTCCATTTATTTGGGTGGATTGAATATGTAAGTAAACGGACTTTCATTTATTGTAAATCAGCTATTTTGGCATTTTTAAGTGTCGAATTAATTAATTGAATTTATGAGAATATAGTCCATTTTGCCGAAGTTTTGCACTTTGGGTTTTGCCAAATTCGTTCACCATGCTATACCTTTGATGCATTAAAAAAACCTTTAAACACTTTTTGATAGTTAGGCTATATTACGTTAACAAGACTAGACATTATTATGAAATGAATGAAAATGCATTGGTTTTAAGTCATTGTGAGATATAACCGCGCAGCTTTTCTATAAGTAAGGCAGGCATAGCTATTGTGTCTTTATGTGTAGGGGACTTTAGTTCATTTTAATTAAATGAGCTCCAATTTTGTCTGAGGTAGGCTACAAAGGAAAGTTACTTCGGCCCCCGCAGTTGCAGTTTTCGCGCTTGTGCGCCAGGCGGGGCGCACAGCCTGTGGTAACGAGCACAGAAGCTGAGTTCAGACTTTGTGGGGTGGTCTAATTACATTTTATTCCACTTCGATTAAACCGATGGTTTCATAAAAGTAACGTATTTAAATCCATTGAAGCAATCCTTGCAATTGCATGTAGAGATCCAGTGGAAGCGAAGGATATGAGTTAAGGTTGCAATTTCAAGATTTTAGATTGAACAATAAATAAATATGGCCATTGTTAAAACAAAAAACACAAACAAACAGATAACCAGAGAACTCTAAATACTTTGCTTTATGTAGTGAGTTGCATAGCATGCCACCAGATCAGGGTGACTAGAAGGCAGTGGATTTCTAGATTATGCACAAAAAGCATGAGCATTTGTTAAAATGATTTTTCCACCCTTCATTATTAAATACCTGCACTATATCACTCAGTAAATACCCACCTCAGGGTGCAGGAGGCAGTAAGGTGTGGCACTTAAGTTGAGCAAGTGAGGCTAAATGGATCTTGCTTTTTTCTCATAATGGAAAGCAACATTTTAATGATTTATCAATATGTATTCCATTTGAAAAATATGGATATTCAGTAGAGCATTTGGGTCCACTGCATGTTGCCTGTCATGCATTTTTGTGCTTTTAGTTACAGGCTGTTCATCGGCTCATATGCATCAGTAAATCAGTGATAGATGTATTTTACTGTTTACATGTGCTGAGCTGGGTCATAGATCTGCAGCTTAAATATATTGTTTCATCTCTATCCTCAGACTGGTCTTTGCGCTGCTGACCCTTAAGGGCCAAACATGAAGCTAGGGCTATCACTGGCCTCGGCTGCCTTCTTTGCAGCCCTGCTATCCTCCATAGATGCTCAAGGTAAATGAAACCACCTGGCCACAGTCCACTTACACACACTATTCCACTCTGTCTCCTTATCTCCTGCTTCTCTTTCACCTATAAATCACTACTGGTTGTATATTTTAAAGGGATTAGTCTTTAACTTTAATGTCAGGAAGACACTGAAATCTTTGTATTGATAAACTAAATAAAGTTTTTCTTATTTTCTGTGTATTTGATCATGTGACTTTTGGACTACTGTACTCACTGATTCCTTGATGATTGTCATGTTTGTACGCCTAATTTTCCAGCGCATTTGGTGAGATTTATCTTTCAGGACTCATTATAATGATAATTGATCCAAAACCCGATCTAATTTTCTTGTCTTTAGGCTATAATTTAGATAGATTAAACCAATACTCGAGGAGCAATTTTCTCATTCAGATTAGGCAGTATAGCAAACCAAGCACACTGAAAGTATATTTCATTTCCTATTTTTGATTAAACGCAGCAGAGCACAGAGAAGGACAAAAGTCATTTCATGGCTTAATGTTTTTCCATAAATGTTTCAGCAGGGCTGGTGCTGTTTCAGTTTTATGATAGTACTTTTTCCAAAGCAACATTTGGAAGATTGCCAAGTCCTTGGTAATTAGGCATTGAAATGCTAGATCACATGTTTTTAAGTACTTATGATCATGCTGAGGTTGTAGCAGGAACTTGTTAACCTCTGTAAATCTCTTTGCAGTGGTTTTAGAGTTGCTACAGCAGCAAGTAAATACAGTATTTTATGTTGTTAAATAACAGTATAGTACATCATTTAAAATACATCAAAAAGTTGAAAGTGCAATCAACATTAAAAACGTGTAAAAAGTAGCATAATGCAACTATCAGAGTGGAAGTATCCATTCAGAATAACTATTCACATTGTTGGAATTGAAAATGCTAATGCTTCAAAACTTTAAGTGCCATTCTTGAATCATTTTGATACTTTCAAACTCGGACTTTGTGCTTGTGTAACACTGTTCTAGTAGCTGTTAAATACTTTTTTGCTGTAGAGCTGACATGTCATAGGCCGTTAACAATCTGTCGGTAGATTTGACAGAAAATGACTCAAAGTGATTTCATATGCAAACATTCCGGTCCAAAATAATGGCAAAAAATGGAAATATGGTATGGAAACCTTCTGACTTTTTCCCCCTTTTGAAAGCTCTCTGGCAGTGAGAGGAGTTTAACGTCTCCTCTCACATATCTCCGCTAACGGAATGGAAAGATGAAATACGAGAACAGCAAATTAATCCTCAGACAGCGCAAAGACAAAGAGCCTTTCTAGGGCTCCTTTGTGGGCATTTGCACACAAAAAAATGCTGAGTTGCAATACATATGGAAAGTTAATATGCAGTAATGTTTAATGTCAGCACATGTTGTGGAATTACTTTGGCATCTGTCCTGCCTATTTGGGAGAGTCGGTGTTCTTTCCTCCCCTTCTTGGTCTCTCCTGGCAGTGGCTCAGGTCAGGATAGCTGGCTGGCTGGTGGGCTGGCTGGAGACTGAGGTTACTAACGGAACAGTAGCCAGACTTTGGCCCCTGGGATCCAGAGGTGTCCTTTATTAAGAACCGATGGGACAGACATCCATATAAGAAGAGAAAACCACCACGGTCTAAATAACATACCAGAGATTGTAATATTGACAAAACCACCTTTGTTCCTCAAGTATATTTTAAAACTAGGAGGATATGGTCTGAGGAGTTGTAACAAATCAAAATGACATGCTCACAGCATCTTGCAATGAACAATCGTGGTACCGGCAGGCGTGTTGCTCTGCTCATGCAAGTGAAGACTTGCCAAAAGGTTTTTTATACAAATTTTTTAAACAACTATACATCGCCACACACCTGCACACCCACAATTCCAAACATATCCGTACCCCTTACCATTTGGTGTCGGAGATGAGTACTCACGGAGAATTCAGTTGGAAACGCAGTCCATCGGGGCTCCTTGAGTTGATATGCCAGGTTGGTGATTATTATTTGGTGGGCTCCTGTTCGTCATCTGCCTGTGCATTCAGTGTGTCCCAAGCTATGGCTTCCTCCTCAAAGTGTATTTTACAATGATATTCTTGCCTCCAAAGGCACTCTTATTCTTACGTAACAGCTAGCATGCATCCACATGGGAAAGGTCTTTGCTGATGCCTTACAGTCTAATGCATGCTCACTTACCTTTCACGTCCCTATCATGGTATGCCACCATTGGTTACCACAAGTTCATTCCATTCATCGTCGCTTCTCTTATATCTGTTTGCTGTTCATTGTGTCACTCTGAAGAATATTTGCTACCGAAGACTTATGAGTCGAGTTGCATGAAACATATCAAAAATTGTAATTATTAATTAATGCATGAAGAAATTAGGACATTCATGTAACTAACTGTATGAGATGTTTTAGACGATGATGGGTAACTTGGTTAAACATTTTCACATTACCTTCAACTTAACTCAACTATCAAAATGCTTTGATATAGCTTTCATGCATGTACTGTAAATGAAACATACTAAACATTAACATACTTCGACCATTTACCCTTTCCCTCAACTGGTAGTCTGGATGCTTGTAAGAAAGAATATCATTTTAAAATATGTTTGTCATCTCTGTCTGTGTGGTCCCAACTGTACATGGAAACTATTGTCCAGCCCGTCAAAGTTGTTCAACCCAAACAACTTTTTCATGTACATGATGCATGACGCTGTGATCGAGTCAGCTCGATGTAAAGGCGTGTGGTCTTGTCACAGTGTATACGTTTGTTTTCTTTTGTTTATTTTTAATGTACACACCTTCTCTATTATAGCACTGAATCTGAACATTCCTTTTAGTGTCTGGAGTATTTTTTTGTTCTCTCATGCCTTCTTATGCATTATGCTGCCAATGAAAAAGTACACAAGGGTCTCTGGCGACAATTTGTGTATTCTTTTTAAAAGGTTTGCAATGGATGTGTGCCACTCACTTGTGCAAAGAATCTTAACTCAATAAACAACAAACCACTTTTCGTCTTTGAAATATGTTTATATACAATGTATATATAACATATTGTGTTCAATTTTGTCAAGAGTTACTTCAACCACATGGCAACCTCGATTCCATTGTATAATCAGTTACTTCTGAATGAAACCACTGTTGTTTTTTTGTAATGCTGAAATCAACTCCATCATGAAGCAGTTTAATATGTGGTCGGGGCATGTGTTGTAATGACTGCACTCAGCATGCATTGGAGTGGATAGAGTTTGCGTGGAGCCATGCACATGTTGTGTATGCCAGTGCTTGAGTTGCTGTCCATCTCGGTTGAGCAACTCAAACAAACGCCATTTTACTCCAAAATGGCTTCTCACACTTTTTCAATGTTGTCACCCTCACAAACGGGCCTCAGTGCTATGTGTCTGTCCCCAACAATGAACGAAGTCAGCTTCAGTCATGAAGTGTTTGTCGTTGGGATCAATGTGAATGCTTTTTGAAAATGCCTTTCTTTGATTTGATCATAAATACAAACATATTATATAGTGTATTTTTACATTTGTTGTGAATTAACTGTGTTTCACCTCTTATTTGCAGTGGAACCCCCCTCAGACTTGAAATTTAAAATTCTAAATGAAAACACAGTGGACATGTCATGGACAAAACCCTCGTCAAGGATAGAGGGCTTCAGAATACAAGTTGTATCAGATGCAGGTGTGTATGAAGCCAAGCACGTTGGTGATTAGCCAGTGTATATACACACAGTTATTCCACACAGTTCTTCATAATGATGTACTGTTGTATTCCCTCTGCTAGATGAAGCAACCAGAGACTTTACCCTCGATCCATATACCACTACGACCTCAATCACTGATCTGACCCCTGACTTGGACTATTCAGTGTCCATAAACACCTTTTATGGGTCAGAGGAGAGCATTCCCATCTTTGGACAACTGACCAGTAAGTATATATATTACTATGGTTTGATTGAGATTCTTTGGAACAGATTTTTTTCTTTTAATACTCTCTGAATCCTATGTCCATTATCCTCTGATTCATTATATGCTGATGTTCATTGTATAGACAACTTTAACATACTATATAATCCTATAATAAACAGATCGTATTTGCCTTCTAGTGATATGCTCGTGAAAGTTTTATCCTTTAATAACAATAAAACTTCACGTGAGGCATATAAAAGTAGAGAGAAATCACATCTGTTTACTGACTGTCGACTGACTGTTTATAGCTAATGCAGTATACATGATATGTGTTTGTGAGCATGTGGTTTTGCGCCTGTCCGACAGTTTTTACAGTTTGTATGATGGGATTGATTTTCTTGCCTTTTCCCACTGTTAAAAAGCTCACACAGGCAGCAATGTGCGGTGTTAACTCACAACGTGTTTCCTGTGTTTCAGTTCAGTCCAGTAACACCAGTGGACGAGTCAGGAGACCTCAGTCAGATGCAATCAGTGAGTATGTTTACTGTGGTGTCAACCAAAATTTGAACAGGGCTTGTCCTCCACACCGCTTTTCCAGTTTTTTTTAAGGCAGTATTTTTTTCCTGCATGGCTGTCATCATAATAGTTTTTTCCCATGGAATAATTTGGTCAGACGTACATTTTGCCTTCTGTTGGGGTTGTCACTCGGAAAGCAGACAGGGATCCGTCAAGGACTGGGAGGGCACACATTGGTTCCTTTTAATTGAAAGCAGCAGGCACATCAAGAAATATGGAAAGGAAGGCTTGAGACTAGGAGACTTGGGTTCTGCCATGCGTCATGGAGCCGAGGGGAACAGGATTGGGTTGTCAAGTAATGACGTATTCATTTTACTGCCGAAGTGCTGCCCCGAAAACTGTTAAAAGATGTGGCAAGGTTTGCAGTTTTTATTCCTATGTCAAACTGTCCTCTCCTTATGCCATAAAATCAATTTGTGTGGATTTACAGAGGGATTACTCCCGCCCCACCCTCACCTGTTGAACATTCTGTAAACTATACCCACACCTGCTGATTCTCCAAAACTCTAATTCATGGTAAAGCACGCAGAAATAATTTTCACAGCCACCCAACATTAGGTCAGGGAATTTTTAAAAATAAATTTGCCCTTTTAAGAATGAGGCTTCAGAGATGTGAAGAACCAAATTTAGAGTCAATGAGACCTAAGGGGAATGAGGACTTAAGCCCATCCATATAAGGCCTGCCAATTATTTCAATTGAGTCATCTCAAATGCACCAGAGAATTTCATCTATGATTAAAAGCCCTGTAGGATTTGAAAGTATAAAAGTGAACATTGCTGGTGGAACCTCTGCTTAATGTTTAGTCTATAAAGCCACTTTTTTTTGTCGGCTGGAATGACTTTACCAGCCCACAGTTTGGCACTGGCTGATATTTCCTTTGATGTCAGAATGCATATATCTGAGCCATCCAACTAACTGTCAAGGATTTTATTTTATTCAGACAGACAGGAGAAGAAATTGAGCCACTGTAAAAATATTGTTCCAAGACCAAGCTGTTGCTGCCATACCTTTATTGGCATTTCTGGCTTGGAAATAAGTTTCATTTGAGACATGCTTTTCTCCATTTTAAGTTTTTACACCAACATTAACGAGTGGTTTGTGCGTATGTAATGGATTGATAAAAACTTGCGCCATAATTTTTTAACTGACTGACTCCTATTTCTCCACCCGTCCTTCTACAGAGTGTTCGGTCAGTGCTATAGCAGATTTGGCTTTTCTGGTGGACGGCTCGTGGAGTGTGGGCAGAGAAAACTTTAAGCACATCCGTAGCTTCATCGCCGCCATGGCGGGGGCCTTCGACATTGGCGAGGACAAATCTCGGGTGGCCGTGGTCCAGTATAGTACAGACACCCGCACAGAGTTCCCCCTCACCCGTTACACCAGAAGAGGTGACCTGCTCCAAGCCATCAACTCCCTGCCATACAAAGGGGGGAATACTATGACAGGTAAGGCATTTATCGCAGCAGGAGAAAAGGAGGTCATATCTAGATGTGTACTCCACTGTTATTGGCTTGGGTAATAGTTTAATGGGTGGGCTTTATGCTGAATATCAAAATGCAGAAAGCACTGCATATTTGAATATTAACTTAAAGTTGTTTAATGTGAAAAATTACATGAAGTGCATTTATGTCTCAAGGCGATGCCATAGATCACCTGCTGCAAAACATCTTTACGGAGGCAGCTGGATCCAGGAAAGGTTTTCCTAAGGTAGCCATGATCATCACTGATGGAAAATCCCAGGACCCAGTGGAGGAGTATGCTAAAAGGCTTAGGAACATCGGAGTGGAAATATTTGTCCTAGGTATGGTTTCTTATTCAGTGTTTTGTTGAATAGTACTCTCTATCCCATGTGAAAGTCTGCCTGTTCCTGGAAACCATTACATTTTTCCATTGGTTGCAATATCCATGGTAAAAGTTGGTAAAAAGTCGTTGAATTTCACATTTTCCCATGCAGGTATCAAAGGAGCAGATGAGGATGAGCTAAGGGAAATTGCCTCAACACCTCACAGCAAACATGTGTACAATGTTCCCAACTTTGACGTTATCCAAGAGGTAACAAAAAAGATCGTCAAGGAGGTATGCTCCGGTGTTGATGAGCAGCTCACCTCTCTGGTCAGTGGAGATGAAAGTAAGTTAAAAAGGCCTTAATCAAATGTGTTACATTAGGTTATACGGTTTGGCATGAATTACTTTAATATGTAAACTAAATTGATTGTTTAGTATCATTGCTGAATACATCTTGAAAGCTCATTTATTAATACTTTTTTCCTGCAACTTTACCACAGTTGTGGAAGCAGCCTCTAACCTTGAGGTCACAGAAATTGCATCCAAGTCAATGCGGATTACATGGGATGCCTCCCCTGGTGATATCTCAGGCTACAAGATCACCCTCATCCCTATGTTACCTGGAATGAAACGTCAAGAGATGTACATGGGGCCCACCCAGACATTCATCAATGTCCGTGACCTTTCACCTGAAACTGAGTATGAGATCAGCCTGTATGCCCTCAAAGGTCTGACTCCCAGTGAACCCGTCATGGCAATGGAAAAGACCCAGCCTGTCAAGGTATCAACAGGTAAGATAACTTGTTGTACATGATGGCGTGTCAACTTTTCTTGACCATTCTTACTTTAGATATACTCAAAGTTTCTCACCCGTTACTTTGTTTCACGTGAAAGCCATACAAAGCTTTTTAATTAAACCTTTTATGTCTTGTATTTTTCAAGAGTGCTCTCTGGGAGTGGATGTGCAGGCTGATGTGGTCCTACTGGTTGACGGCTCCTACAGTATTGGATTACAAAACTTTGCCAAAGTCCGTGCTTTCTTGGAGGTTCTGGTTAATTCCTTTGGGGTTGGACCCGACAAAGTCCAGCTCAGCTTGGTCCAGTACAGTCGTGATCCGCACACTGAGTTTGCTCTCAACACCCACCATGACATTAGCTCTGTTGTCAGAGCTGTGCGCTCTTTCCCCTACCGTGGAGGTTCTACTAACACTGGCAAAGCAATGACTTATGTCAGGGAGAAGATCTTTGTCCCTACTCGTGGAGCGAGACAGAATGTACCCCGCGTCATGGTCCTGATCACAGATGGAAAGTCTTCAGATTCGTTTAAGACTGCAGCAACCAACCTGAGGAATACTGATGTGGAGATCTTTGCCGTCGGTGTGAAGGATGCAGTGAGGTCAGAGTTGGAGGCCATTGCTAATCCCCCATCAGACTCTCATGTCTTTGAGGTGGAGGACTTTGACGCCTTCCAGAGAATCTCCAAGGAGCTGACTCAGTCCATCTGTCTGAGGATTGAACAGGAGCTGCTTAACATCAAAAAGAGGAGTAAGTAGGAGGACAGCAAATCTAAATGCAATCACTATGAGCTGGAATGTAGCCACATCATAACCCCGTAACTTTTTGGCATTAGCTTTGGTTGACTGCCATTTACTAAATATGAAAGCACCTTCATGTTGGGCTTTAATGTACTTTCAAGACACTGTACCAGTTGGCATAATAATTAGAAGTGTGTGTAATGGCAAAAGGCTAAGGCAATTAAGTAAAAGCTGAATACACCAGTATGATACTTTATAAATTGCTGTAGGGTTAGGCGTGAGCAAAATGTAATACAATTTCTAATCAATTCGATCAAAGCCTGCCAATTAACATAACACAACACCACACATGCTTTTTGAAGGTGTGTATTATGTGTATAATATGTACTGTATATCAGACCATTTAACACATACATTTTGCTACAGTGACTGATAAAACCTTAAATTTTTTATTAAAAAGTCTGAAATACACACCACTTAGTAAATGAGGCATTCCGTGCTTGGCAATGTTGAATTAAAAAAATCTTGTTAGCTGAACAAGGTTACAGCACTTACAGCATTTCTGCCAGTAATTGAAGGTAATTCCCATGGCTAAGGCATGGGCAAAGAAACATTTTTAAAATAGCTACAGTAGCTCCGTAAATAGCACAGAATTATAACATAATCATTGTGTATTGTTGGTAGTTTATTTTGCAACCTTAACATGATTTTGGCCTCTGTACTGCATTTTATTGACATTTAACAACAAGTCATCTTTTATTTTCAGGTCTGCTCCCACCCACCAACTTGGAGTTCTCTGAGATTACATCCAGAAGCTTCCGTACCACTTGGGTAGCTCCTACTGCTGCAGTTATGTCTTACCTGGTGCGCTTCCGAAAGGCTGAAGACCTCACTGGAGACTATGTTACCATGTCAGTGCCTGCTGGTACTACCTCAACCATTTTGCCCCATCTATTCCCCCTTACTACCTACGAGGTCAATGTATTTTCTCAGTACGAAAAAGGAGACAGTTTCCCCTTGACTGGTGAAGAGACAACTCTAGAAGGTGGGATAGTCTTTCTGGACCTGACCCAAAATGTGTTATTGCCAGCAAAATAAGAATACGAATTTATGATGTGAATTACGATTTCCTTTACAGAGCAAGGGACTGTACGGAACCTGCGCGTTACAGAGGAGTCAACCAACAGTTTCAGGGTGTCATGGCAAGCTGCTCCTGGTTCGGTGGTCAGGTACCACCTGTCCTATGTCCCAGTGAGTGGGGCTGGAGGAATACTGGAGACCCAAACCATTGGCCCGGAGACTACCATAGTCCTCATGGAGCTTTTGCCCGTTACCACCTATCGTGTATCTGTGTCTGCTGAGTATTCTACAGGCACAGGGGACGAGATGCAAGTAGATGGAACTACCAAGGAAGGTGAGTCAGGCAAACAAAATGTTGTTTATTAACATAAAGTGACAAACATCCATGTGAAACTTGTCTTGGTGTGCAATGGATATGAATCAGTGTCTGATCCATCTTTGTTTGCTTTCAGAACGAGGCTCTCCCCGTGACCTTCGCGTTTTTGATGAGACCATATCCACAATGAAACTGACATGGCAGGCAGCCACAGGAAATGTTCTTCAGTACCGCATTGCTTTCAAACCCTCTGAGGGTGGTGAGAGGAAGGAGATATCCGTCAAGGGAGATACTACAGAGGCTGTGCTTAAGAACCTCCAACCATCCACTGAATATGAGCTGTTTGTTAGTGCCCGCTATTCTTCTGGTTTGGGGGATCCTCTTCTGGGCACAGGAACGACCTTAGAAGGTAAGGGAGAGTTTCACATTGCTATTGTCTTATTTGAAATCTAATGCTGAGTGACTGCTTGGGTTCAGCTTCCTTTTTAAGATGAAAGGACACTCTGAATCTGCATTTTTTTTTGTTTCGATTTATGTTCATGAGATCCTGCATGGTATAACACTACTGAAATTGGGTCAGTTGTCTCCCCTCAAGTCCCTTCAAGAATTTAGCTTCTGGTAATTTTCGCAGGCGAGTACATCAGATTTGAGGAAGTTGAGCTTTGACTTTGCAAGGTTGGTCGAGTATATGGGCTGTGGTTAGAGGGGAAAAGAACAGGAATGTGCCACTTGATGTAATTATTTTGGCTCAGACTGTAGTTGAGGGTGGCTTTGCCGCCAGTAAAGGCAGGGAGATGGAAATGGGTGGGGGATGCTTGTAAAACCTAGAGAACTTATGAAATGCTTGGAACAGACTTTGACAACCATATGGCTGCCTGGTAATACCTTTACATCTTGGCCTATGTGAGACATAGAATGTATTGTTTTACAGTGGTTTAAAAGACATATGATAAAGGGAATATTGAGTTATTATGTGGAATTGCTAGTTGATGACCATCTCATCTGACTATGGTCATCACACTTTACCTATGGGTTAACTGATGTCAATGATAGAAATGTGTATTTGAGCATATTTGAGGGGGCAGGTCTGTTGATGTCACATAGAGTGGGAAGAGGGATTGGTGTAGTGTCACAGCACAGGAAAGGAAGTCAAAGAGATCTGGTCTGGGAAAAAAGGGGGGAGGTCTTAGCCCTGGAGGGGCAAAACAACACTCAAAGTACTGCATCCCACAGAAGACCTCTCTGTCTTTCTGTTAGGTCCACTTATGGCTGTGAAACCAGTAATATACATGATCCTGTAAGGGCTTAAATGTCTGAGCATTTAATTATTGTGTTCTAAGTTAGCATCACCATCTTGTTCTGGATTGAATGGTCTCTTCAATAACCTGGGTTTTGCGTTCGCATGAGGATCATTTGCCTTGTTTACAGTCGACTCGTTGTTGTTTAATGATGTTTAGGTAAAAGTGCCCATGAAAAAGCAGTGAAAATAAATTAGGCGTGGCTGGCTTCAGTTGTTTTTTTTGCTAAAAGATCAGTGAGCAGCAATACCTAAAAGCGGTTACTTTTTGTGTGTGTGTGTGTGTGTGTGTGTGCCAAGATACAGTACAACGAACGCAGTGGCTGTCTTCAATCGTGTCAATGCTTTTGAGCCCACGGACACATCAAAGCTATTCTATTCATCATGTTAGCAGTGGTGGAGTTCTTGTTTGCCTCCTTACACTCCTTGGAGTAGTGATCTCCTTTGTGCTGGACATGTCCCTATTTAACAGGGAAACATTTTTCAGACCACATGGGGTCTGTGCAGTAGGTCGAATCAGGGGACTTTGGCTCATACTGTGTCCTACATAAGTGAAAAGTCTATCAGTTTTGATTTTACAGCTTGAATAATGCATGTTTGTTTACATTTTGATGAGAACAAAATGATTCCCCTCCCCTCTGTTCCCACACTGACCAGAGGGCTTGGCTTTGATTATAGTTAGTTTCCACATGTCAAATCTGTACTGTCATCAACCATACACCCCCACAGGAAAAACCTCCATGACAAAGCACACTGTTTAGCCAACTCTATTATGCTCTCATGACGTCAGCGTGCCTCCACACTGATCTCATTGTTTGGAGTGCCTGCCACTCATTTTGAGGGACCCTCTTTGTGAAGTCCATGTAGGCGAGAACTGGAAGAGAGATGCTTGCATAAAGCCACCCCTTGTGGCTTACAGTGGATGCTAGCCAATACAGAAGCCCTGAGTGGGACCAAATTATAACATCCTGACATGACTCAGCAGGAGGACAGAGACGGTGTCATAGAAAAAATGTTTTGATGAACCTCCTGAATAAGGATTTGTACACAAACATGGACAAATATTTACTTAAGAAGGACGAGTTTCATCCAGCATGTGTAAGACATTACCTAAGAAGACCTTGAAATATGTCTGTCTGGTCGCAGGGCGAACTGAATGCTCGTCTTCTTCCAGGGTGTGGCAAATGATCCGGCAGAGGCAGAGAGAGAGAGTGTGAGAGGGAGGGAGCAGGGGCTAGGAATGGTAGAATAATTGTGCTTCGCAATGTGAACCAAAATGCTTCAGGGTGGCCTAGTGGATAAAAAAGATAAGCAAATAACTAAAATGCCCCTGGAGCAGCCGTTGTACCAATTTCTTAAATAATGAACTACTGACATGTCACAGCAAATGTTTTTACATGCGCCTGAGGGAGTTTCTTTTCTAAATATCTCTAACTTGGAGAGCTGTCCAACACCAGGTGGAATTGTTGGTTTGATTTTCCCTTGAACTGATGCCTTTGGGAACTTTTGGTCAGTGCTGGTCAGGCTGCACAGGCTGTCAGCTGTACTGCCAGACACACAACTCTAAAGGTCCTTTGAGGTAACAGGACAGAGACAGGCAACGTTGGCTTGTAGACACTGAAGGCTTCATCTTAGTGACTCAGGTGTATGCCTTTCATGAACCAAGAGCAATAAAGTAAGGGAGATTGGAAGTGGGCTGCCAATGTTGAGATGGCACTTTGAAGGAACGATGAATTTCCTGCAGTGATTTTCGAGGAGAAAGACTGTGTGTGAGTCAGAGTGGCAATGACGACTGTTCAACACCAAGGCTGTGAATCAAGATAGACAGTGGTCTAACAGAGGGAAGGATCAGGCAGCCTTGAAAAATCATTAAGACAATTTTCAGCGTGTGGGCTGATAACATCTTTTATGAGCATTCTTTCATGCCTGCAGGAACTAATTTTTGTGTTAATTTATATTTCCAAGCTTTAGATATATTTGGCTGCAGATGTTAAGGTTATGTCAGAACATGCCCTGCAGGAAATATCTTCAGCTGTGTCCTATGTAGTTTTCTAAAGAGGTGGGTGAGGCTTTTAATGGCCTTGTTCAAGGTCTTAATTTAAGAGTACCCCTCTTTGTGAATTGTGGGATAAGACATAAAGAAATGTGTTTTTTATCAGCAAGACATTTCATATGCTTGTAAGTCTCCACTATAATTATTTTTCCCCCTACATAATGCTTTGATATATTGTGTAAATGCATACTACATGCAAACCAAGTCTTTTGCAAGGTCTGTGGACCCTGTGCTTTATGTGCTTTATGTACTGTATGTGCACTTTGATTTGTGGTGTGGCTCCTTCTCTTTAGCTTGTCTGCACTGATGAAAAGTGAGCCACTGTCTGCATTAGTCATTATCTCTGGATCCTTTCTCCCGTAGTTCACACACAGCCGGAAAAAGTCAGTCAAGTTCATCTGTTGCGCTTGGCAAAGATAACCCTTGTGATGGAACAATCTGGATATTTATACCTGTCTCACACTGTTTTCATTGTCCTCCAAAATCTGGAGCTCCTCATTAGTTAGTGGTTGTGGCCATTACTCTTCATAACTGGCCTCTGCTCTCAAGGCAGACAGGCAGGGCTGCTGCTGTTATTTCTGTTCAGATCAGTGTCCAATTCATCTTTAATAGATGGTTGCTGGGACAGACTCAAAGGGTGATGGATAGATGCAGTGGTTGCATAACATTTCCAAATGATCATGCATTGCACTTGTGGTAGATTTGTGAATGGCAATTGTGTTTTTAAATGTACTTTTTGTGTTTTTATTAAACCTCATTTGATGAGATTTGATGAATGAGGTTTGAGAGAGACCACCCGGCTGCACTGCTCTGCCTGTGATTATTTTGTCATTAGGTGCATGCACGTTAGGGCTTAGGCCGGAGCTTGAATCAGGATCCCAGAAGTTGTGTGGGCGGCATGTGTGTCGGCCTAATATCCTCCTGCTGTAGATACAACTCCTCTATATGGAATGGAGTGTTGAGAGAGTCCTCAACATGGACATGCCTCTCAAACAAGCGTGCGCTGGCTGCCCATCATATAACACAACCGCAATATTCCCGCCATTGCAAGTCTCCTTTCATGATGGTCTCTCTGGAAAAAGGGAGTGAGTGAGAGAAAGGAAGAGCGCAACATCTGCATTTGTAGCGAAGGCACTTTTGCGGATCGGGTTTCCTCCGTTTCGATGGAAAATTAAAGTGCTGCCGGGAGAGGCGCTGAGGATATGTGACTTGTGATTAGTTTTGCAGGGATTTTTCCATCATTCTCTGATTATGAAGGGGAGAAAATCTGGGGTTGTTCAAAGAGATCCTGAGGGGTTCAGGCAGAGACAGATGAATGATTGTGGGTGATTTATCGCTGGGTTTCTCCGTTTTGTCCATCCCATGTCTCGTTCACTTCCTCAAAAACCTCCACATATCTGCGTTAGAAATCAACACCACCAGCCATCACAGGACTGAGGCTCCCTAAATCATTTTTGTACTTGAGTGCAGAACCACCATTTTAGTCCACCATTTATATGCAACGGAAAATAAAAACACAAGAAGAATTTTTTTTTAGGAAACAAAAGTAAACCTGTAGCGCTACTTTTTTTTTCTTTTTCCATATCCTTTAATCATTTCATTTAAATAATTCAATATATAATAATTTATATATCTTTTATTTCATATACTATCATATACTTTTATATAAGCTTTTCTCATTTTACTGTACGTTACCTTTTATTGTTTCCTTGATGTAAAGCACTTTGGAAACCTGCTGGGTGCTGTAAAGGGCTATATAAATACAGTAAATGTTGATTGATTTGATTGATTGATATGCATTACACACAGGCTGGTGTATAACTGTGTTCCTTTTCATTTTGTCCGCAGAGCTCGGTTCACCCAGAGACCTTGTGACCAAGGACGTGACTGACACCAGTTTTGCCGTGTCCTGGGTGGCGGCCCCGGGTAAGGTTCGTCAGTACCGGATCAGGTGGAAGTCTCTCTTCACTGAGGAGGCTGGGGAAAAGACAATTCAAGGAGACACCACAGCCACAGTTCTGGACGGTCTCACTCCCGAGACACGTTACCAGGTCTCTGTCTTTGCTGTCTATGGCCATGGAGAAGGCCAGCCACTGGTTGGAGAGGAAACCACGGATGGTAAGCTACTTCAGCTACTTAATTTAACTCTTCCAACATACCTATATTCCCAGATATCCTTCACTTCTATACTTTAATTTTTTTTTTATTTATACGCCCGCCCCCTTCTT
Source organism: Ammodytes marinus (assembly GCF_949987685.1). Lineage (NCBI taxonomy): Eukaryota > Metazoa > Chordata > Actinopteri > Uranoscopiformes > Ammodytidae > Ammodytes > Ammodytes marinus. Next base: position 17,973,530 of record NC_137219.1, on the reverse strand, counting down.
CTTTTGTTTCTTTCTTTTGCTTGGTAATTTTCCCAACGCTGTCCCCCTCTCTTGGTTTCTGAATGTTTTGTCTTGAAAGTGTGAAGCTAAGGTAGTTTAGATGGAACTTTACGACCATAAAAGTGTAAATGCCATAACGCTTAAGACCATAAAGCTGCACTTTATTGTTTTTCACGTGTGACTGTTTTGAAGATTACCTTTTAAAGCCAAGAATGCAGGTCTAGACATTCTTGTAATAAACACATCTTAGAGTTATAGCCCTAGAGTTCTGCGTTCCTGTTAAGTTAATAATCTAAAAGATCATCACTGAGAAATGTGGGACAGAGATGCAGGAAAGACAGTTTAGATGTTAGCGCCATTTTGGGGTGTTGTGTAGAAATAGAGCTCTGTCAGCGGCACTAACTGTTCTGTTTCATTCTGTTGAGCTAAGAGACCATGTCATAGCCGTCAGCACCAATCTTAAAGATTTAAGAATATATATAGCATCTTTGCGTGCATATCTTTAAGACTGTATCTTAAATGTTTGTGCAGAGGTTACACAATATCCAGCACACCTGCACCGGGTCTTGATGGGAGATGCAGGGCAGATAGTCACCAGCCCCTCCCTTGTTACGCTTCACTCATGCTTGGATGAGAAAAGCACATTGAGCGGAAACTTGCACCAGTTGGGAGGGGATTTGTCCACCACCAGTTAGTAAAATGGAATGTGCTTAAGGAAAAGTAGCTCCTACAATAGGTTTTATCGATTCAGGCAAGCAGGAAAGAAGGCCAACATGCACACCGTGTATGTCACAAAACTATGAGCTGCAGCTTTGTAGACTTATATACACCTTTTTAATTTTATTTCTTCACTTTTTCCCCCCATCTGTTGCTCTTTCTTTTCTTGCGCGCTCTACAAATCACCGGTCTCGTTGCACTGAGCCGCACAGAGCCAACTTTGATGCGCTGCTTTTTTCCATTAATAAAATGTCTCCCTCTGAAGTAGAGCAATCTGAAACTTTCCTCATAGGCCTCTGAAAAATGAACATTTGCCCTTCCTAAACTCTACAGAACACAATGGAAAACTGTGAAGACTATGGCTCTGCTCAAATTCACAAGACATTTAAGCCTGGCTCCCACCAAACCCAACAACTTAACATGATCAATCATTTAAATGTGGGGCCTGTTTAATGTAAACTTGTGAAATCTAGAAATATTTGGGTAGGTTTGTATCCACACACGCATGTGGAAACTGAGCAGATATCCGGATGAAAGACTGCGAGGTAGCCAAGCGCGTTACTGTTTAGTTTACTTACCAGCAGGAAAGTCGTGCTGCTTATGTTTCCAAAGGTATATTGGAAACATAAGCGGTTGAGCACACGTTTAGCACAGATTCCAATCCCAACAAGGTCCAAATTCTACATTTTCCCTCAGACCATCCATTCATAATTTCCCTTCTTTTAACCATTGTTCTCTTTTTTCTCTCCGTGCAGTATCGGCCAATGGCAGAGTGATTGTTGTCTCTGAGGAGACTGAGAAGAGCATGAAGGTGACATGGCAACCGGCACCTGGAAATGTACTTAACTACCGCGTTACCTATAAACCCAAGGTAGGAGGGCGCCAGCTAGCAGCCAAAGTGCCCGGTGGCAACACCTCCACTGTTCTGAGACGCCTCACTCCCCTCACCACCTACGACATCACTGTTCTGCCAGTCTACCGCTCCGGGGAAGGCAAAGCGAGGCAAGGGGAAGGAACAACACGTACGTCGGTCTATCATTCATCATATAACAAATGCTTCTCTTTGTGGCACCAAGTTCAGGGAATCGTTTGATTATGTATAACACTCTTCTCTTCTCTCCCTTAGTGTCACCTTACAAAGGTCCCAGGAACCTCCAGACTTCCGAACCTTCCAAGACCAGTTTCCGTGTAACTTGGGACCATGCCCCTGGCGCTGTCAAGGGCTACAAAGTCAAATTCCACCCTAAAGACGATGAAATCAACCTGGGCGAACTTGAAGTTGGTCCCTTTGACAACACCGTGGTGCTGGAGGAGCTGAGGTGCGACCCAGCTTCATTCTCGTTGGCATATGAACTTTAACAATATTCTCATGTGAAACAAACAAATTCAAATCTTAAACTTTTGTTTTTGTTGGGTCGACAGAGCGGGTACCAAATACACAGTGAGTGTGTTGGGTATGTTTGATGGAGGAGAGAGTATGCCATTGGCTGGAGAGGAGAAAACAACTCTCATGGATGACCCTGACCTTCCTTTTGAGGCACCAGGTAAAGTTATTTGTTTATTCTCTTTTATATTATAAAACCTACATATATATGATAGAAATGCACCATAGCATGCAGGGAATTACAGAGAGAATACGTTCTATGCAAAAACCAACTAGAATATGAAAAACTGAAATGGTTTTAGTCTATTTCAACGCCTTTCATCACAGTTCAGGCAGTATCTCCCGTATGTTATGTCTATGGGCAGCAGCAGTCAAACAATGGATTGTATAACATAGTAAATCTTTGCTCAGGCAAATGCACTCCAGACCCCATGCCCCATAAAAGCTGAAGAGTTCCTCTAAATGCCTTTCCTCAAAGCTAATTGTCTCAACAAAACAACAGATGTAATGGCTAATCCGTGTGTCTGCCCTTTTTCTCGCATTCCTAATTGTGTCACTTTGGGCTTCCGCTTTTTTATTTCCAGTCCGACTACAGCCAGTGTCGATCTGAGCCTTACGCGTATAATCTTTTTGCAGTCATGAAAGGATTTTTTACTAGCTTGTGAGTCAGAGCGCGGCAGGCAGTAAGTGTGAGAAGAGGGAAAATGTTGTGTTTGCTGGAAAGGAACTTTGAAAGTCGGCTTGACCGCACAGCTGCAAGTCCGGGTCATGATAAGCAAGCAGATCCAGTGACAGCTCCCAGCTCCAGAAGGAAAAATTAGAAAGACGCGAGAGAATCTATCTTTTCACTGTACCATAACACTGCAGGTCAGTTCTCAACAAGCCCCTGGAGCTGCAGGGCAAAGAAAATTGTGGGTGTGTGTACATTCCTTGTCTTAATTAACAATTTTAAAACAGACATCTGAACATACATTTTCACCGCAATACACCACAATCTTCCCTTTTTGACATTTAAATGTCAGATATAATTCTTTCGTTCTTTCTTTTTTGGTCGAAATACCTCTGTTTGTGAACGAGCAGACATGTCTTTGTACCTTGGCAGGCTTTCTCTGTGTTCTTGCTTGACAGCCGCCTTTCTTGTGGACCAATCTGTAAATCAAATATGTAACCTGTTTTTTAGTTGCAGACAGTGGCAGTTAGTGCAACATCTGCACTTTCTCCAATGCACATCTGTGGCCCTCCTTGTAAGTGCCGAGGACCCTTGTCATCTCTCAGGTGGTTTGTGAATATTACTTTGCCGCTCTGGAGGGCACAGTAATCTCTCCAGTGGAGGCCTTTCATATGTCACAGGCCATTAAGGGCGTTCTCCTATGATTTGCCCCTGGGACTCACGGATCCAAAAAGAAACGACTCAACATGCTGCCTCAACATGCCACAAGACAAGAAGATAATAATTATAACACCTGGAAAATAAAAAAGTTCCCTGATATTTTCTGAGGAAAGAAATCCTCAGAAAAACAGGAAAAGATGTAATGTTTTACTGCTTGCTTGTGAATACTGTATGTTGTTTGTCTAGCACCTTGGGGAATGTTTTGATGTTCTTTAGTTTGGCTCAATGCCAAATTGTATGTCAGGTCATGGAAGTCTTCTCTCCTTCTTTCCTTCACCTCTCACACCTCTTTGAACACCTCTTACATCGTTATGCCTTGTGTACACGGTAGTGGAACATGGGCTTCTCTTCTGTAGTCTCATTTGACATTTCACCCTCTCAGATGTGAAGTGCAAGACCAATGCACAGGCTGACATCGTGGTGCTGGTGGATGGCTCCTGGAGTATCGGACGTCTCAACTTCAAGACCATTCGTGCCTTCATTGCTCGTATGGTGGGAGTCTTTGAGATCGGCCCAGAGAGAGTACAAATCGGTGGGTCATGCCAGAATCTTCGCAGTAACAGTGGACTGATTATTACTAATAAAACAAAAAAAAGTCACTCTGCGTTGGCATAACTAATTTTTTTTGTTCGTTGTTGTCTTCAGGTCTCGCTCAGTACAGTGGAGACCCAAAGACCGAATGGCACTTGAATACTCATCGAACTCGGGATTCTCTCCTGGAAGCTGTGGCTAACCTTCCCTACAAAGGAGGAAACACCCTGACTGGTACTTGAATCTTTGCTTTGAATGTCTTGCGATCTGTGCAATGCCACTTTCTGTAAGAACAGCAGTACATTTTGTGTTGTGCATCTATCAGGATGAAAAAAAATGTAAAACATTTAATGTCCTTGCTGCAGGTCTGGCTCTGAATTACATCCTCCAGAACAATTTCAAAGAGAATGTCGGGATGCGGCCCAAAGCCAGAAAGATCGGCGTGTTGGTCACTGATGGCAAATCCCAGGACGACGTCATCGCCAACTCTGAAAGCTTGCGTGGTAGTGGCATCGAGCTCTACGCCATTGGTAAGCTGCGCTCTTGTTTTGCCTGCACAAACTCACAGGTGAAATTGGCTCAGTGTCGAAGTGCCAATAACTATTGTCTTCCTTATTGCTCTTCAGGTGTGAAAAATGCTGATGAGAATGAGCTGAGGTCCATTGCCACCGATCCGGATACCATTCACATGTACAATGTGGCAGACTTCTCCTTCCTGTTGGACATTGTTAACAGTGTGACTGATAACCTCTGTAACAGTGTTAAGGGACCAGGTACATATGAGTTCAGTTCAGAGTTTGCACTAGGCCTACCCAATCAAAACCAAGGCATGCTGACGAACTGTACTCTGAATTGGAAAGCCCTCTACTTCACAAAGTGCTTTTTTCCCAGACATTTGAATGAATATAAACATAGTGTATAGCATCCCCCACACTCACACAGACAGCTACATGTGTGGACCACCATGGAAGGCAACACTAGAAGCCAATAACCAGCCAAGCTCTTGTAAAATATTGCAGATCTATTACTTTCCTCTACCCTTAATATTCTTTCTGACACCCGGGGATAGGAAAATCTTCTCAGCCTTAATCAAATTAAAGAGCTGCCATTGGATACCGTAGGGGAACTCCTTTGGGGAGGATGTGTCTTCAAAGTCTCACAGTTTAACTACTGGGGCGTGTACAAGGTTCTGTTAGGGCTTGTTACTAAATAATTGTGCTTTCATCCATTGCCATACCCAGTTGTTTACCCCACTCCTTCGTGAATATCAAATAATGATCCCCTTTACTTAATTACTTTATAATGATTTATTCTAAATCAGTGATTGCCACCTAAGGCATTAAAGGTAGAAAAGTAATCAGATATACTTTTGCATGACCAAGTTTAACATTCACTTTTTGGCCCATACTGCAGTTTTTTTTCTTTTGTTTGTTATATTGAATAGGAGGTGCACCAGATGCTCCCACTGGCCTGGTGACATCAGAGGTGACTCACCAGTCCTTCCGTGCCACCTGGGACGCCCCCGATGGCCCGGTGGAGAAATACCGCGTGGAGTACATGACTTTGACAGGACTCCCAGAACAGGTAGATTGGAGCCTTGATTGCCACATACAATAATGCACTGCGAGGCGAACGTGTCTTATTGCTTGTAATTAAATTACATTCTGTAGAATTGCAGGAGGCGTAGTGCCTCTCTCTGTGTGGGAGTTGACGTTATTGTTGGCTTCAATGTGTCCTCCTGACCAACTGTTTCCTGAGACTAATGGGAAACTCCACTTACTGTAGACCTTCTATTTTCAGGCTCCTGTTTGTGTTGGCCTCCGTTTGGTTGTCTAATTACAGTACGATCCGACACAGGGCAAAAGAAACAAAAATATACAGCTCTCAGTTTAGAGGATCAGAGAAAGCAAATAACGACTTCTTGAGTGATAGCAGTGTTGGCCGGCAGGGTGCTGGCTACATAGTGTGCGGAATAGATGCATTTTTGAGTGTCTGAGTCTCATTACAAGTAGGAGGATGTTTGTTTTTGTCCGGCTCCCTTGGTTTTAGTTTAATAGGAAGTATAGCAGATGAGGTTTTTATTGTTGTTTATGGATCTGGAAGTGAAGCACATGCTGAGATTTAGTCCACAAAAAAAATTGGCAGAGGAATTTATTTTCATTTTATTTTTATTGGAAAGTTTTACAAAAGCCAATCCATGGAACAGATACAGATTTAGATTGCTATGCTTCTAATTTGATTATCACCCCCACCACACATATGCCATCTTTCTTTCAAACGTACCACTGTACCATATGAGACTGCACAATATTTTGTCATGCATGTATAAATGAATCAGAATCAGAAATACTTTATTGATCCCCGGGGGAAATTTGTTTCGTTACAGTCGCTCAAATTTTAATGAAGTAATGTTCCATGATATTTTCAGAAAGTTGATATAGTTTTATAGGGAGATATTCAGGACTCTTACAGATGACTCCTTCCGCTTCGATCTACTAACTATCTTGTCTGTATTAGGTGATGGTGGATGGTACTCAGACCACGGTGGTTCTCCAGGGCCTCAACCCTCTGACTGAGTACATTGTCAACGTCTACTCAGTGATCGGAGAGGACAGCAGTGAGCCTCTTGAAGGAACTGAGACCACACGTATGTGTTCACTTTGGTTTACATTTAGGCCCCAGTATCAACGCCATATTAGGTAATAGTTGTTATTGAGAAAGTAAACAAACTTAACTAGACCTACTCAAAGTGTCCAACTGATCTTCGATTATTGACCGTAGATGTGACCATAATATCTTGAACTTGTTTAACAGAAGCTTACCCTTAAATATGGGAATTTCTCACCAAGGGGTCTTCAAGGCAACAGTTTGAATTTCAGCAGACTCTTGAACCCCCTGCTTTCGTTTGTATGAACAGGAGCTTCCATTTAAGTCAGCCCTCAACTCTGAATATCTTTGTTGTATACAAACTGAATGAACTCCGCGACTGTGAATCCATTAATTAAATGTTCAAAGGAAATGTATATATCTTGGTTTTGTTTATAATCCCATATGTGGCTGCAAAAAGATAGCAGTAGTAAATTTTAATTAGATGGAAATTCAAAGGCAATTAACAGAATTACACAGGGTTCAAGTGCCATTTTGACTTCTTTCTTTGTTTCTTTTAAGATGTTGTTAATTGCTGTTTTATTGGTTATTTCTGGAGTAGCAGAGACTTTAATAGTGTTGTATAGTATCTATAAAAGAACATAAAACGACCCAGATTGTTGAGATTGCGCAGTGTGGCCATTAACATCATTGCCTGTTGGTATCTAGTGCCCCTGAGTGCTGTAAGCAGAATGGACATTTATGACGAGCAGACGACGACCATGCGGGTGAGATGGGAGGCGGCGGCGGGCGCTACTGGCTACATGCTGCTCTACAGCGCAATCAACGCCACTCAGCCCACCGTCGAGCAGGAGGTAAGAGAAATTCCCGGAAAAAAAAAACTTGAAAACACAGCGTGACCGAACGGAAAGGCTTTCAGCCAATCAGCTGTGGTTTTAAAAGAATTAGATGAGGAAAAATGAACACATGCACATGTGTTTAAGGGTGGACACGATCACACAATTCTCATATGCCCCTAACAATTATTTGCTTAACACTGGAAGCAACCAAACACTTGAACCTATCGTCAGCCGTTCTTGACAATATACAGATGTCACACACTGAAATGACATTCCACAAAGCCACCAGTGTTTTCCTCTCCGTTCAGCAAATGCCAAAATACAGAGCAACGTTGTTAGTCACAGAGGGGTGGATGCACCATGAGCTCACTCTGCCAAGGGAACATCATAATCCGCTCATGAGGTGTCAAATCCAGTGGGTCATCGCCGGAATCTGCAGATGTTATGTGGAAATATCCCTCCCACTGTTATTACAATCCAAATGTCTTCATCTATGTCATAGAGGATTCCTTGTCATCTACTTCCCCTCTGACCCAAGGTTGTTTTGTTTGTTCTGCTCCCCTTGCAGATGAGAGTGAGAGAGGATACAACTGACGTCCAGCTGGTCAAGTTACTCCCCAACACGGCCTACACAATCTCCATCTTGGCCCTGCATGGAGAGTCGGCTAGTGGACCACTGACAGAGCAAGGAGTCACCCGTATGTAGCCCATTGATTAGACTGACTTTTGTATCGTCAATGAAATACTGTCTAGTTTACCCAAAAAAAAGTTTCAATAACTCATGTGGCACTGTAGAATTGTGATTGATCATGTGTAATTCATTTATTCTTAACAAATATTTTTGGGAAAAAAAGAAAAAAAGCTCTCATCCCTAGAAATGTACAGTAGGGGAGAACGGGGTAATCCGAGCCACTTTTTACATTTGCTCCCCTTTAAGCGAGCTAAAATGATTTATCACTCAAATGTACACATTTCCCATTAATTCAGGATGTTTCCTAGAAATGGGCATTAGAAGAATTTTTTCAAGACAAAGGGCAGTGAAAATATGTTTAAAAAAAGTTGTCATGTGGCTCACTTTACCCCAGCTGTGGGGTAAACTGATCCACTTACTTTTTCCACTCTGAAACTACCATAACAACACATATTGTAACAGTAAGAATCCTGAAAGCTAGCCACACATTCCAGAACTAATGTCGGACTAGTAAAAGAATGATGGGGTTTGGTCAATTAAGCAAAGCAAATTTTCTAAACACTTGAAAGTAACTCTGAACAAAATACAAAATCAAATACAACATATTATAATTCAAAAGGTTTTAATAAGATTCAAATGAAAGATAGAACCAGTTAGATTAGAACACAGTCTGGGGGTCAGAACACAGGACCCTTAGAGCCAGCTAGTGTCTGGGGGTCAAAGCATAGGAAAATCAGAACCAGCGAGAACAGCCTGGGACTCAGAACACAGGAGAAGACCCAACTGGATTATAACATCAGCCTGTCATACTCTACAACTAGGCCTACTCTACATTCCAGCCCTGAAGGTTACAGGGAAAGATGAGAAGATGCTCTTTCTGTGTGGTTGCCCCAGGTCGTCTTCCTGGTGTATTTCCTTGGCATGATGGCTTTTCTACAATGTGTATGACATTAAAATAAAACATATGTCATGTAATATTACATTAAAATCTGTTTAAGACTAAACTTAACTTGTGCCTCATGGTGGGGTAAAGTGAGACAGTGGCTCACTTTCCCCCACAGCATTTGGCTCACTTTCCCCCACCACCACAATTTGAGAAAAAACTACCTCTTTTAGCATTTCAGGCTAATCTTCAGTTATCAGCATCACATGGTTTCATATTTTGGTAGTTCATCAACACGTATGATAGACGTGTTTCTACGTGAATACATTTGCTTTGGCACAACAGTTGATTAAGTTGACAGCAAGAACATTTACTTTTACATGCAAAATACCTATTTTGGTGAAAAAAACATGCTTACCACAGCACCATGAGGTCCACTCTTTCAGGGCCATGGGGAAATGAGAGGGGCTTGAAAACATATATCTCACATGACCACAAATGTTTTCCGTTGCCTAGATACAGGGGGTGGCTCACATTACCCGATGCCTCAGATTCCCCCGTTCTCCCCTATATCATACAAGGACACACCTCTTTAAGTTGGATTTTAGTCCTTTTTCATATTCATATTTTTATGAAAAATACATTTGTGTGTCTTTAATAGCTTTATTAGGTGATTATTAATATACATTATATAAATAACCTTACATTTTACTGATAAATGCTGAATAGTCCTTACATTTTACTCTCAAAAAGCTGTATGTGACCTGTATTAAGTTTGGTATTTAACAGTAGTTCTATAGGGGCCACTTTGGACGCAACATTGTCTTCATTAATGCTTAACTACAATCCAGTCCTGAAACTAACATGAAACCCAAACCCCTTGTTCAGTGCCCCTGCCACCTGCGGGTGAACTGAAGGTCCGTGACATCACCCACAGCTCCATGAGGCTTATTTGGGACGCTGCTCCTGCTCCTGTTCGCAAGTACCTCCTCACCTACAAGCCAGAGTCAGGAGATGCTAAAGAAGTGAGTTTTGTGTTCTTGCCTAAATGAAACCATAGCATACATGCAAGCAAGATATGTTTATGTTATGTTTTTACCAATCCTATGCTATCATGCTTTTCTTACAAACTTGCATTGCCTGTTGTCTGTTTGAGCCATTATGGTTTGATGGTGATGCACTTATACGGATATTTTCAACCGATCCCTCAATACTATTGGCTTAGATCACATAATGGAGCCTGCAGCTGGTTGGGGTGGACTTTAGGGGGATGTTTCAGAGTCCAATGAAAAACTACGGAACTATCAGAACATGGTTTTGCGGGGTTTAAAGGGTGGTTTGGGTCCTGCAGGAATTGACGAATGCTTTATGGCTGCATGTCCCCTTTGGGGGAGTTCTTGGGCTACAGGCAACATAATCTGTGGTCTACCGTTTTCTACTTCCTTAGCCATAAATCCATGGTAGGTGATCTTCAAAGCTCCTCTGATGGAAACACACATGTGAAAGTGACGCTTGGCCCTGAGGATGTGATTGTCAAAAAAAAGCAGTGCGTGGGGAGGAAGAGCTTACTGCCCAGAAAGTATCAGAATTTCATGTTCGACCTTGTGGATTATTTAACAGAGCCAAATAAATGAATGTATGCCACTCAAAAAACTAAATGAGAAAGATCAGAGAAGCAGCAGCTATTCAAGCTAACAGGTGTTCAGAATTAATCTCTTAAATTACATTTCTTGAGAATGAGCTAGTAAAACGTAATGGAATCATGATAAATACAACCAGCATGGTGTTTCACAGAAGTACTCCAGTTGTTTAGTCCAATTGCTTTGCTCTTGGTTGTTTGTTTCGTGTCCTATTTGTTCCCATTTTCCTCTGGAAGTGGGCAAAGATTTACAGGTCAAGTTTCATGCTAGTATTATTAGGGCCACATTCCAGCAGTCGCCAGTTTGCCTGGAAGCTCGTCGTGCTCTGAACGGAATTAAAGTTGCACAAGACTTGGCAGAAGTTGGCCGAAGAGAAAACAAAACATTTAAAGTTCTTTTTACTTTTCAAACATAAATCGCAAAGCTCTACTTATTTGCACGATTGATTCTGTGTAATACAATTTGACATGTGTGTTTGATTGCTCTGAAGCTGGAAGTGCCAGGAGATGTGACCACCAAAGAATTGGACAACCTGATGTCCCAGACTGAGTATGAGCTCGCTGTCACTCCCATTTATGACGAAGGACCCGGTCAGACGATGTTGGGAGAGGGAATCACGGGTAAGAATGAAAATTGTCATTGACATTATGACATTGTGGATGAAATTGTGCATTTGCACTTGGCCCTGTTTACCTGCTTCTCACTGAGATACAGATCCCACCTAACTTGCTCTTCCTTTACCCTGTAGATGTGGTTCCTGCCCCAAAGGGCCTGCGATTCACAGACGTCACCCAGACCAGCTTCATAGCTCACTGGGAGCACGGAGCCCCGGACGTTGCCCTGTACCGCATTGGCTGGACTAAGAAGGGAGAATCCAACTTCCAATACGTAAGAGAAAACCAGCTGTCCAAGATGTTTACATTTCTAAAAAATTCATGCAGGTCCCAACAGAAAGCAGATTGGCGATGCTTTGAGAAAGACCTCCAGTGAAGGCATCATCTGTGTTTGTGTTTTCCTCATCAGTCCATTCTGAACAGTGACGAGACATCCCACCTTCTGGAGAACCTGGAGCCAGACACGCCCTACGATGTGTCCGTCACCGCCATCTATCCAGACGAATCAGAGAGCGAGGATCTATTGGGCACTGAGAGGACATGTAAGATGCACACCCCTGCAGCGCTGCGATGACGACTTAACAAATATCTTTAGTTAACTCTGTTTTGCCCAAGTTGCTCGACAGAACATCTGTCGGATTGCGACCAAACGCTAGAGACCAGTGATTGACCTTGTAAATGTGCCTTTAAGAAATGTGCTGAGTGAAATGTTAAGCGAAAGGGTATGTCCATTATACCTTTCTATTTTTGCCTCTATAGTGACCAAGCAAGGTGGTAGTAGACCATGTAAGTATGTTTATGGTAACGCGAGAGGATGCTTTTTATTTCACGTGATGAAAGCATGTTTTATTACTTCAACCACCAGTCATCAGCATTTTTGTTCATTGGGCAACCATCATTCATTTCATCATCAAGCAAGGCCCTTTAACCCATCCACCACTCCTGTGTTGCTGTGCTGCAGCTGACACAGTTGGTTGTATCATCTGTTTGTCTGTCTTTGTCAGTACCACTGTCATGCTGTTCACCCCATGGCTTTTTATGAATTCGATTTTAAGCATTCAAATGCCAAATGACATGGCCGAAGATGGGTTTCAACTATGCATGACTTGCAAAACAGGGATGTGAATCCTTGTTTTTTGAAGCCCATTCCATCATCCGTCATCTGTTCATTCATTCATCTATCCATCAATCCATCCATCCATCCATCTATTCATCTATTCATCCATCCATTCAATCATCCATCCATCCATTGCATTAATCCATGCATTTGCCAGTTAACCATTATCATATTTTCATCAATCCATTGCTGTTTGAGATAACCCATTCCTGCTTCAGAAAAGACAAAAGCACAGTGTTGTCTTTTCTTCTTTAAAGCTGCAATCCTTGATACAAATCACTAGTAGACCTTTGTTTTAGCATAAATGAAAATAAGTGCATTAACTAGAATTAAATTAACTGATATTTTTATGACAAAAGAGTCATTCAAGACTTAGAAAAGACATTAGCTGACTGACCAAAATATCAAGGACTGTGTCTTTAAAAGATATATTCAAGGGAATCTATGAAAAAAGTGCTCTTTCTACATATAACGCACATTTTGCCATTTTTGTAACTGTGATATGTGTGCATGCGCGCTTTCCAGCACCTAATGCACCTCCCACCGACTTGGTTGTATTCAACGAAACCACCACCAGTATGAATGCCAGGTGGAATCCAGTTTCGGGCAAAGTCCAGAACTACAAGATCACTTACGTGCCTACAGCTGGAGGCAAGAGCCAGACAGTAAGTCACACAACAGACTGACACACCATACACACAACACAGAGTGTGTTCACACTGCTTTCTGTAGCTATCACGCTTCCTAAAATCAACATAAGTAATTTTCAAATAGCTTTTATTGCGATAGTCCAATAGTATAGTACTACCATGACTCAACAAACATGTGGTTTGTGTGAATGTCTCACTAATAATACGTGATTTTTGGTTTATTCTAAGGCAAATCTCTTAATCTGCTGTTTGGACATAGCAGGATTAATGTAGACAAAAGCCTTCCTAGTTTTCTAAGACTATTTCTCAGCTTGCACACTCTCACCCGCCAGTCACGCATTCTTGGCTGCCGCACTGAATGTGCAAAAGACTTTTTTGTAATACACTTTCAATTTGGTGTCAGACATTCCTCATTGCTTCGACAGGGGCGACTCAAAAGCTGGATCGATGTGGGCTAAATTCAGCTTCTCCATAGATACGGTACTCATGCACAAGGCCAAAGAAAGACTGTCTTCTTAGACCAATGTAAATGTTCCAACCCACTTTGGAGATAATATTTCATTCTCGCTACTTGGCATGTATGAGCAGTGAGGAGTTGCTTGAGAGAGATAGCAAATTGTAGAAGAAGTTCACAACACATACTATGGCGAGATAGTGAACACATTTTTCATTTTAGAGAAGGCATGTTTAAGCAAAAAAAAAAATCCTATAATCTACCCTGTAAGATGTTTTGTACATAATTCATCTTCAGTACAGCTTGTGTTACATTAGTAATTTTTTTGACCATTTGTTTCGCTTTTAACACAAGATGGAATGTTCTCTTCCTTAGTATTTGAAGAAATGTAGATGCACTGATTGTCTGATATCACCTTGAGATGTTGATGGAAACCGGGAAGATAATAAGATACCGTCAGCCAAGTCATGTTGGTTCACTTTCAGGAAAAGAAGCTAGCCAAGGGAGTTAGTGTTATTTCTCCTGGGACAACAAGTCAGTTTTTCTGTCTGACACACATTTGCACTTGTGTTCAAGGGAACTACACGCGCCAAATGATTTAATGTCTGCCCCACTGTTTTCTTTTTCTTGGCTGGTAGAAGATTTCGCCAGTTGGTTGAAAGATAGAGCTGCACAGTGATTAAAGGAATCAACAAAGAATTAAACCGCACGTGAAAGCACCAGAGTATACATTACCATACATAAATCCACACGCAAACACAATCTCCCCGCTCATTTACAGTTACTGTATGTCCTCACTCCTTATAGTTTCAGCCACAAGTAACGTAATAAATTCATCAAAAGTCAAGACTGTTTGACAGCACATCCGACTGTTTCGGCAATCAGCGTACAGGTTTACCTTGGCATGCTGTCTGTTAACCATGTCCAAGAACACTAAAAACATTCCTCCCCTGAAATGTTGACATTCTAGTAGATTTTCAGGTGGAATTCTTTCCACTGGGTTATTGACATAAATTTAAGGCACCCACGAAGAATTGTTAAACTCTTTATCCCATACTAGAAACAGATCATATACCCTTTCCCCATTTGCTACGGGCTGTTTAAGGCTATAGTGGGACAAAAAGTATTCAGTAGAAAATGCAAATGGTTTTTGAGAATGAGTAGCCTAGTTGAGTTTTGCTGAAGTTGTTTTTAAGTAGCTGAAACTTAAACTCTAAAATATAAGCCAAGTTATCTAACTTTTATTGTTCCCCAACCAGACCCAGGTGGGAGGGAAGAAAACTACTGTCCTGCTTCCCAAGCTGACCCCCGACACTGAATACTCCATCAGCGTGCAGGCGGTCTACGCCAGAGGAGTCAGCACAGATCTGAACGGTCGTGGAAAGACCAGTAAGTTGTCCTCCATTTTGGGTGCTCTCTAAGTAATAACAGTGACACCTATAATATATGTAATATGTGTAAAGTCTTATACTGTATGTCAAGCATATACATTCTCTCAGAGCATTAGAGCTAGGGTTGCATGATATCAGGGAAACTTGCGATATGCAATAACATTGTTAAATATCGTTATGGCGATATCACTTGTGATTAATGAACAACCACTTAAATATACAGTGTAAATTACTTTCCTCTTTGAGTTCACTGTCAACATACAACCCAGACAATAAGTAGCCATTGCAGACACTGAAAAAAATAAAAATAAATGTACTGTTTTAATTCCATTCCAACAACATGGTTTTATTGTTTTATTTATTCATCACTTAATCAAAACATCTCCATGCCCCCCTTTACAACTTTTTTTCTTGTAGCCTACATCTGTTTGGCGTAAATATATTTACATGTAGAGCGTGAATGAATGGCACGTGCAATAGGCTACCATTTATTGCAGTCCAAGCAGACTTTGCATTACATATACCTCAAAGGTTGATATTGCGATAACGATACATTTTCGATACATCGTGCAGCCCCTAATTAGAGGCTTTAGACACTGTCTGAGTTTGACTGCTCAGAATGTTGTTATTTTGGTATATGGGCAGTATTCACTCTTTCATACCGTTGTCTTACCCCAGAGCCTTTGGGTGGTGTTAGGAACCTGCGCGTCACTGACCCCACTACAAGCACCCTGAATGTCCAGTGGGAGCCTGCTGAGGGCAACGTCCGTCAGTATAGGATCTACTATATCCCTGCAGCTGGAGGAGAAGAAGAAATGGTAAGCTGGAAAACAGTATTGGACCACTTCATTATAAGCACATTAAGGACATACAGTAGCTGTAGTGGCCACAGCCCAACTGGAATAATTATCTTGGTGCACTTCTTTCCAGGCCCAGGTATCAGGCAGCACCGTCAACACAGTGCTGAAGAACCTGCAGTCTGATACGGTATACACTGTTACCGTGGTTCCCGTCTACCCCTCCGGAGAGGGTCAACGCAATTCTGAGAATGGCAAAACATGTAAGCACTGCACGGCATGCATATAATCATTGGTGTTGGTCACAATTTAAAGTGGTGATCTAATGAGGGGCTTTTAAGAAGCAGCGGTGACTATCTTGGAATAGGGGTTTTCTAAAGGGCTTTTAGAACAGCCCTCGCAGACTAAGAGGACGACCTCTGAAGATGACTTACTGCATGACGGCTGTGGGATTTTTTTTCCCTCCTTAGTCAGGAATCCATTCATGTCCTTCCAGAATGAACTCTCTGGCCCTGGTTGCTGGCTTGCCGTTACTGTAAGTCAGGAACCTTCAATAAGGCAGCCATTTATGACTGATTTGTTTCATAACATCATCCAAGGCCTTCCACAACCTGTCCAGCTAAGCCAAAACAGATCAAACGCCTTTTGTTTTTCAAGAGGTGACTGAATGCACAGTTTAATTCACACCTTGCATGATAAAATGTAACGCTAAAACATTCTACAAACTAAATCGACAGTGTAGAGCTCAGTCAGCTTAGTTTGAACTTCGAAGTCGAGTAACACAGACTTTTCCAGCTTCTCCCACAATTTCAAACCACCAATCTCAGCTGGGGATGAGTCAGCTTTTTGCGGGGTGATTGTGTAGGAAGGAATTCCTCCGGGTTGGCAGAGTTATAATGGTGTCTCCTCCGTCTTTTACCGTAATATTGTCCATTTATAGGTTGGAGTGAGGGGTAGTGGTCAGGATAATGGTGGGACCGGGGGAATGGGGGAAGGGATATTTTAAGTAATTGGCTCCCCTTTGGGAAAAAGAAACAGTAGGGGGGAGCTGGAAATGAATGGAGAGCATTATATGTTTTATGGCTCTTAACTCACTTTGGCTAAGGTCATGCTCCATTCCGGCTACTGTTACCCCCATTTCCCCCTCCATGGCCATGGTCCCTGATGTTCTGTGGCTTTTTAGTGGACATGTTAACCAAACTCTCATACAGTATGTACAGTATATCGGATCATACTGATAGAAAGCGTGTTTTAACTGCCAACCTTGTAACTTTGCCTCTGTTCAAACTGCTCTACCTGGATTTTTATTTTCTCCTTTTCGTGCAACTTAAGCAAGGCTCTGCTCCAATAATTTGAGTTAACTTTGCTTTGTCATCGAGTGTTAATTGTGGCTTAAAATCCAGAGAATCTTTCTAGGCAACAGGGTTTGGTCTGGAAAACTTTAAAGAACGGAAGCCCTCTCACTGTGTTTTGCCCAGTGTGTTTTTTTCCCTCGAATTTATGGGGTAATAATGGGAAGTGGAACAAAGCCCTTACACATCTGCTTTGGTTTGTAAGAAGGCAACCTTCACACATGGCTTCACAAACTCATTGTGCATCCTTTTCATTAACCTTAAACGCACTGGCAGGAAGTATCCTGTTGATTGCAGTATTGCTAAATGATGTCTTCAACTTGCTTCTGTTGGATCCTTAGCAGCACTGTTCTCATTTTATTGAAATGTTCTCATGTAGTCATTGGACGGTTCTGGCTGTCCACAAAACTGGTCTGGGACATGTTAAATACGACAAAAGCAGAATGACAGTTTCAATGGTTAAGATTATTCACTTGGGTCATTTAAACACTTTTAATTAGCCCCCATGAAACTACATCATGTAAAACTTAGCAATGCTAAAATAACATGTAACATGAATAACAAAATGATTTGTTTTCTTCATGTGTAATTTATGGTTTCAGCCTGTAATTTACTAACCTCTGTCCATTCCCCACTTATGAGTACATGACCTAAACACTCTATGTTTTTGTCTCCTTTGCCTGATCTCGTCCCACTCTCTCCATCTATCTTCCCAATTTATACAAACCACTTACGTTGCTGGCCTTTCACCTCCCTCCATCAACACTGTCTAACCTTCCTCTCATTACTCTTTGTACCCTCTATTTGCTTTCCTGTACCGTGACCCTCACTCTAACCTTTTCACTTCCTTATCTCTGTCTCCACCTGTAACCACCCTCATTCTGGCCGCCACAGTGGAGCGTAGCCCCGTCAAGAACATCCAGGTTTACAACCCTTCTACCAACTCTCTGAACGTTCGCTGGGAGGCTGCCACAGGCCCTGTCGAGCAGTACCGGGTGGTCTATTCTCCTCTGAATGGCGCCAAGCCCTCTGAGTCGGTGAGTTTCTATGGCCTGTGAAAAAGTGTAGTATATCACATATGCATACAAATAAAGAATGTTTACATAGGTGCACAGCACCACCCACAGATACAAATGCAATTTTTTTCCCCAAATCATATATTCTACACATGTAAACACTGAGGGCCTCATAACAAATAAGAGAAATACAGCACACTCAAGACACAACCAATTGAAATTTTTGTCACCAGGAGTGAAACAGCCTTGTCATTAAAATAAAACATCAGTCTGTCCACCAAATGGTCCGTGTGAGTGTACATGTGTGCAGTTACTGCCAACTGAAGATTTTAACCACCACTGTGTTCATTCAAGCAGAAATTCTTAAATGCCGTTTTTTACACGGTATGTGGCATCTGCCACCAATGTGCCACCAAATATTCACGTGCCAAGCAACTTTAAAAGTGTTACCTCATGCCGCAGCTTTAGTGCTCTCCAGCAACTGTGAGCCCATTAAGGAACTGTTTATTCGCTGGAACTTTACTAATTAATTCTTAGAGGATTGAAGTGTGAGGCATTGGCCAGTTAATTTATAGAGGTGCACTATTCCTTTATCCCTATTGGTGAACACACTTATGGCAGCTTAAGGCCTTTTCCGTGGCCAAACCCAATGATGTGCTTCAGTGGCAATGTGCCGCTTTCCAGCCAGGACCATCAAATGTGACACCAGCTCCCAAGCACCACAGTAAATCTTTGACCGGGAGAGATGGTAGCAGGCTACGAGGAATATAATCGAAGTAGAAACTAAGTAGACGACGGGACGTTCTTATTGCAATTACACATGACGTGGAGAAAGTAGGCAGATTCACCAATTCCTGCTCTCTTTCTTCACCACACAGTTTCTCCCTTTTCACCCTAAGCAGCTACACGATTGTCCCTAACCCCCGCCCCCCTTCCTCACTCACTCAAAGAGGTTATCCCATGGACCTATTATAAGATCCTCAGGCCAGAGCCCTACACGGACACTTACCTTGGTACTAAGCTACTAATAGAGAGCGAGAGAGAGAGTGAGGGGGACGTGGCCCCTATGCAATCAGCTGCTGTCACTGTCCGACTGGGTTATACAGCGGTGCTGCCTGTCAAACATCAAAGAATTATTTTAGCTTTCACTTAGTGCTGACTGCGAGCGGCTGCCGGGTAAAAAGGGAGGTGTTAAAGGTTGTGTACGACACAAGCAGCTGTGTTTTAGGGGGCAGGAAAAGGTTTTTTTTTTTTGTGCAGGCAATGTGCATCATGCCCGTACACCTCTTACCCCAACCCTCTGATTGAACTGATCAGTTTACAACTCAAGTTTCACTGACATGATTTGTGTCGCTACGCAGATTCTGGTACCAGGGACCCAGACCACGGCCCTGCTGCAGCAGCTGGTCTCAGACACTGATTACAATGTTGGAGTGGTTGCCCTGTACAGTGATGGCGAGGGACCCGCCATCAGCGACGCCGGAAAGACATGTAAGAACAAAGAAGACAGTGTCTTTAAAGACCATCATTGAGTAGGAAAAAACGATAAATTTCATTCTGAGACGTTGAGATGTTTGGAATGTACAGTTCAAACAAACTCTCTTGTTTTTTTACCTTGCTCAGTGCCCCGTGGTGGCCCAAGGAACTTGCGTGTGTACGACCCCACCACCACTACTCTCTCTGTGAGCTGGGAACCTGCCGAGGGCCCTGTCACACAGTACCGCATCACCTATGCACAGACCACGGGAGACCCCATTGAGGAATATGTAAGCTTGTTGGTTACGGCTGAATATATTGCCTTTCTTTGATCTTGACCAAAGCACTAAGCGAAAAATCAACTCTCATTGATCCAAGATATTAATGCAACTGTATCCCCTAATATGCTCACAATATGTCTTGTAGACTACAGTACCAGGGAACAGAAACAACGTGGTCCTGCAGAACCTGGATCCAGACACTCCTTATAATATCAAGGTGACTGCCATCTATGCTGATGGACCAGGAGGAGAGCTGGAGGGACCCGGACGTACAGGTATATGCAGTATACTGATGCAGAGATCACCTATGGACATGAAAATAAGCAAACTGACAGATTCATAGTAGACACACACACACACACACACACACACACACACACACACACACACACACACACACACACACACACGCACACCAGAGTGGGGAATCCACTGCAAAAAAAATTAAATAGACAGATCCATTGATTAGGCTCCTGGGCTCACTGTAGCGAAAGGGTAATAAGGGGAAAATGCTTGACTTTTCATCAAGGCCAAAAGCACATAAAGCCTTTGCCAGAGAATTATGGACTGGCTGTACTCCAGTGAGAGAGATCTCATGCTCGCAGTGTTGGCCTAATTTTGCCTTTCAAACAAAAGCAACCCTATTACACAGGTAAAACTACTTGGGTCCTTGAGGCAGCTTATTTTTTCCACCCGAAAGTTCTCTGATGTGGTTCAATTTATTACCCCTTTTGATTACACGTCTAGATAACATAATTCAAAAGCTATTATAAAGCAATTACCATGCTGACAGTTGAGCAACACTTAATACTTTGGAATTCCTACCTGTTGCTATGAAGCGTGGCCTGTATTGACTTTACTGTCCTGTCTTGTTTCCCGCAGTGGGTATGCTCGGCCCCAGGAACCTTCGTGTGTCCGATGAGTGGTACACACGCTTCAGAGTGTCCTGGGACCCCGCCCCCTCCAAGGTCAACGGCTACAAGCTTATCTATCAGCCTGAGGGTATGGACATGATCTTTCGATACGGGAAAATATGTGTTTTGATATAGTGTACTTTTATATAAGTAAGCCAACCCGGGGGTTTAAAAAATATATATTATATCTGCTTCCAGGCTCTGATGAGTCAGTGGAGGTGATGGTTGGAGACGTGATCACCCACCAACTGCATAACCTGAAACCTGGAACCACCTACGACCTGAAGGTGCAGGCACAGTACAACACAGGCCTCAGCGAACCTCTGATTGGACAAGGCACCACATGTAAGTTATAATATTATATATTTATTGTTTGACAGATTTATCCGCACACAATTAAACCATAATAGGGTAAACTGCCAAGCCCTTTTCTTGCAAAAAAAAAGGCGTTGTTCTTCAAGAAGAATGTGTACTGAGAACAATGCTTATCCTTCAGTGTACCTGAACGTTACGGACCTGACCACCTACAATGTCGGCTACGACACCTTCTGCATCCGATGGGCCCCGCACAGAGCAGCCACCTCCTACAGGCTCAAAGTCTATCCCTTTGACAGTAAGTGCTTCACTGAACACTTTAAAGGCCTCAATGAATCACACTTTGCATCGGAACCTGAATCTGTATTAATCGGGACTCTCGTCTTTCTCCTCTCTTCCAGCCTCTAAGAGTGGAGCTCAGGAGATCACCGTCACAGGCTCAGAGAGTAAATACTGCTTTGATCGCTTGACACCCGACACTCTGTACAACGCCACGGTGTTCGCTCAAACCCCCAACCTGGAGGGACCTGGTGTCAGCGTGAAGGAGAGGACATGTAAGAAAGCATTCTCTTTGACAGTTTAATGCTTTAGAGTTTGGGAGGACTGAAGCTCCTGGAACCTGCACTTCTTCTTCGTGTCCACTTTTAATGTTGTGCCCGTTTTTTTTTTTTTTTGTCTTGCAGTGGTCAAACCCACTGAGGTGCCCACCGAGCCTCCCACCCCCCCTCCACCGGCAACATTCCCCCCTGCACTGGATGGTGAGGACAGCTTGGACGTTTGCATCTGTTTGCTAAACTATTCATTGCTTAAAATAACTATAAATAATCAATCACGGCATAGCTAAGATTAAGGTTTTACAATTCACATTGTTGTCCGTGCGCCACAGTGTGCAAAGGTGCCAAGGCAGATGTGGTCTTCCTCATTGATGGCTCCTGGAGTATTGGAGACGACAGCTTCGCCAAGGTCATCCAGTTTGTCAAGGACATGACTGGAGCCTTTGACATCATTAGCCCTAAAGGCATGCAGGTCAGCTGAAACTTTGGTGCTGTCTTGAATGTTTACCTCATACCATACATTTACTCAAGACAAACATGCAATTGCTTGAATTGAAAAATTTATTTTTCTATGTCGATACCTGTTTTAATATATATTTAATCGTGTGTTCCCTTTGAACAGGTTTCATTTGTCCAGTACAGTGATGACGCCAAGACTGAGTTCAAGCTGAACACCTACCACGACAAGGGCGTAGTGATATCGGCTTTGCAGAACGTGCGCTACAGAGGAGGCAACACAAAGACAGGTATGCCACTGGAAAAAAACTCAAAGAAAAGCAGGAACCAAACAGAGAATGAAGATGGATTCTACAGATTTGATGTTGTCTGTCTTCTCTCCTTCATCTAGGCGTTGCTCTGAAACATGTGTATGAGAAGGTATTCACCTCGGACAGCGGCATGAGGAGGAATGTCCCCAAGGTGCTGGTGGTGGTCACCGATGGACGCTCCCAGGACGACGTGAAGAAGAGCGCAGAGAAACTGCAGCATTCTGGTCCGTATATCTATGGAATTTCTAAATCGTTGTCATGTGTTTAGTGTTTTGGTCTGTTTTGTGTATGCACAGTACATACTGTATGCAGCAGTGCAGTGCTGTTTTGAATTTTCCTTCTTCGGAGCCAAAGTTTGTGCCTGATCTAATAAACTTGTGTAATTTTCCACTGCTACGATGAAATTGCCTGCTGTTATTGGAAGCGTAACAATGGTCTTTGTTGTTTTTGCATGTGTGTGTGTGTGTGTGTGTGTGTGTTTTTTGCCCCCATAGGCTACAGTGTATTTGTGGTCGGAGTGGCCGATGTGGACATGACCGAGTTGAGACTTATCGGCAGCAAGCCCAGCGAGAGACATGTGTTCGTGGTAGATGACTACGACGCTTTTGCCAAGATCCAGGACAACCTGATCACCTTCATCTGTGAAACTGCCACTTCCAGTAAGGCAGACATTAATATATGATTAAAACGCCATTGTAGTTTAGTGTGTCTGCATTCCAAGAGGAAAACAACTTCCTTCACTTTGACTCTATTGTGGTTGTTTAGTGGTGCACCTGCGGAGGTAACAGGAAGCTCATTGTCTGATCTACTTCCAGGGAACATAAAAGGGCATGTCTCTTTGTTCATTTCCCTCAAGTAAATCAGAAAACACTTTCTCTAAGCCTTACTCGGTTTTTCCAGCCCTTTACAACTTTTTTTTTTGTCCTGTTTCAGCTTGCCCTCTCATCTACATCGATGGGTTCACAACACCTGGTAAGCATACAGCATCACCATACACATCAACTAATCCCTACAGAGCCCTTTTTGGCATTACTCAAATGCTTTTATGCTGTGCCACAATAAGGTTTCACTACTCATATTCCCATGCACTCAACATGACTCTTGTTCTTATTATCCCTTCCAGGCTTCAGAATGCTGGAGAATTTCAACATCACCGACCGGACATTCGCTGGCATGAACGGCGTGTCCATGGAGCCAGGCTCCTTCAACAGCTACATTGGCTACAGGCTGCACAAGGATGCCTTCCTTAACCAGCCCACAAAGTAAGAGCTGAGGTTAAACTGTGTTTGTGTGTATCAAACAAAGGGAGTTTGAGTCTCGTGTGTGCATTTTCCTAGCCCATTGGCCTTATCTCCTGTGCACTATAATCTTGCCCAGCCCAAAGTCATTATTTCTAATGATGTTCAATAGCCTCTGTAGTCAGAGGGCTTTCCCCAGTGCCCCTTGGCAACAAGCCCACAACTCTTTTTGTTGTTGCAGCTTGTGAAATATGAGTCGGTAACAGGGACAAAAGAACAAAAAACGTAATCATGGAATTAAAAAGTTCCTGGGCCCGGCTCTCCTCCCACCTGCGTCCGAGTCAATAGCTTTGTCTCCATAATAGACCTCATTTAAGAGATGTTAGGCAATTGCAGAGCTGCTCAAGGATCTGAACCTGTTCAGCATACTTTGTTAATATGTTTATAATGATGCGTAGTTTGTGCCTGTGTGATGATGGGGCACAGCCATTGACTTAATGCACACAAATGGAAACACTTGGAACTGCAGCAAAGGAGTCGACAGATGGGAAATACTTTCAATATGTGGGCAATTTCTGCGAGGCCTGACGGAAAAAACTGAACATTATTTACAGTCTATTTGACAGACTGGAATGTGCATCATTGTAGCAAGATTTATTAAATGCTTAGTATTCATGTCTAACATCAATATTATATACTGCTAGTAGGATGAGGGCACAGTTCACTCTCATGACTCATCACGATGTCACAATGTTTTTAACACTAACAGGGAGATCCATCCGGATGGTCTTCCCCCATCTTACACCATCATCCTGCTCTTCCGCCTGCTGCCCGACACACCCACCGAGGCTTTTGATATCTGGCAGATTTCCGACAAGGGCAACAACCCCGAGGTCGGGATCACCGTCAACCGTAAGCCTCCCATCCTGTTTTGGCCTTCGGTTTGGAGGGGGGAAGCTGAACCAACATATACACAGCTGTACACTCATTATTAAGAACTTAAGTCACTTTCTTTCTTTCTCACGCTTACCCAATTTACAGAAAGCCAAAGTTAACTGTTTTTTTGTCAGACATGATGGCAAATGACAACGCTCTCCTAGCCCTCTCTTGATCCCTCTCTACAGCCATGTGTTGCTCTGGAGTTCTGTCTGTGCTTTGCGTGCCACCGCATGGTAACACACTGTCAGGGATTCATCAAAGGCTCTTTTCTTTTTTTTCCAGCCTCCAGCAAAACAATCGCATTCTACAACAAGGACACCCGGGGAGAGATCCAGAAAGCCACGTTTAATGAGGAGCAAGTGAAGCGGGTTTTCCATGGGAGCTTCCACAAGGTAAAAACAATGCATGATTCTTTAAGAGAGGACCACATAGTGATACAATTAAAGTTTGGATTTAATAGGACATAGTCTTTCTTTTGTGCTCCAATGCGGGCGGATTATCCTTCTTAGATCCTTAAACATACAGAATATTGTATTAATTCTTTTCACTTCATTTCACATAAATAATTTTAAGTCTTTATTTATGTCTCTCTGTGACTTTTATGCTTCGTTTAAGTTGGCTGTATTAGCTTTTGTGACAAACGGCCAATGGCATGTAGCTGTATCATGTTACCTGCCATCCATATTAGTGTTGGTCGGCTGTCAAAGTGGTCTTTGGGCCTTTTTTATGGTTTCTCATTAAATTTTTTTTTTTTTTTGTGTTTTACCGTGGGCCATTACATTGATAAATCTGTCATGGAGGCTATAAATACATTGAGGGAGAGGTTGGAGGGAAATTCTGATACCTCAATGACCCAACATGGTGTGCAAACTGGAGGTCTGACCACATCATGACTGGAGACTACTCTGGTAGTTATTAAGGGAATTCCAAACCAGTCTGCAGCACCAGACAGCAGACTGGATCAATTTTTATTTGGGTTTTGCCTGAATTTGGTTCAAAGTGGCACAGGACATTTCGAAAGTAGGACCTAAAGTGGGCTTTCTCCCCTCCCACTAAATAAACAGACTTTATGGTATTTCTTGAAAGGAGTTCTCTCATGTGATTTAGTATGCACTTGGGAGACACATTAAAAAAAGATTATGCAACTGGGAAAAAGATATCCTGAATTGTATTCCCTATTATGGGTCAATCTTCTAAAGTTTTGCATCCTTTACCATTATGCAACTCAATGGCATCTCTCTCGTTAGACTTAAGCCCAGTGGGAGATACGCCTGATGACATCATCAGGGTTAAGTTCTTTGATTTGGCAAAAGCCTGTAAAAGCCTCCAAACCACTGTTATCACAGACTGAGTAGTACTCCTTGAGTAAACTGAACTTGTGTACTTACATTTGTTGGAGTGCCCCTTTAAACCTTTTGCTTAAGCTCTACAGAGGGTATAAGACTGTACATATGGAATGAGGACACTTGGTAGTTGTAGAAGCACGGTTGGAAATTTCAAAAGCACACACTATTGGCGGAAAAATTGCAAGCACTGCAAGCAGCGGATTAAAAGGTTGAAACCAGATGTCTCCATGATACATTTTCTTGACTCTGACTCTGATCCATGCCAACATCCCCAGTCTTCCATGCAACAAGCTAATATTGAGCCGAGCGCTTATTAAAAGATTCTTCAACATCAACTACTCTTCAAACAATCTGTCAAACCTCTTAAAAATAGACACACACAGTGGTGTTATTGTTTTGCAGAAAGTATTTGTTTTATTTCAGCGGTTTAACCACTACATTGAGCCCACATGCCAAGCTTACAACTATGAACAACAGTACTTGTGTAATGTGGAGTCTCTTGAGGTCACAGCAAGAGGTAAATAGAGCCATCAAGTGCCTTTCTTTAAGTCCAACTCGGGGCAGTGGGGAATATAAAACATCCTCTGTTATGTTCCACCCCAGTTGGTTGTAGAGAATAGAACAATGAGGGGCGGTATATTTTCCTGGCGACCTGGAACGACTTAAGATGCGAGATTCATCACTTGTGGAAAAACGACTGGTTCCAATGTACCGAAAGTCTCATGCAATTGCATTTGAGTTTGTTCCCAAGGACAGCGTGGTGCACTGGTTTATTTCCCCCCTAATACTAAGGTAATCAAAATGAATGACCCTTTTTAATGCGCCGGGGTCTTATCGGTCATCAGAGAACGCCCGCTTCCTGATATTGCAAAGTGCAGTTTTTTGAACGGAGGAACTGATGAGGATGAAATTCTGGCCCGCAGTTCAGAGTGTAATGTAAATGGCTTTACAGTTTGACCATTTAGGATATATGCAACAATTGTAGAGTAATGAATAGGACCTTGGAAAATGTTGTCTAAGGACTTGAAAAATTACATCATTGCTGGTTTAGTAGGACAGATGCATGATCTGTGTGTGTGTGTGTGTGTGTGTGTGTGTGTGTGTTCTCTGGGTCTGTGGCCATAGCGGAGACTGTAGTCTGACTGTACACTGGGTGGCTAGTTTGCGGTGCAGCGGTTGTTGTTCCATGAGTTGGTGAGTCTGCAGCGGTCTACCTAGCTGCTAATTTACTGGTCTGCTGAGTAAGTGCCACAGTCGACAGCTGTGGCGGTGTGTGTTTGCATGTTTTCAGTGGTTTCCCAACACTTTATCCAGGGCTATTACAGAGTGACCTCAGCGTGGGTGTGTGTGTGTGTGTGTGTGTGTGTGTGTGTGTGTGTGTGTGTGTGTGTGTGTGTGTGTGTGGCTTTGCTGAAAGTGACCATGGTCATATTGCCCATGTGTGAAAGTTAACAAAAACCCAATAAACCCACAGGTTGACCTCTAAAATTTTTTCACCGATCCTAATACAACGAATTGTGTCAGCTCTGTTACCACCCATTCCATTACATAACATCTCTATGCAGTACTAGTGTTTGATTCTGCACCTGGTACCTTAAATCCTGGCTTTTTCCTGGCGGTGTCACAGGGTTTTAGAACGAATGGCAATGCTAAATTTATGCGATGCTTGCTTGTTGGGAATTTCATTGAGATTTTGTGTCCCGATCATCATAAATCTACATCTACCCAGCCAGGATTTTGTTATTGGAAGTGCAGTCTCTCTTTTTTCAAAAGGTTCTGTAGATGCACTATTTAGGTGCCACAGTGCTGGGTCAGAGAGTGCTTGTAGTCTTGGTTCTCTTTTTCTCAGGCTAGTTAATAAAGAGTAACCCAGGCTGGGTAAGGTCATGGGTCTACCCCAAGCTGAACATGTGGGAAAGCTCTCAGAGATGACTTAAGCAGATGCTAGCCACTCACTAGCCCACTGGGGACTCCCCTGGAAGGGTGGGAGACCGCAGAGGGAGCTTTCCTGTTCACCAAAGTGATGGAGACATTTTCCATGAGTTGCAGCAACCAATCATGTGTTCGGTCACATTGGTAGAACGTTTTTGATTGTGCAAGTCGCTGGAGTGACTGAACAGTAGTCTGCCTCCTGCTGAAAAACAAACAAACCATTTCATTCCTTTTTGAAAGTCTCGAACTCAATCCTTGGATTCTTCAGAAATTTCCTTTCGGGGACTCTGTTGAAAAGGTTGTGCCAATATACGCATAGAGTAATTAAAACAGAGAGAGGGTTTTTTTTTGCCAAATCGTCCACTGACTGCGCCCATTGTACTCTTCATTTGTGGCAACGTTCTTTAAGACTTTAAGACCACTTCTTTCTCTGACCTCGACTTTCGAAGACCTACTCAGCCTACGAACCACACTGTAAATACAGGAAATTATATATTAACTTCTCATTCCGAAGAAATCAAGTGCCTTGTCTATTCCCATGTGCCAGATCTGACATAGGAGCTTCCTCTCTAGAAGGGTACAATGAAAATGGCCAGCCCGGATTTCTTCATCAGTCATAGCACTGTTGAGCATCAGTCATGCATTGAAATATCAATCTAATGGAGACTTACTGATTATGGATTCCCCTTGACTCTCAATTAAAGCTTGGTTAACCTTGGATGTTTTTTTTATATAAGACTTTCCTGCCCCTGCTTATTAGTGCATGCATGCAATGAATGCTATTAGACCTTTACTGTTCAGGATTATGAAAACAGTCAAGACAAAGCCAAAAGCAATAAAATCTAATCCGATAGAAACCCTGGAGCTATTTTAAGTGTGTTGGAGCGCTGACGGTGTCAACCTGAAATCGTACCATATGTGCTCTGTCTGT
Source organism: Ammodytes marinus (assembly GCF_949987685.1). Lineage (NCBI taxonomy): Eukaryota > Metazoa > Chordata > Actinopteri > Uranoscopiformes > Ammodytidae > Ammodytes > Ammodytes marinus. The sequence goes on along the minus strand of NC_137219.1, from coordinate 17,944,764 downwards.
GTGTTGGCACAGTGGTAACAGTTGATTGGATGTAAAATTGTTCTTCTGTCAATGTCAACGCTTCCCTGCAGTATGAACTGATCACTTAGCAGCGACTACCATCTACAAAAGCTAGTTTTTTTAAGCCTTATTTTTTTATTGTGTTTATTGGTCAGTGAGGTAATACACAAACCCATTATTTGCCATCCCACTATATCATCCAAAGCTGTTATGGTAAGCCCTCAGGAGCATCATGGCATAAAATATATCCACGCCAAGGATCCTGGGATAAACGACACCCCTCTCTCCTTGCGGTCCGCCAGATAGATTGTTCTGTTGCCAAGGAAGTCAACTGTAATTTTGTGATTGGTTGCCAAGAACCATGGCCTAGTCTGTGGTTGGTACGGCTTCGTAGAAAGAAATGCTAGCTTGCCTCCCCCGACATAAAGAAAGCTTTTCTGACTGTTGAGCAAGGGGGAAAATTTGCAACGCAGAGGGGAAAGTATGGAAAGTGTAGGACTTTTGATGGCACACCGCAAACGATATTGTTTCAAGATGTGGAGCAGGGTTCTCTGGACAGGAACCTTCATAATCGGGCACTTTGTCATCCTTTGTTGTTATACAAGCTCTGGCTACAGCTTTAAAGCTGCGTGGAAATGCCAATTGTCGTATATTTCCTATTTATATTCCAATCATCTGTGGAGGCATCAAACAGAAGTCGCACGCCAAATCAGTAAACCACATTGGGGTAATATCAGTATATGTAATTAACATGTAATTCTGCAAAACTAAACAATTCTCTGAATCCAGCAATTATGCGGATCACAGTATCAGCATCTTTATAAGCTCCGACATGGTTTTTAAAAGGTTCAGTGAGGTTGTTCCTAGCCTTATGGTTGCATTTTCTTAAAGAATTTCCCTCCAATTTAAAAAAGCAATCATGCAACTTCCAAATAGTACTGAATGCCAAACCCAGCTTTTCTAAAGCTCCAGTGCTCTTGGTACTCTCTACCAAGTTATTGTGTCGCAACACATTTGGAAGCTTTGACTTATCGAGAAGACAAGAATTTTGTTTTTTAATAGTGACCCCTGTCCCTCCTCTCTCCCTCCTGCAGCTCCACATCACTGTCTCTCCGGAGAAAGTCAAGCTCAACATTGACTGCCAAGAGGTGGCAGAGAAGCCCATCAAAGAGGCCAACAACATCACACTGGACGGCTATGAAGTGCTGGGCAAGATGGCCAAGTCTGGAGGCGGAAAGAAGCAGTCTGCAACAGTAAGCAAAAAATAAAAATAATTTTGCGTTCAAAAACACCAAGGCATGGAAAACTGCTATTTGGTAGAGCATCTTACTACTTTCCAAGGAATGCACATACAAAAGCCCTTGTGCGTGGATCTTAACTGCTCCCAGAGACTGTGGGAAGGATGAAAGCCTGCATCCTTCTATTTCTCTGAGGAACTCATTGTTGTCTGTTTCCAACAGTTTGCTTTTTTTTTTATCACGAATGAGAGCCACTTGTAACACCCTTCAATGTGCTCTCCCCTTCCTCTGTTGTGTAGTTCCAGCTCCAGATGTTCGATATTGTCTGCAGCTTGAGCTGGATCAGCCGAGACAGATGCTGCGACCTGCCCGCCACAGTAAGAACAAGTGTTGTTTTAAGAATCATCTGATCCGAAGGCACTCCACAGGTGCACTACAGGGATATTTTGGTTAATTCCTTTCACATGCTTTGATGTGCATTTGTGGTTATATACAGTCGGGGCCTTACACTTTTGTAGGTGTTGTCTAGAGTTACTAGTAGAAAGGACCACTGCAATTGTATTTACTGTGTATACTTATTACATGCATACTTTTATCAGAGGTTTATGTATGCTCTTATGCAGTCATGAGGTGGATAGCTAGATTGCAGTTATAAAAAACATGCCACAGCTGAACTGAATAGACCCTTGTATCCTGTGTAATTGTGCTAATCGGACTGTTGCCAGTATGATCTCCCAATTACACGAAAACAATTGCTCCTTTATATCATGGTGAAATCTCATTAAGTTTGATACAGTACGGTAAATACCGGATGAGTGCACATTTATCCAATTATCAGTAACTGTTCTATAATTTGCATCAGAAATGAATAAATCACATCAACGATTGCAGTGTTATATAACTCGACATTTCAAAGATGTATTTCTTAAAATGTGGACAAAGTTTGCAGCTGTCACACAGAGCATCTGGTCTTTTAAGCCCCACACCAAATAATTCTGCATGTCAGCAGGAGCCACTGTTCCATCGTGACCTTTCCCGGGCTTCTGAATTGTCTCTTCTTCGTAAGAGTCAAAACCACAGTTTGCCAGGATACTGCTGCAGAAATACATTAAGGCTTTTCTTTTTCTTTCACCCCTTGCATTGTATGGATTGCCAAGACATGGTCTCAATTATCAGCGAGTATGAAATGGACGGTAGTGATGGTGTAGATTTGTCTATGTGTGCCTTTATTTCTCGTTTCAAATTGATATCTCCTGTCTTCCTTTTCAGAGAGATGAGGCCAAGTGTCCCTCCCTTCCCCACTCATGCACATGCACACAGGACAGCATTGGCCCTCAGGGGCCTCCTGGACCTTCGGTAAAGACCCTTCAACTATCCCTTGTTTTCTGTTCTGTGTTTTCAGCTCCTCTACTTCTGACAGTTTTCACCTGATAAAATATTATTCTCAGTAGGCAAACATGTTTTAATGATGATGATCAAGCCATACATATCTCTGCTAGTGTTGTAAAGACAGTACAGCCCTAAAGAGCTACTTGATATTTGCCTGCTGTACAGTTTGAACTCAGGTAGACAGATGATTTCCTTCGCGTCAGAGCAGTATTTTCTTTTCTTTTGGAAAAAGCAGTTGAGGATGAGACCAATGGCAGGCAACAGAATGTGGGCTCAGGGAGAAGTGTCAAAAGATAAATGCCTGTCGGAAAAACAACAGTAAGAAAGCCTTGAGGAAAGTCTGGCATATGTGTGCTCGATATGTGTAAGCGAGGATTTCGTTGGGGGTTTCTGTGGGTATTGAGGGTTTTTCGGAATTTGCTCCTGTTGTTACACTGACTCACTGTTTCTGGCTCGTTGCTGTTCCAGGGAGGCCCAGGTTCTAAGGGACCACGAGGAGACAGGGGAGATCAAGGCAATGCTGTAAGTAACACCGTAAATCACTTTGAACTAGCGATAAATCTACCTTTAATTTTTTTTTTATAAAAAGATTTTGATTTTTTTTTTTTTTACTTAAATTACTTCAACTTAACTTAAGGCAGTAAGGACAACGTTTCACTGCAATGGTAATGAGGAATCTAGGACTACTACACCACAACCTCGCGTTGGCTAACACCACGAGGCAAAGAGAATTGCACACATCTGAATACAGTTATTGACAGTATATTTTCCCCATGTGAAGTACATTGAAGACACTTTTCCAATTTCTTTTTTTTTTCTTTTTTTTTTAACAATAAAAAGTCTGATTACGGTAATTATTTTGTGATATGTATGGCTATTTTATAACATCTTTTATTTCTCTGGGCAATGTTGTAGGGTCCAGTGGGTCCACGTGGTGAGTCCGGACCTGCAGGCCCAATGGGACCAGCGGGTCCACAGGGCCCTAACGGACTGTCTCTCCCCGGAGAACCCGTAAGTTGACCTAGGCTTGGATACAAAAGTCCAGCCAGCCAGGGAAGAAATAGTGAATCATCTTTGGTAGCTGGAGTTTTTAATGTATACGACAGACACACTCACAAGATAATATCAATGTGCAGTTTGGTAAAAAAACTGCGGAAATATTCTTTGTGTCAGATCCGCCAGATAGTGGGAGTTACAGCTAAAAGTCCCCTCAACCTCTAGCCAGCCCAGGAAGCTAGAGTGCTTCTTTGTTTTCTTACCTGCAAATGTCCTTGTCAAAGAAAATTAAATCACACTCACAGATTTAGAAAAAAAAAAAGAATAAGAGTAATGTTTCTCTCTCCTGCTTTACCTTTAGGGTCGCCAAGGACCAAAGGGAGACAATGGAGACCAAGGCCTGGCTGGCCTGCAAGTAAGTCCTCCCCTCTCATTTTGTGGTTCATGAAACAGGAAACGGGAGACTATCCGTGGAGAGCAGAAAGCCGCTACTGGAGCCTGCATGCCGTCCATATGGCAAGATTGAAACCACACTCGCAGTGGGAGGTTTTTTAACATGCCATCCTCTGGGAGACCCTCACTCCCAAATCAGCCCGTTGATTGACAAACAGTAGAAAGGCAGCGGTTGCAGTTAAAGTATTACGGAGCACAGACTCATGTTACCATAGGGGGACATAGGGGATGGAACATGTTCTTCCCCTCGCCTTGTAATATGAAGATCGTGACTTTGACTCAAAGTGGATGAAAATGAAAAGTTAAATGAGGAGCAGATTTAACCGTAACCATCGCCGCTTATATCAAGACACAGTCAGATTTGATTTGAAGCTAAACTCATTTCACATTACGGGGGAGAACCTTCAGCTGGAGAGGCATTTCCGAGTGGGCTGCTGCTATTACGTAGACATCTCTTGGCCGAGCGAGCCGTCATTCATCCAGCTGAGGTCATTCATCCAACTCCCACCATTCAACTGCATAGGAAATTGACCACTGGTGATTCTGGCCCCTGCATAAGCAAATTCAGACATGGGAGAAAGTCTTATTCTGTGATCTCCAGAGTTTTTTTTGGCAGCATTGTCATTGTTACTTTACACAGTAATGCTTATTATAACAGTGCTGACTTTGCAGAAGTCTAGCAGACGTAATGTGTCAACAGACAAGATGGACGTTTTTCCAGTTTTAAGTAACAAGATGATATATTATTTTTGGCAAAATAACAGATTTGATCCTGTGAATTCTAGTTCAACAGAGGCAGTAGGGAGCTGTAAAAAAAGGTGTTGTTCCTGATCATTAGAGTTTGATTAAGTGTGTCTGCTTTCTTTCCCAGGGTCCTTCTGGGCAACGTGGTCCTTTGGGCCCCGTTGGACCAAGTGGAGCACGGGTAAGATCTACTCTCCAGGCCTGCTTATTGTACACAAACTGTTCACAGCCCGCACATAGCTCCAACACTTAGTTAAGCTAATGTTTTGCGTGGGATCACCCACGTCGCTCAGCAGCGTACATAGAAGTGCATATAGTCTTAGCCAATGCACTGCATGTTCTCACTTGCGTCAGTCACAAGAATTGAGCAACGACTTGTGATATTGTAATTTAAAAAGACAGAGTCAAGGCTGCAACCAATACAAAGTCATGACACTGATGTATTGCATGTACCGGGTCTCCGGGGTGCCGTAACCTATGTTTGATTATATGTTGTTTCTACATAGGGGCAACCAGGAAAGGAGGGACCATCTGGACCCAGAGGCCCATCAGGCCCAATGGTGAGTGTGTGTGTGTGTGTTTGTCCCTGTTGGTATGTCTGTTGTTCAATAAAGAGCCAAATAAATATTGCTATGTGCGTGCTTTATTTCTTGATATATCTGCAACCATTACTCCTCTGGCTCCACGGTTACACTCTGATGGAGCAGCACATACAACAGCAGTCTGTGGGCCCCTTCACTGTTACTAGGATGGTGCACGCATCTCATTTTCTTCTTCTGTGGTTTGGTGGAGGCCTGAATCTACTTAATCCTGCCATTATGGAATTCAAATGCACTATACCATCCTAAGTGCTCCAAGTCCCATTAACAGTGCCTGCTGGCTTATGTGTGCGTGTGTGTACGTGTGTGTGTGTGTGTGTGTGTGTGTGTGTGTGCACCAGCGTAACAGGGGACCTCGACATCGTAACACTTCCACCAACAGGAGACTGCAGAGCGAACAGTTGACATTTTTCAGGTCCATTCTTTGTAATGCGTCCACTGTTGTCAATGTAGAAGTGTGTGTGTGTGTGTGTGTGTGTGTGTGTGTGTGAGTGTGTGAGAGAGTTTGCTACCTATTCGTGTTGGCTGTTGTTCATGTGTGTTTCGAATTCCTCCTTTGTGTTCTTGGCAGCTTGTCCACCTCCTGCTGCAGATGTAAAAGCCTAGATCCCAGCTTTAAGCTTATTACACACCCGTTAACAGGGAGCAGGAGTCAAACGTTTTTATATTCATGCAATTATATTTACTGTGCAGTCATTTGAAATAAACACCACACGCTCTAAGCGCTTTCTTTCTTTCTGCAGGGAAGCCCGGGAAATCCAGGTTCACCGGGAATGACCGGAAAACCAGGGAAACCAGGAGACAACGGAAACCCTGTATGTATTGAATAACATGACAGAATGATGCTTATGTGACAATGTTTGGTAAAGACAAAGGTCATTGTTGTATTAACGCTGTTCTCCTCCTTAACAGGGACCTGTCGGCGGAAAAGGAGAGAAAGGAGAGAGGGTAAGGAATATGTTCTATGAAATGACCATTACACCAATCACCTTACATCACCAGTGAGAAAAGCAATGCCACCTCTTCATGAACATCTCTTTGATTTCCAGGGAGACTTTGCATCCCAGAACATGATGCGCTCCATCGCCCGACAAGTTTGTGAGCAGCTTGTGAATGGTGAGCAAATGCTTTTCTTAATCTTAAGGGAGTTTTAAAGTGTTTGAGGCATAACACCAAATCCAACTGCTTTTGTTCTTCTCTTGCAGGTCAGATGAATAGAATTGACATGATGCTCAACCAGGTTCCTTCTGGTCACCGCAGTAACAGTCCAGGGCCAGCCGGTCCTCCTGGCCCTCAGGGAGAATCAGGATCCCGCGGAGAGCCTGGACAATCTGGCCGAAGTGGTTTCCCTGGAAACCCAGGTTTGCCTGGAAGTCAAGGAGAAAGAGGTACTTTTCTCTTTTGTTTGTTTTGGTAGTGTTACAAAGAAGCCACCACGGATATAATAAGCAAATTAATTAAGGTCATGGTGTTATGGATAAAATGGAATACCAACATAACTGCATTACCTTGTGTAGTCTACACATGATTGAAGCAAGATTTGCAGAATATTATTCAATCCCGGATAAATGCACACCTCTTGTATTTCCTTCATGCTCTTTAAAGTTTACCCATTTCCAGATACTGCGATAACATGCTTTATTGGCGTGAAAATGATTTAAACTCTTTCTCTGGTTTATGTAGGTTTGGCAGGAGAGAAGGGAGAGAGGGGAAACCCAGGAACTGGAATGAGAGGACAAAGAGGCGCAACTGGTCCACCAGGTGACAAAGTTGTTTTTTTCTTTTTCATGGGCGAAGTAGCCCCCATTTTCACACTAACATTGTTCTCCAGCAGCTGCAGACAGTTTGCTGAGCTCCCGCCGTTCTCTTACAACTTTATCGTTACACTTAAATATGGTTTTAGTGTATCACTTTTTTGGTGGACCTGTGGAGGACAAAGAGTACTCCCGACAGTCCAATTAAAATGACACATTCCAGCCAGGGGCTAAAATTTACCTACAGTATATGTGTCTCAGGCACCTTCGTTTGGGCAGCTGGACCACATAAAGTTTTTGGAATGGACCCCAAACATATTCCTAATTCTTTCCTTTCCTAAAGATTTATGTCTCGTGTATTGATCTTCTCAATACCCTGTGGACATAAGACATATAGAAAATTGATGACGTTTACGTACACCTCTAATTCAAGGGGAGAATTTTTGTTTCCAGAGTTATGGCTAAATGTGGTATGTTTCCGCCTTGGTGCAGAGAGGTTAGAAATAAGTATTAAATAAAATGATTAGGCTTATTTGTCAATTTCGAAATGGCCTTTCCCCAGATACAGTTTATATCCACTATGTTTCTCTAAAAAGATCAGCACTGCAGAAGGTTTACTTTCCCTAGGGAACCTTGTCTTGATGTCTATCCCACAACACCAAGCACTGACGTGTCTGTTTCCGTGAATGAAGTGAGAAACAACCAACCAGTGGGAGGAAGTCCACACTGATGACTCACTTTGTGTGTGTATTTACTGTATGTGTGTGTGAGAGATTAAGATTGTTGTACAATGAGCTTTCTTTGGTGGCTTCATTCACAACACATGTGCTCACTTAAGGCAGAGAAAAAGAGAGAGGGGGAAAATTCCATACTGAGTTCTTACCGTCTAGACAGATGGGGGGGGGGGAGTAGCTACACACAACCCTAGACTTTTTTTTTCTTGGTCAAACTTGTTAATTGAGCCATTGAAAAATGTAAATTACAGTGCCTCAGCCCCACGTTAACCCCTCCATTATTAGCAAAGATTTACGGGTGATGTCAGTGGGTTTTCTGTGCTAAGCTCCAGAGATTTTTTAAAATTGGCCTCACTCACCTTCTGTCTGCTCTTTGCAGGGATGCAAGGAGAGTCGAGATCGGGACCCCCAGGTCCTTCTGGCTCCACTGGGGCTCGTGGCCCTCCAGGTCGCCAGGGCACTCCGGGGGTGAGGGGACCACCAGGACCTGCCGGATATTGCGACTCCTCTCAGTGTGTTGGCATTCCTTACAATGGACAAGGATACCAAGGTACACTCAACACTGTCTAGGTCCTGCATGGTACTACATACAGATAAAAAAAAGACTAAGTGTATGCAAACTAATTACATTTGCAACCCTGTGCACTACTGCTTTCTTTGATAATGTATGGAGATAAGAATGTAAGTGTTCTAAACTATTTGTTTTTGAAAACTGAAACTCTTTTCCATAAAACTTAACTGTTCACGACTAAGCCCTGCTCAGTTTAAAGTTGCACCGCCTGTCGAGCTTTCAACTCTCGGAAAATTAGACAATTTAGAATGATGATGATGGCAAATTTATCAGCTGAATTCTCCGCATTTTTTTTTTATAAACAATAGGTTGATTTTAGACGGAAGTAAACAAGAAGGGTTTTAACTTCTAGACCAGTGATTTTCCTAATCAGAATTACAACTATCACTGCCTTTTGTCAGCTGAGCTAGCTAGCAATTGAGCTGATTTTAGCCCTGCACACAAAAAGGAAAAAAAAAATATGACAAATTCCTTGGCCTTAGAAGTAAAGCCAAGTTACTGTAGACATAAACTGCAGGTCTTAAGCTAGTTAGCTAAGTTAGCTTTGACACCCCCATCCAAACCTCCACGCCAATCTTTTCAACATGAAATCCACAGCTTGACAGGTCTGCCATGCCTAGTTACCATTGATAAGCAAGAATTTGACAATTGCTGTGTAGGGGTTTAGTGAACAGCCAATTAGGAGCCACTATATTCCAATGTCTCCATACATTTGATGTACAATTTTAAAACTGGCATGTAAAGCATTCTAGCTAGTTGTGAATGATGACTTACATTAAATCAATGAATGCTAATAACTTTGTTCCACAGAAAAAGCAAAAAAAACTCACACCCTCTTTGAACTATTTGCAGGTGTGGCATAGTAAACGCTCTAAGTCACCTGTTGCCGCTTACACTTTGACGTCCTGTTTCTGAGATGTTTGCCCATTTGCAATGGGGCATGTAAGGATAATCACCATGGACATAATTATTGACCATTTAAAGACAAACAAAAAAACAAACAAAAAAAAACAGAATGGAGCGGAGCGGACTGGCACTAACATCATCTCACAGCTACAAGCTGCAGTGATGGCAACCTGCTGGCCTGTTTGCATCTTGAACCACAAACCGTTGGGGAATAAAAAACTGACTGAGCATTTCTACGAAGGAAGGAGCATGTACAAAAACCACCCAAAACAACTACTAACAAAGAGGATCTCATAACTGAAAGCAACATGTATTTAGAGGTGATATTTGTAAATAAAACTAATTTTTTTGTGCCTTGTAAATGATTGTATGACCCAGGACATTTCACTAAAAAGTTTAAGTTAACCTCTGTATTGAGCTTGTGCCTCATAACCCTCTGCTTACTTACCACCAGCATAACCTCTGTTTACAGCGCCTTAAGTGTCTTAAACAGCTCTGGTCCAGACTGAAGCATGTTCCATTTGTACTTTTAATCTTCATGTTCTGTGTGTACATTGACCCAAAAAGTGCTAAATGTTGCTCTCTTGCCGTTTCCATGTGTCTTTTGTAGTATCAGCTGGTTATTGTACTACGTGTTATTATCCAATGGCTTGATGGATTTATTGTGAATGTCATCACAGCATTTGAAAACAATTCTTTTTTACCTAGCTTTTTCTGGTACTATAGGATGTAATAGTTTGACACAGGGAATTTTTTTTCGGGAATTCCATAGTGCAATATAATTTAAATTGTGCATGTGAGAAGTTGTAGTAGACGAAACCCTTTTTTATTTGATTGGCCCTCCCGAATATTTTTCTAGCTAACCGCTCCCCGCCTGAACCTGACGTAGAGTCTATACCTGTGGAGCCAGCTGAAGAGTTTGAGAACATACAATCAGACGGTTACTATCGAAACCGCCGCGGAAAGAGATCACTACCACAAGACAATACAGAAACACTGGCATCATAGCTACAATAAGGAGTTCTCAGAAAGTGTAATATTGAAATATCTTCCATGATCACTTATGTGAGGATGAAGTGATTGTTAAGAACATAACTAATACTTAAAAGGGTCTGATACCCCTGGCTATATTGAAAATATATTTTTTCTGACATGAGAAAGTTTAGCAAGATGAATGCAAACCTACATGTTCGTTCACTACAAACCTGTGTGCTTGCTAAGTGTCTGCTTGTAATATAACTGCAAGTGTTTATCGGACTCCAATGTGTCATGCACTAATCATGTAAAAACCAGCAGAAAGTATGTCGGAGGAAGTACAGTATGTATGTTTTTTTCACTTCACTTCACTTCACTTCACTATGTAAAGCTGTTTCAGATACTCCATCGGTATAAAAAAAAGGCGATTAATTTGATCCCCAAAGATTTGTTGATTGTGATGTTTTCTTAGGCTGTACACCAAAGATAATCTGATTTATTGTAACAAACCAAACTTGTTTTGTTGTTGTTTTTGTTTTTGTTCTGTTACCAAAGGTGGAATTGCATGTTTGTGTTGTATATTTACTGAGGAAGTCAGAATATAGTTGTTGTTTTCTATCTATACAGTTTGGATTTGGTTGCAAGACTATGGACATAGAATTGCTTTTCTCATGTTTTTAACTGCGCATTTTGTGAATTCCACACAGCCTTATTTTCTTATTTATTTCTGAATCAGAAGAGGCATTTTTCAATAAAACTACTGAAAATGTAGCGTTGGTTTCAGCTTCCAAGTCATTTGTGTCTCTTTCTGACAACTTCTCACATAATCTGACCATTGTTCATAAAGCCCAATCTCATATTTATTGGTGACCTATCAAAGATCACATCCTAAACTGCAGCCCAGTCCCACCTCAACATGCAACTGTTCTAGACCCCTCTTTGATGAAACAGAGTTTATTTGATCTCATCCCAACAACAGGCTTTGAAGCATCCGCTTTGAAGTTTGAACCTTTCTCTATTTTGACAGCTAAAGGTATTTTTTGCCGTCCGTATTGACAGTTCATGTCACAGCAGTTCACAAAGATTTCAAACATGTGTTCATCTGCATTCAGCTGGCGGTGCAAAATAAGAATGGTCCGATACCAGCCCTTGAAAAAAAGCTCACTGATATTGATTAGGAATATGGAAAGGAAATAAAAGATGTGTGAGGTAGCCAACAAATGTCGTAATTTGTGTTTAATGTTATGAATTGGGAAAAGCATGTCTGAGGAGGATTTTTACAGAAATGCCAGAGATAAGGACTGGGGGCTGCGGTATGTCAAGAGCGCCAACACAAAAATTCATGGAAAAAAATCCTCTACGGAAAACCCCTTTCATTTGCTACTCTTTTTTTCTAAAGCAATTTCTGAATCAACTCTTCAAAATCTCCTCAATTGGTGGTCTAAGAACCTCAAATAGATTTTTAAAGAATTAGATTTCATTGGGAATTCTTGCAGGTAGAATACAGCTTGAACAGCTGGTACATGTTAGTCATGAAGCAGATGAGTCTGCAAAGGTATTTCACATACAGGAAAAAACTTCCATGAGAACAAATGTATGTTATTTCCCTTTAGCAGGTTCCTTATTGTCCGATACATAAGAAGATAACAAAACACTTCACACTTAATTATTGTTGTTAATTTACAATACCTTGCAGCAAAACCTCCGGGGACACAGTGGCCTTGTTGCAATATGTTCACATCTGTGATATGCTTTTGATACTATTTCTGAACATTCAGGCCCTGAATTCTGATTTTGTATTTGTCAAAGACAACGCTGCAGTCACAACGAATTGTATCGTGTTTTCGCTTTTAGCTAACATTTAAAAAAATGTCTCCAGCGATGCCTGATACCATCCTCACCATAACCCTGTCTGGTTTCTCTCTGCTGGTTTCTTCGAGTTTGTTGACAATCCAGCGAGCATCTGTGTTCACTTTGTGGCAAGAGTTTCAAGTGGGCTGTTCCAGAGTCTGCAGTAGTTGCAGATTTTTAACAAACTCCTGTTTTATCTCCAGTTGTCCCTTCTCAAACAGCAGACAAAGTGTCTCTTCCGCAGCAGTGGGTAGCACTATTGGTGGTCTTATGTAACATTTAATTATCGAATTTAGGGTTACACACAAAGAAACATTAGTATTCACTTGCAGTCCTGTTCCTGGTTAACTGAAAAACATTGGTTCAATATTTGAACTGCTTTTAGCTCTCTTTTGGTTTACTTCTAAATGCCCTACTGTGTTCAAAAGCTAGTCGCTAACTTTATCAGATATTTCATGCTTAAAATGGCAACTAATTATGTCGGCAAACAATGCCGAGAGGAGCAGTGAGACCAAAATGGAGTGTTGCAATCCTTAAAACCCGATCAATGACCTGAAAGATGCTAAATGTGCCTCGTAGAGCTGAGGGGAACTAAAGTGTTGGGTGATGATTCTCTTTGGATTCATCGCTGCAAGGGACAGCTTTCACATGATATGTGTGTCATGTAATTTGATCTATGTTAAATACAAATAATATTGAGCAGGGCAGCTTTAAAAAGTTATTTTGATATTCATTCAGCAAAGAAGAACCAATAGTAAAAAGTCACATCTCGCAATGTTAAAGGCCTACTTCACCGGTTTGAATATGAAGGTGTATTGAATTCTGGTACGTACTTTGTAAATATTACTGTGATGTCACAGTAAAAGACATCACAGTAATATTTACAAAGTAAGTTTTTTTTTAACCCTATATTTCTCTTTCTGTGATGTCACGAGAAAGAGAAATATAGGGTTAAAAAAACCACTCTTTCTGCCTTTTCTCAGGCTAGGATGAACCGATTTCAATTTTTTTCGCACATTTATACTACATAGGATCTCAGAATTCAATACACCTTCATATTCAAACCGGTGAAGTAGGCCTTTAAACACTTAAACCTACCACATTGGCAATAAATGTACGTACGTGGGATTGGATAATGACATTTTGACGTTACTGTATATAACGTTATGTTTTGCATGATTTCTTTGAAAAAGCTTTTTATGTAGGCCTACTGGTATAAACGTAAAATTCTCGACTTTTATGAACAAAGACTTTTCACACAGTTTAGTATGACTGCAAAGTGTGTGATGTGATATCAGCATTGGCCTGCAAAACACAGAGTTTCAAAAAAAGCAAATTCACCACAACAATAAACCTTTTTTTTATTAACTGTGGAGCTGCGTAACTGAGTAAAAGTTTTAAGTGTGGGACAATTTTCATATTTCTTTGTTGAAAAACGTATGATTCATTTAACGGCATTAATCAAGCATCCTACATTTACGGTGAATTCTTGCAGCGCGTTTTATAAGGATTCAGTGCCATAATAGGATGGAACCGGCCTGGGCACTGGGCAGCGGATGAGATGGATTACTCTGGTATTGAAAAGTAATCATGGGTGATTGAAAAGTAAAGATTTATTTGGACTTTTAGGACTACTATGAAAGTGCTTGCGTGAGAATTGGTGGGATGACAGCTAAATAATGGAGATCGCAGGCCATGGAAATTTCTCAATTCTTCATGAAAACATGCTACAGCTTTGCTCATAATGTAACCTGCTGTGCAGTACATTAATCATTACAGTGTAGACCCTATATAGATATTGAGAACACAGTCCAAAAAGGCTGTCTCTGTTGCTGTGATGTGCCAACATCAACCCAATCATCATTTACAATGCAGACAGTCAGGCTCAATATGCCTTATTAAAGGACCAGTTGAACATTATGGGAAATATGTTTTTCATTTTCTTGCCAAGACTAGATTGATACCACAATATGTACAGTAAATGTGAGTCGCCAGCAACTGGTTAGCTTAGCTTAGCACAGACTAAGGGAACAGAGGAAAGAGCTAGCGGCTCTGTCCAATGAAGAAGAATTATGAAATAATTAATTAATCAATAATCAACATGCTATATATTTTTTGTAAAAAAACCTGCAGGGTAAAAAAATGTGCTAAGCTAATGTAACCGACTGCTGGCTATAGCTTCATATTTAACATAGCAAAAGCATATTTCACAAGATTTTGGATCCAAATTTTCCTTAAGGACACTTCTGCAGGGAGGACACACGCTGTCACATGAGGTTACCCTGGCATGGGATCGTTAATAACAATCATGTTTTGTTTGTAACTGGATGACCTTTTCTCCAAGCCTCAGTTCTTTCCTGATTTTATGATTTTCTTTTGTTCCAAAAAGAAATCCCCTCCTAATTTTGAATTGTTGGCAGTGTGGACAAGCCTCCGATCCAGCACTTAAATTATGTGACACTCCAACTTTCCTTTAAAGTGCAGTGGAATAATTGTTCTTATGGACTTTTGTGGGATACCATCGAAAACTAAATAAAATCAACTCATGGTAAGTTACAACATTACTGTTTACACTACTACCATACCATACTGTATGTAACCTCAGCTTGGCTTTAATGTGGTTTAGAAAGGGACTCACTTCGCAACGGGAACCAGACACAAATGTATATGATTTGCTCCGCCTGAAGCTGCCACCCATTAGAACGGAAGGGCTTTGATTCTTGGCCTGCCAACCCAAACCTGAGGAAGGAATGAAGCAGGCTTTTTGAACTTGAAGGGGGGTTGACTCCTCATAGGGCAAATATTCAGTCAGCATGCAGACAGTAGGTTTCCACTGACTGAGATGCCAAAAGCAACAGCGGAGCAGCACTCCCCTTTGATTAAAGGATAATGAGAGCCAACCCTTTTGCCGCAGCTGACCTTGTAAAAATGGAGCTTTGACTGTGAATCACTTCCACTATAAAAGAAAAATCATGTCCTCATTTGCCTCGTTACCTGTCACCAAAATGTCCTTCAGAATGGGAAACAAAACAAGGAACCTGAAATGTGTTATAGATAAAGAATCGCAGTTGATCACGTCCAATGGTCCCTCTCACTGCTGCCTAGGGTATTTGGTATCACATAAATCACCAAATACAGACATGTAACTCTAAAGGGAAACTTTAAAAACACGGTTTTATATGAGAAGCCAATCATTATTATAATAGTGTTTGTCATAGCGTTTTGAGCCTTTATTTCTTAAACTTCACGATTTCAGCCCTGGTTGATTTGGCAGCACCAAAATACCATATCAGCAGCTGTTTAATACAGGAAGCAGTCCTTGAATAACCACTTTGTCAGACATACAACAGAAGAGCGTAGCGTATTTGTTTACAGCACTGCTGAACAAACTCACATTGTTTTAATATAGGCTGGAGGTTTGTCCAAAACAATTCCAACCATGATCCCATGTTCTTTTTGCTACGTGACACAACAAGTAGTTTTCCATAAAACAGCAGGGCAACATGAGGAGCTGGTTATCATGCTGAGAAATCTGCAACTAGCAGCTATAGCGGCTCATTGTAGATGCTGTGCAGAACAAATTAAAAAAGTCCATTGGGAAAGTGAATGGCAAACAAACACTAAAGCTCAAATCAATGAGATAAAGTTGAAAAACACACAAACGCTCGTTTCCCGTGAATGTCTGCCTGGTTGCAGTGTGTAAATGGCGGAACCCCGCTACTAGCAATACAAACCACTATAGAGGGATGTTGACAGAACCAAAATACATTGAAAATCTATTTTGCAATTTCGCAAGGCAGGAGATTCTCTGATGGTGGGTTCTCTGACCCAGTTCCAGAACTCTGATCTCGGAAGCATCACATGGAGAGAGCGCAGCTGTGGAGATCACTGCTTGAAGGCCAACAAGTGTTTTGAATTCCCTGCCTATCCCACAAAAAGTTTGTACTCATGTTTGAAACATCTGACCTTCTGCAGTGTGAGCTCTGATTGTGTATTTATTGAAAGATGAGGGTGGTCTCAGATGCTTTGTTGTTGTGACTAGAGGACTAATGAGGTTGAATGTTCTAGGCAGACACATTGTAATATCAAAATCAATATCCTTTCAATATTTTTGATATATGTATCCTAGAGTGTTGGCGTGGATGAACCTATCTACAACCTCGTTGACACGGCATTCTCCCACACCCTTTCTCGCCAACTGTGCACCAGTACACATGTTTATTCTTTCCTTTTGAGGGTGTTTAAATGCTCCCAGGCAGCTGTGAAATATTTTATTGGAATAAGGCATCCCAGCTTTCGACATGGCCCATCTGCTTCTATTAGAGCTCACGTATTTCAGCCTTATTTTCCAGTGAGGTTTTTTACAGCAATGCAGCCAAATGATGCCGAAATACTGCGTTTTGTGACAGCACACATAGCATGTCACATTCCAACGCAGCTGCTAGTCCGAATGATCTAGCATGAGTCAAGTATGGAGTGTGACAAACATGGAGGGAATATGTCATCTGTGTCATCTTGTACTGGTTAAGTTACAACCAGTTTTGAATAAATAAAGAGTGATTTCATTGGCTGACTGAGGAAAGGTTTAGTTGTTTCTAAAGTTTGTGTCTGTCCTTTGAAGTGGTCTGGAACAGGACACATTTATTCATGAAATCAGTTGTTGAATGTAAAATAAGATGAGTCGCAATTAACATTATGGCTTGTTTGTTCTGAGACAAGAAACAGCTAAATGACATCACACAGCTGAGCTGAGCTTGGAAAGGAAGCACCCATAAAATGGATTAAATGATGAACAGATACAGTATCTGTTAGTATGTTCTCTACATCACTCAGGGCAGATTGTGTAGCCTTGGCACGATACAGTCATAAGAGCTTCTTCATGTAATCTCTATACCACAACGTTTTTTTTTTGTCAAGTAAAAAGTTATTGAAGAGGAAAAATATAGCTTTCCACTTTGCTTAGCTTGGTCAGTTCACACAATTGTATTCAAAAGATGTATTGTCTGATTTTTGACTCTCTATCCACTCTAAGATCAGCATAAGAACGGCCTCTTATTGGTCAACAGTGCAAAGTTCAACTCTGTGTGAAACATTCATTTGTTATTTCACCAGACTATTTCTTTGCCTGAAGCAGTGTTTTCCAGTCTTTGTGATAAGCAAAGCTAACTGTCTTCTTGGAAAGATATGAATGTTGTATCAACGAACATGAGAAAGTTATTTAGCATATTTCCAAAAATTGGGAAAATATCTTCACAAAATATTTCACACAATTTTAATTGATGGACTTTATGGAAAAAATTAAAAATTGAGAAAGGAAAAAAGGTTATAAAACAAGAAGATTTTCTGTACCAGATGTTTTCCCTTTATCCCTTTAACCATCTAATTAATGATGACCTCAAATGTATCTTGGGGAATCTTAGGAGGTCCCATCCCAAGGTTTGAAACCACTGATCAAAATCAGTTCATGTAAAAAAAAAAAAAAAAAGAAAAAAAAAAGCTTATTTCCAGAGTAGGACTGTAATAGTGTTGGACATGTTAACCAGACATTACATTCTGAGGTCATTCAGATGTTTGCGTGGGTGATGGTTTGGGGGTCTGATTGTGTGGGCCTTAACAGTCAGCGCCTCGCTCCCCAGGGGCCAGTGAAAAAAAATGCTTAGTGTGGTCAACGTAATGCTGTGTCACTGTTTCCTTGCAGAGCAACTATAAAAAAAAGTAATCTTGGGTTTCTCTTCCAGCAGCTGGCAGAGCTGTCATGATGACCCGTGAACCCCCAACGGAGGAAGAGTCTCCGTGACTCAGTTCCCAGCGGTGTCTGAGAATGCCGGGGGTGAGAGGGGAAAAGAGCCTGCTGTTCTGGGAAAGACCAAAAAAATAAAAATGGAAGAGAGAATGAAAGTATGGAAATATGTGTCGTAATGGGTTATGTTTTTCATTCACTCCTTTTTTAGTCCGAGAGGAAATTAGCATAAAGGGCACATTATCGTTAAGCCTTAGAGAGAATTTCAAAAGCTGCAATCAAGTGCTATTTTTGAGTTATAGAGTAATTACAAAACCCCCATTAAATTAGAAGAGGTTTCCAACATTTTAATATGACCACAAACACTCTGGGTTTACAGTCTTGAACTCATTTACTGATCTGAAGGGGATGGGAAATGCAACACGGCCAGATTTCGGCACTATTTTCTGCGTATGACTACTTCAATTAAGAAAAAAAATGTCTGTTATACCTTTTGGACTTTAACTTGGGTCTGTTGTTGACACTGATGTCTCACAGTCTTCTTTAGGAGCTGAAATACACTTTTCTTAAAATGTACGGTAGTTAAAAACTCAGTCAAAAACTTGAGTGGTCTCAGTTAAGAATCCTTAAAGAGGACCTATGATGCTTTTTGACTTTTATGACCTATAAACGTTGTTATGATGATTCATAGTCATGCTTAACCATACTAAATTATCAAATAATGACTTACATGCATTTCGACGTATTCCCTGCTGACCGTCTGGGGTGTCTATGCAGAGCACTAAACACTATTCTAGCCAGTCGAGAAGTCACGTGTTCAAAGCGGTCTACCCTTTGTAACTTCGTGACGTCGCATGTAACTTCGTGAAGTCACCACGCGGATGTTTCCATGTATGGTAATGCTGTCACTTCCCTGTTCGCGTCTGCCTCGCGCCCTTATAGGTCCATGCTCGCGCTTCCCGCCACTGAAAGTGTTCCGGAAGGAAGGTAACCAATCACAACGGAGTGGGGTTTGCAGGAGGGGGGAGGGGAGCGGAGATTGCCGAAGCACAGGCGGAGGGAGCGGAGATGGCCGAAGCACACACACTCAAGTGTTGACAGGACGTGCTGGATCGCCAAAATAAGAGAAAGAGCTTCCCGAAAATCTACATAGTTTTTTGTGATGTGATTCGTGTCAGGTTGCTCTATAGCAGTGTAAAACAAGAAATTAAGACCAGAAAAGTAGTATAATAGGTCCTCTTTAATAAAATTAAATGAAGGATGAACTTTACTTTGTTTGAGGTTAGAGTAAGGATTGAATCACTGAGTAAGACATACTGTATGTATAAATAAGATATACAAGTTTCAGCCTTGTACAGAAAATTAAATCTGGTAATAGTGCATGACAACCATATTGTCATGGACTACTGTTCATCAACTTTCAAATGTATGAAATCCTGACAGGTTTGCTGTTTGAAATTGTATAGCAATTTTTTGAATGCCTTTTGATATTTTGGGATGACAGTGGGATGAAACAGTAATGGTATCTTTGGCTTTTCTCATCTGTTGTCTAAGCTTGGGGTATGACCAACAGAATAGGAAAGTGGATGCAAATGGCCGCAATGATGACCTGAGTATAGAACCACTGCTCATTCTTATGAAGATAAACAAGTTGAGGTGGTTTGTGTATCTAAGGAGGATTCCTCTTGGATGCTTCTCTGCAGAGGTCCTTCATGTCCAACTTTGAGGAGACCACAGGGCAGACCCAGACTAGAGGCTGACATTTTTTCAGGAAATCTTTGGGTCACCGGATTCCTGTGGGTTGGTAGTCACTTTTACTATTCATCACATTACTGTCAATCTTAGGCCGGGCCACTAGTCGAGGCGAAAAAGGTAAGAGTAGAGTTTTTTTGGACATCTATTATTCTCTAAAGGCTTTCCTGTTGGCTTGTGTCAGACGTTTCAGAGTCTATTTCAAACAGAAGCTTATTCACTTAGTCACTTATTTCTTGTCACTACAACTGGCTCTGGAGATTGAGTCTTGACAACACGAGAGATTGGAGAACATTTTTAAAGAATATTGGAGAACACTTTGTTTTGATACTAACTGGGAAGGCAGCCGATCGTAGCCACAATAATTAGTCCAGAATTACTTTAATAAAAGCATCACATTGTTTCTACAAGACTGAGAAAACAGTCCTAATTCGATCCATACTGCTGCAGTTAACAAGTAGTGAACAGCCAGTGGAATAGAACCACAGCCATTCCAGGTATCCCTCGCTGGTCATTTGGAGGTACTTTACGGCTTCACACTGATGTCATTGTTGAAATTCTCAATGGAACATTTTAGTTTAAGGTTACAGAACATACAGTCCATCAAGACTTGGTTCCTTAACTCTGTATTCCCATCACAGCCCTTTAATGTTGTCATCATGATGAAATGTAGCTTCATCTTGTATTAAAGTGGTAAAAATGTCTTTGAAAGAATTTTATCTGTGTGTCATTATCAGAGGATAAACACCTCAATTTATAACATGAATGATTAGCCAACATTTCCTATTTGTTCCCTCTTTCTGTATCTCCCTGGCAGGGTGGAGTGAGTAATTATTTCCTTGGACTATAAATAAAGGGGGGCCGACATGATGGAGGTGCTCTGAGGCCTGATGGTCTTCATCCGTGTGGGAGGGACATTCCAAGTGGATGATAGCGGAGGTTTCATAATCCTATTCGTATAAGTGATGGATTTCCCAGACAGTCACTGTCTGCTCTTCAGAAGAGCCGGATGACAACCAAAGGCGTTTGGTCTTCCCCCTTTCCACCCCCACTGTTCCCTAAAGAGGCATTATGTTCTCACCAAATATAGTGTGTAATGGCAGCAGGTGGTCGTGCTTTGAATTCAATAGATTGCCAATGTTTTAGCACATTAGATCTAATGAAAAAAAAGATGCTTCATATATTCTTCATAGGTGAAATCCCCCAGTATATCCACACTTAAATGTGTTGCATGGGCTATAAACAACGACAACATACACATTAAAGTGTGAAACATACGTTTGTGTAATTGACCATTCACTAAACCCTGCTTCCCTTAGTTACTAATTCTACGCCTGTCACGCAACTTACGAATGTGATGACTAGCAAATCAGCCATTTGAAATTCATGTTATTGTCTGAAACAATGGCTCCTTGATTGCACACTCCTACTTGGCTCCTCATGTCTTGCTGGCGCTGGTAGGTTGTTTCAGCTGCATTTAGCGAAGTAATTAAGCACACATTTACTTAATGAATGAATTAAAATCACTGGCTACGGGTGACCTTTTAATGTAATCAGCTGACTGCTTTAAACAAGAATTTGTGAAAGGGGTCTTAAATATGTGCATGTATTCTATATGTGATGAAAAACTTAAAACTAAGGCTAAAGCTACCCCCAGCTAAGCCAGTCAGTTCTACAAATTTGCTTAATGTATCAGACTTTTATTTCGTATTCACTTAACCCTGTTGGGCAACTTAACTTACATACTTGTCTATATTTTCTTTTAAGGTTACAAAAGAAAAGGTATTCAGAATGACGACTAACAGATGTGTCTGACAACGCAACAAATCTCTGGTATCGTTGAAACAAACATCCCCAATTACCATACAGCATGGGTCAAGCCACTGACATTAGCCTACACTCTGATAACTTCCATGGCTAGCAGCCACAAAGTGTTAGTCGACCCCACAAACTAACATTGTTAATTAATGATGTGCGCCTTGGCCATCGCCAAGGTGGCAGGTAGTAAGCTAGTTAGCCAGTGTAGCCAGACATGCTAACAAGTTGTAGTTTATGTTAGGGCAGGGAAACACAGTTTAATCTTCTACTGTTTTCTTTTTTTTTACACGTGTTCTCTTGTATTTTTGGTTATAGAAAGGTTTTGTGTAGAAATCAAAAAATGTGCAGATCCTTATTTACAGTTGCTAAGCTATGACTGGACAGTTGCTGTTTTGGGAGGGGTTTAGGGAATAGTCTGTAAATCCAAACAAACGTAATCCAATAGTTCATCATTTGTTGTTGTGTTTGGCCCCAGTTTAAACAAGTCTGATTCATGATGCTATTGCTTGTCTTGTTTCAACATGAGGCAAGCAGTAATACCAAAACACAGCATAATATCCCTGTAATTTACTCTAACTACTGCAATTATGGCCTGGTTTGTTTGAAAGAAGGTTCATCATTATTCGTTAATGGTCTAATAAATCTTCATCTGAACAACAAGGGGCTTTTCTTCGCATGGTTTTACTGTTCATAAGATATCCCAGTTATTGAGAAGCACAAATCAGGTACAGATCTCCAAGTTGTTTAAAATGATCTTGAATGGAAACAAACTAAAGATTAATTGGATTAATTTGATTATGAAGGTTGTACATTTTTATAGTGAATCAAATACTGGCAATGTTGCATGATTCTGGAAAAACACTGCCCAGTAATCTAATGGAAACTCAATCACCGTCATTTTTACTGGAAGTTGGATAATTTCGCCAAAGTTATTCAAATTTTATTTTCTTCCTTTTGCACTGCTGCTGAATAAAATCAACCATGTCAGTTCAACCATTGTGTGTTACCATGATGCTTTTAGAATGAATCATGGATGGAGGGTTTTGATGAAGTCTGTAATTTAGGCCTCATCCTCAGCCCTAGATATCAGCCAGCTGGTCATTAAGAGACTGCGTTGGTGGTTTAGTGGTCCTGGTTTTGCCCTCAAATGTATTATAATGGCACTACTTAACAAATTATTATACTGTATACATTTGAACATCTCCATTGAAGGTGGATGATCAATTTTTTTTTTAAGATATTTTTTTTGTTGCATTTTTATGCTTTATTGATAGTGTAGAGACATAGTAGTTGAAATGGGGCAGAGAGGCCCTCTGGATGATCAATTTTAACATTAGTATTGATGGGCTTTCTGTCAATTATATTCTGATTTAACTTATTTACCAATGTCAAATGTCAGATCTTAATTGAGTTTATCTCTGATCTATGGGGCAATTGACTTTACTTTTGTATTTACAGTCAAATAATACCATGATCCCAAAACCATGTATCTAATATAGCTTAATTATCTACCACAGACCTCTATTACTGTCACGTTTACATTAATCATACAGCCGCACATATCTAATGACCATTTACAAGCAATGTAGTTTATATTGGGTCAATCCCACATACACAGTACATGCTCAGATCGCCAAATGTCTATTTATCCACATCTCAAAATAGAATTTTAAAACATTAATGTGTAATGCCCAGCAGTTTGGGGAAATTATTTAGTCTTTTTATTTGTGATCCATTTGAAAAGGTTTAAGTTTTTGCCAGTAGAATGGGTTTGGGAGTGCCAAGCAGAAATTATTGACAGACAAATTAATACATTTTTGTTTTGGATTTTCCTCATGAGATGTTCCTGTCCTCTAACACAGCTTGCAACTATTATCTCTTTCTCTCTGTATATTTTCTGGTATGAAACATTTGCCAACATTCAGGAATCCCTTTCTGCACCGCCTCAGTGGGAATCTTCTGGCTTTCTGTTTAGCAGGAAAAGTCCACATTACTTCACATGTACGTATGTTGGTGGCTCTGATATGGTGTAGAACATTTGCTATAGACAATTCGGATAGCTATCACTTTAAACATAATATGTTTCAAATTAAAGATGGTTATCTTCAGTCCCACCACCCAGGTAAGATGATAAGCTGATGGTTTTCCATCTCTGAAACCTTGAGGCTCTTCCATTGTTCAGTCAAAATGAATCTATTTTCTCTTGGTAGTATATCCATCATGAATTGAGCTATGTGCCAAACGGTACTATAGCAAGAGGTTTGTTTGGGTTCATGGAGCTCGTTCATTGCTTTATGTATAGATTTCGACTTTGTCTTCATACTGTTAGACCTCAAAGTCCAAACTTTCCTCAACTCAGGCAGAATTAAGTTACAGGCTGGAGACACCAGAGACTCCCAACAGTGGAGGTGATTTTCTTGTCTGCAAACCTCCCATTTTCTTTGTTTAGCTTATGGGTTTAACGCTTCCTCCTGGGCTGTCTTCACTGCAATTCCATCTGAGAGGTTCATTGCACCACTTGCCCAGGGAAACTGATCTTGACTAGTTTAACGTACTGGTGTCGTTGAGGTATAAGGTGTTCAACTTATGAAATCTGGCCCTGAGCCTGAAGTATATCATAGTAATGTATGTATGTAGACTAAGTCTATCCAATCTTTCTTGTTCCTCTCTCTACTTTGGCCTGTGTAAGAATCAGAAGAAAAAAAACGTGACCACTGATTATTTTTGTAGAGATGTCTCCGTGTCCATGAAACAGCAAGGGGCTGCACTCCGTGGTTGGATAACTTGGACTGAACAGTTTCATGGGTCTGACCTTCTTCCTCCACAGAGTTTATTTTGTGGTTTGGTTGGCCTGTTTAGTTGCTACTTGCAGGCAGTATTATACAATCTGCAGTTACCACCTTCTGCTGTATTGTTCTCATGAGTCTAAGAAGCCAAAGACATGAAAAAGTAATCAGTAACCTTAAGCTGTATGTTTCCATTGCTGTCAAGACCAATTATTCTACCAGTCTTATTGCAAGCATGTTATATCTTTTCTGAAAAGTACTAAAAGGGGCTAATTTGTCATTTACACATTTATTGGCTTTATTGGAGTTAGGTAAAGCAATTGATGCTAGTTTCGTGCTAGTACGACAAACATTAAAGGAATACTTCACCCATACGGAACCGGCGTTCTATCATCATAAAATCATTATTATAATATAATGAATTAGGCTAAATATAATATGAACTATTTAGCTTAATAGTTGTATTAAGCTAAACTAGCTTCATACAATATGCATACAAACAGACAGTGGTATCAATATTATCTTCGAACTCAACAAAACACTTCTTAACTATATGTTTTGTCATGTAATGTATGTCATGTATTACAACTTTTACTTGTATCGAACACACCTTACATTATAGATTTTTTTTTATGCGCATGCTTGGTGATTGTCTTTAGGAGGTCATGATAAAACATTTGTTTTAGGTCTAATTACATTGAACAAGGGTGGGTTGGAGTTTCTCTACATTGGATAAGATTACTCAGGTTTGGGCCTTGATTTTTTTCTGTGAAATCCAGAACAATAATGATTGAGCCTTGAGCTTGAGCTCTGATTATGGTTGCGTCGTACACAGGCAGCACATTGCAAAATACTTGGAAAATTTCATATGTGCTCTGATGTTGTTAAAATCAAACTGTTTAAAACCTATTGTACTCCCTTGTATACCGCTTCATTGTGGTGTAAGTACAAGAGAGCAAGTTTACAGAAACTTCGAGTGGCCTATAACGATGCCATGAGGATCCTGTTAAAAAAGCCCAGATCTACTAGTGCCAGTCAATTGTTCTGCAGTATTAATGTTTACACCTTTGAAGCTCTCTTGAGACACATAATGTACAGATTTATTCTCCGCCTAAATGATTGCAAGAACAGTCTTGTGCAGATGCTGGTGAATCCTGCATGTAGTTGTGTGCGATACCAGTCTTCCTTATGGAAGCTCTGGTACAAATCTCTGTTGTGATGTCTCTTTTTTAATATATTCTTGTGTTTATGTCTATATTTATTATGTGTGTTGTATATGGACCATGAGTCTGCCAATAAAGATGATGATGATGATGATGACTTGGCATCTTCCCTCCGATGCACCCTTCCTGAATTAGATCCTTTATCATGTTTACTTCACCTAACAAAAAAAACACAACACTGCCCATGTGTTCTCTATTGCCCAATGCTAGCTGTAGTATTTCAGTGATGAGACTGAAGGTGCAGCCAGGTTTCAGCAGATGTCTTTGGTTTTGTTCCTTTGTTTCCTCCAACCCAACAAGGGTTTACTGTGTACAAGAGTCCTCTGGCTTCACTTATGTCTCTGCACAGCCTGATAATAATCACTTTTCAAAAATCGACAAAAGGCTGTTGCGTGATTCGAAGGTAGTTCCGGGCTAATCCCGGGGATTCTTGTTAGGTATATTTCCTCCCGTATCATTTTACATGAACACCTGCAAACAAACCCAGCTTCAGGAAAAGGTGATATCATTTTCCTGTCTACAGATTAAAAAGTTATCATGACACAAATGTTCCTACTTTCTCAAAGCACTTTCTTCATCTTCCTAGAAAGACACGCATCATACCCTCATAAAAGCCGAAAGAATGACTATCTGCCTTTAAAACGGTCATGTTGGCAGAATTTCCTCCGTTTGAGAGAGGATCCTGGGACTCCTTTAAATGATGGCAGTGTTACGCTAGCACACCATCAAAACACCATGTGCCCAAAGTCTCTATTAAACAAGAAAATGACGGTGTATGATGTGATACACTCTGCTCAAAGACATTTCATTTCATAGTGATCTGATGGCTTACTGATTCACAGAAGTCTTAACCAAACAACCACTCTGTCTCAATGGGAATACCTGCAACTTCTCCAGATTACTCTTTCAAAACTGTTGTTTATAGACAAAGACAAACTGCCGGAACGAGATCTACTGAACTTGGAAAACAACCCAGTTCAGAAAAGTCTTTCAAAGTATTCAAATGATATCATGACATGACCATGGATGCTAATATTAATCATTGATAAAAGAGGTAATTGTTAGCAAATGTTAGGATATTACTGTAATTCCAAGGTTACAGCAGTCATATGGCAGTAATTTGACAGCACATTATAAGCAATTTCCTCTCAAAAGTGATTTTGGTAGCACAAATTGATGTTAAACTGCAAAATAGGTCACCATAGGTCAATTGAATATGACTCACCCTAATCCCATAGGAGTGTGAGTGTATACACAATGTGTACTTCAAGTTGGAAATGACCTAAAGCAGGATCCTTGGATGCACTACGCCAAATGAACAACCTTAATCTCTTTTCAAATGAGCACTTTATTATTTTTCATTTGTGCAGCTGCTTTCTTTGGATGCTGACATGTATGTAGAGGGACCCCTCTGTTGATTTGTCTGCGAGTCAAGGCTGAGAGTTCTCTTGGTGTCCCTCTGCAGTGAGTCAGCAGGCGGACTTCCACCAGAGCGTGAGATCCTCTGGCTATGAGCCACACTGTTTGGGCCACTGAGGCCAACTTTATGATGACGGACACTCAGACACTGCCTCTAAGAGGAGCAGTGCTGCCTCCAAGCGACAAGGAAAGTCCAGTCAGCCTTTGTGTGTGTGTGTGTGTGTGTGTGTGTGTGTGTGTGTGTGTAAATCCACCTAGCATCTTAAAATGTGGGTCTCCTATGTGGGGCTTTGGAGGCATGACCTGTGTAACGTAAATAGACCTTTTTCACATGTCACAATAGGAAAATCAAAGGTGTGAACAATAAAATGAATTGTGGCTCAACTCCATTTAGCTACTTCAGTTCCATAGTCCTAGTATTATCCATGCTGGCTTACTTTTACACTGTCATGGCATGACAGGGACATGCAGAACAGAACTATTATTAATAACACCTGTGCTTTTCCTAATCCGACCATTCAAAATGTGTTCAATGAAAAAGGCTTATTGAAGATGTTTTAAAAAATATCTTTCAAACTAACCTTCAGCAGCTTTAGCTTCAGCCTCTGCCTCGCTGTAACGCTCCATGGGTCCAATGTGCTACATCTGTAATCGTTCGTCACAAGAAAACAAATGCCTTATGAGTGTGTGTGACACAGACAAGCGTTGTGCTGCTTTGTTAATCTGCAGTTTTCTTTGGAAAAGTCAGTGTTTTTGGAAAGTACAAGGTAAGGCTGAAACCACTCTAGTGTAAGCAAAAGCAGGTCTGGTGGAGCAGGTTTTAACATCAGAATGCACCAGCAGTGCATCACTACTAAAATCAAGTGCTCTGAAATGTGAAGTTTGCTCAATAAAATCATATTATTTACACTGGCAGATTGAGGAGGCTAAATTATGCATCATTACACATTAAAAAATAAAATAAAAACATTAACCCAATTGATCCCGAAGCTAACTATGTCTGATATGCAAAATAACAGCAAATATGCTCCCCCTCTGCACTGGAATACTCTTGAGAAGACAGTACACATTTTGCACTCAATTATGAATGATGTAAGGAGTTATGATAATGAAACAAGTGTTTACCTGACAGTTAGGAAAGCCCAAGCCAGGAAAGAAAACTTGCAAATGTGTAATGAAGGGAAGACTTGTGAAGTGACACAGTCATTTTGAATGTACTGTATGCTCTCTAACCACAGGGCATTTTGTTGGTCACTTAGCCAAATAGTCACCCAGCCCAACCCACATAACAGAGATGTTCTTCCTGAGGATTTTTTTCTTTTTTCTTGAAGGACTCCATTTAATAGGATTCCTTATAAAATGTGATGTCTGCTTCCTATTAACGAGGTGGCCGTGAAATGTCTGCTTTGGCACGCTGCAGAGGTCTCACGCCTTTAAGTTGTTATTGATTTATTTATTTATTCAATCTGGGAAGTCTCCTTGCCTGCTGTGCAGTAGGCCTATGTACAGAAAATGGGATCCTTGTCTGCTCAGTCAGGCACTGTCTGCTTCAATTAGAAAATGTTTAAACCATAGCCGGAACTTTTTCCACTGTTTGCTCTTCATCCACTCACATTTTCCATCTGCTATGAAAGTTTAGGTTCTAGCGTTGGGAAGCAGGGAGTCTCTCATTTTGCTATTAATTTAGGTGGAGGGAAGAAGGTCGCACACGTCAGCCTAAAAGTAAAACCATGATAATATCAATACCCTGGGAAGGTCTGGCGATTGATAAGCCTTCCAAAATGTGTCTTTGTGTTAGATTTTATGATAAGTGTACGAACAGGGTCGTTTAATGTACTTCTATCACTTGAACAAGGAAGGGATTTTTCTTGGCCCAAACTTGCATTTAGGCAAGGCTCAGCGGTGTCTCTCACGTTTTATAGCATTTGCCCCCTCTTTCCACCCTCACTGGTCATTTATAGACACTTCATAATTACAATCTATCACATTAAACTTTTAGAAAAAAATCATGAATCATTGGAAACCGTTAAGACCTCATAAGTCCTCTTATGTCATTTTCCACAATCATTCTAGTAAAACCAGAAACCAGAAATAGCAGAAGAGTGAATGTTTCTTTGGCTCCATCCTACACTGTGATGTCAAACCACGCCGGGGTGCTTTGTAGCACTTGTGGCTTTGTTACGGTAAAGCATGGTACCAATAGACCGTTGGGGGAATAGAATAGTCTACATTCATTCTGCTCTTTTCGGTGCAATCACTCTTATATGGAAATCATACGCACAGTAGAAAGTCTTTTTTTTAAACAAATTCAAGTTTGGTTTGAATAATATGATTTCTGTCCAAGACACTTATTTTAAAGGATACAGGATATTTGCTACAAGAAGGGTCCTATATAGTTTTATTTGGCAGAATAAGGTAATGTGTCTATAAAGACAATGCAGCCTGTAAAAGAAGAACGTATCAGGTAGTTACAAAGCAACATCAGAGGCTAATTCATCCATTTCGTCAGACTTGTTTGACAAAATGTGAAGTACAGTTTTGTCTAGCTGTCATAAATTGTATTAGTAATAGTTCCATGTCCTGTTTGACCTGTACAGTAGATGATACATGCTGTACTGAAAGGCCTGGGAACATGGCAACGATGCAAAAGAAAAGAGACTGTGAACTTTCGTGTGGGTAATTACTTGCAAACCAATTCCTGTTTCATGCAATGGTTGTGGACATTTGGGGTTTTTCTCTGATGGAAAATGAAGCCTTCAAAGAAATCTTTGAAGACTCACCCTGACATTACACCATTAACTATGGGGGTACAATAGCCACACTCCGAGAAACACTGCCAGGATTCAGGATTATTTTTTTTTTGTTTCAAACCATAATGCTCTGGCTATTCTCCTTCTCAAAAGTAGCTGAGGCAACATTGAACAAAGGCTTAAAGATCAAATTCTTCCAAGCCAATGCCATTTAATGGTTCCACACAGAAGCAAGAGACAAGCAAAAATGTTTTCCTAATTACTTTAAACCACTTTTTGCGTTATGACGCAGGCGGGGTTTCGAGGTTGCTCTTTCAGGAGACCTTGCATTCCAATTTTCTTTAAGGAGACGACCTCCTCGAGACAATACAGTAATAATTTTTTCTTCCAAAACTCTGTGCTTGTATGGACTGGTTCCCTCAATAAAGCAGGAAGCACACGTCTAAATGGTCCGTATATAATTAGAGTCTTGTAAAACTATTAATCACTTAGCATGAAGACTGAGGTTATCTGAGTTCCTGACATGCAGGGCTTTACAAGCGTATCGCTTAAAGTGGTTTCATGCTGGAGATTTTGGAGATTTTTCAGAAGCCCACAAAACTCGAATTAAAATTACCTGAACATTTTAAGTAGCTGCTCAAATCAATAGTTTTATAAGATATGTGGGAACAATTGAATGTTTCGGTTAAGTTTCGTGACTCTCATAAATGTTGTTTCCAGCAGCAGCTGGCAACTGTTTCCAGTGAGAAAAAGCTCTACAAACACACTGGATATTACCTGTTCAGCACCACAACGCTGACAAAGTTAGCAACTGGCTGGTGGAAATAGTGGAGAATAAAGAGACAGCTATTTCCCATAGCAATTGGTAGAGACCAAATAGAGCTAAAGCAGAGACACAACTCCAAAATGAGGGATAATGTTGCTCTTTAGCTGCTGGATGTGTAAACAAGGAACTGTTTGCAAATAAACGTCATGTTAAAGATATGTCAATGATATCCTCACACTTTGTTTCAACTGCCCCCAACTGGCCCAAAACAATAATTATCATTTAAAGGTATGAGAGGAATCATCACATCATTTGTTTCCATCCAACACGGTAATACAGAACTCTGATATTGTCTTCCATATCACCTCCACTAATGTACTGCATCATTTTAAGTAAATCCCACAGGTAAGTTATTTAACCACATGCCAAAGACAGACTTTGCCTGTTAAAGGGGAAATGACACGGAGCGCAAATATATTAAACAGCTATTTCTCAATTTTTTTTTTAAATGATTTGATTAAACACAGTCCTTATGGGACATAACTTTAAGCTTGTGATCTATCTGGATTTAGAGTATAATATATTACTGTTGTAATGTGTTTGTAACAGTTCAAAATTGATATCCACCACTGGTTAAATCTATTTATTTCACATAGTTTGAGGATGAGAACTGAAGCAGATCCTCAAATTAACTTTTTTTTATCAGCAACATTATGAGAGAGACTGGAGAGCAGCGTGTTTTGCAGCCTCAAATAGTCTCACATTTCCAGATGAATTAGAAAATTTTTGCCCTCGGCTTCATGCATTATTTTTCCCAGACATTCATATTGTCAGCTTGAAGATTTAAACAATGGGAAAGTCTTCCAGGTATGCAATTAAGGGTCATAAAAGCAGTTTTAACAATGAGAGCCATTGCACCCAAGGACCGAGGAATCCCTGGTGTTTTGGCTCCGACGCAGAGAACGAGAAGCATGACGAATCCTCTCTCTCTCTTTTTTTTCTTCTTTTTCTCTGAGCACCGTCTGACCATTAACCACAACCACAAAAGTGCCACTCAGCAACATGTGAGCCGCAGGGCAGTTGCAAATCGTATTCAGCGTTTAACGGTTACAGTGGCCACAAAGGTTACTCAACTGAACAAAGAACACCGCTTGCTTTGTTGGTGGTCCGAGCCCAATTCTTCTTTAACCTTTCGACTCCCACTTTGTTACACCATGTGAGATCAACATCCTACATTACCTAAATGGGTCTGTGTCCTGTAAAGAATCTTTAAGTCTTAAAAAAGTGTGACAACAGTAAAACTGGATGAAACAAGACCGACTTACTCGATCAGTTGACACCTGATCTTTCTGTTTAAGTGACTGGAAGGACAACCATGCAATTATAGGTTTTGCAAAAGTGTCAGCACCTCATTGCATTGGTACTATGTGACAAGGATAAATAATTTGAAACTCTTTGCCATGAGAACTGCCCACGTAGAGATCCTCTCAGTTTCGTACATGGCATGAATGTCACAGGCATTAAAAGCTAATGCCTTCTCCTGCTATCCCAATTATGGGAGATCACTGCATATTGAAATTGATGCTTTCCATGCTTCAGCAGACTAAATAAAGGAATGTTTCATCAGTTCAGAGGCTACAGGGGCAGTGTTGAAGCATCAGAAGCTGAATACTGTATCAATCCGTACATGATATCATGTGTACAGACTGTGGTTTGTGGTTTGCTGGCATCCAGACAGCTACGGTGTCCACGAATGCTTCTCATTAACCCTTGTAAATAGCACATCCTGACTTACTCTTTAATTTAACATTAGGAAGGAGCTTGTAAAACCAGAAATAGCACAGATTGGTGAAATTTGTGCTAAAGTCAAAGACAAACACTACCAGCTTCCTTGCCCTGAGTTTCGGTGGGAGGAATGTTTACTCTTGATTTCTTGAGGGAGTTTTTACACAGCCCGGTCTTTGAAGGTTATCTTAGCATCTGTTGTGCTGAAGCCAGTGCACAATGTTTTGATGTGCACTCAATGGGGAGTAGATGTAAAAAGTAGATACACCTTCAGATTTCAAGTGATAGTTAGATCAGTCAGTTACTGTGTTTGATCAATTTGCATTGTTCAGTGCTTGAGAGGAAATTACATTGCGATGGAGTATTCTTTTTTTTATGCTTTACTCTTTAACCTCCGTGGTCACAGCTACTCTAACGTAGTGTTTCCATAAATGTCCCGGAACTTACTTTAAACAACAAGCCAAAATGGTTTCTTTCAACTATTTACTTACTTGCAGATGTGACTGCAGCCCTGCGCCTTACTTCGATAGGTTGGTATTTCCACAATGAATTTCTTCCTTTAGAAGTCCTAGATATAAATATCTGAAAAGTAACATAGATGAGGTGCTCAGGTTGTCACAATAAGCTTACTTAGCTAGCTAATAGTAGTAGTAGTAGTAAAAATATTTATTTCGGTCCATCAAAGCACATCACATGCGATCAATAAAAAATAAAAAATAAAAAAATAAAAAAAAATAATGGCCGAAAAGGTCTAGGCTGAAGCCGAGGCTTATTATGCCGACCCTTTTTACAATAATAGTAAGTTCATTATTAACACCTTCATTTACCATTATCAACCATACACATAAAAGAAAGTAAGCAAATCATAATAAGCAAACACAACAACACATTATTCGTTGTGGATGAAAGAAGTGGCTCCTTCATTCATACAATGTTGGATTCATTATGTGTCCTTGCTCAGTATAGCAGTGTCCAGTGACAGTGTGAAGTCATTATCGTTGATGTTAAATCGAGTGCAGGAAATAGTAATGGTCCAATTATTACTCAACCTATGGTAGTAAACTAGCAGTTACAGTCTGACAACACTGTGGAAAAACAGGAACTGGCCCTCAGGCTCTAGGGAACAACAAAAAGGATATGGCTTCCAAACTTGATCTTTAAAATGAAAAGACAAAATAAATACAGTAGTTACACAAAGCAGATGAATAATGAGAGCTGCCACAGTTGGCCTTACTGCTAAAGGACGATTTCAATTAGTCGAGACGATAGCTTCCTGCAGTGACCTAATATCAGGCGTCAAGGACTCAAGGGACATATAATGTTTCAAAACACACAGTCATGCCCTTCACTAGAAAGAAAACAAATGTGGCTTACGCTGGCAAATGATTAATATGAACTGAAACTGTAATTCTCATGGCAACTCCTTTTCACAAAAAAATGTCCCTATGAAACATAACAGCGCTCTTATGATATAATTGACCACAAGTAAATACTTTAACACATGGACGTAAAGAGGAAAACATTTCATTGGTCATCACTGTGCATTCACATTTACTCCACTATGGTCAGCTTTCCATGAGAGGGTGCGTAGCCTTGTAAAGTCTCCTATTCCACTGATTCACTGACTCCAAACAATGCTTACGTTTCCTGGAGCTTGACTTTTATAGATGGAAAATTGTTTCATAAAAATAGATAAAAGGAGAGCTTGTGCGCAACCGCTCGTTTCTGCGTTGTCCAGTGCTAACTTTATGATGGCAACCATGACCGCCTTCACTTCATCCGCATCCAGAGAGCGATCATATAAACATATTCCTTGATGTATTTAAACGAAAACAGCACAGAGCTTTGAAAGGCCGCTTCGCTCACATTTTACATTTGTTCTTCTATAGGCATAGCTTGCTACTTATTTTAAAAACAGTTGCATGCCGTGAATACATTGCTTTGCTTATTATTGTTCACACACAAAAAAAAAAAAAAAAAACGTCAAATGCCAATCAAGAATCATGAATAAAATACCCAAACTGTTGATTAATAAGAATATACCACGAAATAATAAACTTAAAATCTGTTTCTGGTTTCCAGGATAAAGATGTTCAGACTTCTCCTAAGTGTTCTGTAACCAAACCTGCAGTTAAAACTAAAGGTTCCTTTGTTGGCCTTGCCCTGTTGTCCTTTCAAATGAAC
The DNA here is from genome assembly GCF_949987685.1 of Ammodytes marinus. NCBI lineage: Eukaryota > Metazoa > Chordata > Actinopteri > Uranoscopiformes > Ammodytidae > Ammodytes > Ammodytes marinus. Next base: position 17,910,331 of record NC_137219.1, on the reverse strand, counting down.
CAGAAAAACCACACTTTCCATGGTGCCGCAATCCCAGACAGACTGTTCTGCCACAGCCAGGGCCCCAATACCTGTAGAGACGGGATCTGAGGCCCCATCTGGGCTCTGTGACTCATAATGTCCACAGCTGAGATGCCTTCCACACACATTCATAGCCGGAGCACTAAATCATTATGCACACGCTTTGCAGTACCTTTAGCAAAGAGAGCCTTTAAAGCTACACTTTGTATGTGAAGTTTGCATGTTAGGCCCTCAAACTGTGTGCCAATCTCAATGTACTGCAAGCATACTGAAGCCATTACAGTTTAAACAATAGGATTATACTCAAACCACATTCACACTGTTCTGTCTCAATGAACAGTTTTCCATGGTGATCTGATAGGCCAGACAGTTAATACACTGATTCGAAGAAATCTAAAGAAGAATTTAACCTAAGGATTTGGAACAATAGACAGAGGATAAGCAATATTTCTGTTGGCTCAGGCAAACTATATTGCCAACTGCTTTTACCTATTTTGGCCTCTACTAATGTTTTTCAAGCTGACTAATCTAAGAGGGGTAAAACATTCTCTGGAAACATGTGTCAACTCAACAACATACAGTATACCTGTGATGACAGGGTGGCAGGTTTTAGGAGGTCATAAGCATGGATTAACTTGACTACAAGCAAACTTCAAAACTTGATGGACATGGTATTAGCACAAATATGCACATCCAGTTCTCCTAATATACAAACTAATGGACTAATTGAAGGACATGGCAAGACGACAGCAAACATCAGACACTCTTTACAATATCAAGAAGATATTCATTAAACCATACTAGCAAGTATCAATCAAGAAGATATTGATAAGCCAGGTCAATATAATGTCTTTATTCATCACAAACATGTGTTGGGACACTTAAGTGTGTTGGACTCTAAAGCCAGGCCGCATTTTCAGTCTCTTTGTAAACAGCTCATATTCAGAGAACAAGGGTTTACATTTCCATACTGTTTGGTAAACCCCGGGGCCTTGAACTCCATGAAGTGGAAAGTAGAAGAAAAAGAAAATGCATGACAGATTCTCGCACTGGTGGAAAAAGATCTCTAAGCGTTGCCACATGTTCATGTAGACATCAAGCAACCATCATGTAACGGGAGAAAGGCAGACAAGCGAAGACCGTTTCTGCTTTGCGGTTTGCCATAAGATTCAGAAACGAAATTACCATACTGCTCCGAGTGATTGCCAGGATGGATATTTAAAAGTTAAAGCCGTTGAGGGAACCGGCGAAGGAGACGTCTGGGATGATGATTGTAATGTGCGTGAACCAATGTCTGACCTTCTGTATTTTCATGTCATGACTTGCTTCGTCCTTTTACCTTGAGGACATTTAAAGGCCGCTGACCAAACTTATAAATTGTGATTATAATACAGTTAGAAGAGAGAAAGGCTTGCAGAGGGTCAGGTTACCTTCACTAAGAGGAAATTCTGTTTCTCAATTCCCTACTCACACTCGCACATCTATGCCTTGAAGCTGCTCAGCACAACTCAGGTCTGACCTGCTGGCCACCGAAAAGCATTTATGGAGCAGTGGGGGGTTAAGGGCCTTGCTCAAGGGCACAACAATGGTGCTAATTAGGGAGCTTCTGTTCACATACCACAGAGCTGATTTAAAATACCATATTAAAAACATGTTGATTCAGTTTAATATGAATAATGTTATTATTGTTAACAGGACCATTGAAATTCTGACTTCCCTTTATTCAAATGTAACAACATATGGGGAAACAAAGTATTTAAGCTTGTGACTTTCAGTCCTGCTCTTACTGTCTTTTAATTGTAGAAGCTCATATGGGCTTCTACAGTTACAAATAATGAGTGTCACCGTTTGTCCGAAAGAAAAACGGAAGTATTGACTACCCTACTTCGAATGTATGGTTACCCTTTACCATAAACGTGTGAATTAGATGGATTCTGTCAAGCTGCACAAAAAAAACTCGATCAGTTGTCAGGGGGGCCATAATGTTCTGGAAGCTGCAAAGAGCATTAGAAACAACCACGGTTCCAAGTGCATTTGAACATGAGTCATCGCCCACCTGCTCATTTGCGCTTCTCACAACACGGCCATAAAGCTGTCGTTGATTTTTCAAAGACACACCATCACACACCTCAGTGCTCAGTGGCCCGCAGATTATCGGAATAATCGGGAACACATGCCACAAGGAGCTCGTATTGGTGAGAGGGCTCTGACACACACATCTCGTAAAGGACAATGCAAAACTAACAAGGAATTCATTTGGCTGTCACTACAGTGTTGATAACCAGCAGCGAGGTAGCTTAGATTGTGTCAGGCGAGGCCTTCTGTGTGAAGTTAAATATTTGTGTAAGCGTTTGAGAGCTCTTTTTCCCTCCCCCACGCACTGATGTATTGTAACAGCTGTAAGAATCGTGTCCGAATGTCACGGTGGTGGTGTCATTGCTGTTGACCTGTTTCTCTCCCTGATCATCTCTGCATCAGGTTTAGACTCTTGAGTGTTTCTACAGCAATAACTGGACACAGACTTTCCACTAAGAATCTGTCAACGGGGGATGAGTAAAAGTCTGCCTGGGCCACGTCCATCGGCGGAAGACTCCAGATTACGGGCCTTGCCAGCGGGCTAATTCACAACACATGTGTTAGAGGATTTAAGAGGCGGAAGCCTGTGAGCTGAGGAGACAGAGACTAATCCGGCTACTGCATTTAATCCCACTTTATTATGTCAAGATTAAACCTGTCTTTCATTTTAAACGTCACCACAACGAGGCATCCCGGTGGAAGGTGACATTGTGTAGGATGACTTTCCTTATCCACTTTATCTTTACTTGCCGTTTCTCCTTTCCAGTATATTCTGATAAAGCAGACATGTGTAACAATACATCTCCTAAGGTTGTCTACATCTAATGCCCCTTGTAAAAATGTTTACCCTGCTTAAAGCTATAGTGCGTTACTTTTTCATGTCAATAAAAGTCGGTTACATTCATGCAAGCCATAGCCAAACGAGTTAATACAAAGTTTACTAAGCCTGTCAGCGCCACAAAACTCTCTCTGTATTTCCCAGTATGGCAGCATTTACAAACTAGTGCCATCAGAAGTTACGAATAGTAGCTTTAAAACCTGTTTACATTTGCAACTCTCCTCATCATAAAATCCATAACCCCTCTGTGGCAGCCATATAAAGCTAGTTTACAATTACTTCATCCTGCACACGCCATACACCGTGTTAACAACAGCTGCAGCTATTTAGTAAAGTCATCATAACTGTAACAATTACAGATTAATTACTGAGCTGCAGAGGCAGTTGTGATTTCTCTTTTTTTTCAGTTTGTCTTTAAATGGTTGATAATCCTCCAGCATTAGAGGGAAGATGTGCTGTGGCCACAGCTGACAGTCTGGATTACAGGGTAACTGCTCCTGGCAAGAAGCATGCTAATCTGTCCGACAGGGTGGTCACGCCACCCGACTGCATGCAGATTTAACCCAAACCCTGCAACATTGTTGTTTGTTTTTACAGTGCAGTCAGTGGATCTTTTCTTCAACTTGCTGTCAAAGAAACACGGGATGGATATCAAAATAACAAATACCTCTTTTAATAAAGTAGTCCTGCAAAGGCTGACTGTGTTTGAGACTGATTTTTTTTTGGTTTTGAAGTGATGGAAACTTGCACCCATAATATAGGGCAGCAAGTACTGTCAATCACAACTCACTCACACAAATAATAAGAACATCTTCTACTACTACTACTACTACTACTACTACTTTGTAAGACCATGTCGGTTCCAGGCCATTGGTACATAAAACAGTACGCTGCTTTAACCGTACTTTTTGCAGTTAATTTTTGGTACATTGAGCAGGTCGGCACAAGAGGACCTATGAGGTTTGATAGGAACATATACAGACAGACAAGCAGTTGGATAGGTACCAGGGTGCTAAACCATGTAGTTCTTTAAAAAATAACTCAAATCATTTTAAAATCAATCCTCAGTGCAACAGGTAACCAGTGAAGTGAGTCTAAAACTGGAGTAATCTGATATCTCAAACCTGGTTTTTGTTAAAACTCTGGCAGCTATATTCTGCACGAGTTGCAGTTTCTCAATACTTTTGGGTAGACCACACAAAGTTAACTTAAAGGTTTGAAAGTTTTTTGTGTGACAGCAACACATTACTGCAATCTAGCGGTAAAAAGAGGCATGCTCGTTGCTGCCTGAATGGATGTTGCACATGAGGTGTACAGTATGCACCTGCAGGCTCAGGGTTATATTGGTGTCTGAAAATGCCCAGCATTGTAGGAAAGTCATGATCCTATGCCACATGAATATGGAAGGAAAAAGACTCCTTTATAATCTGGCTAGAGGGTGCATTATGTGATCATCAGGAGAATGTCATGAGACTGCCAGGAAGAACAGTAGATGGTGTTCAATGAACGAGGACAACTTTAAGGAAAAACAGCGAGTATCATGGTATATGAAAATGAAGTTAGACCCTGGGGCAGTGTCATGAGGAGGGCCACTAATTTTAGGCCTCTCGACAGGAGGAGCAGGATTTTGCATTAAAATACGGAAGTTGAACTTAAAACATGGCCAGTTGCTCCCAGGGCCCAGCTCAATATGTTGTACTCTCTTTTCTGCATACTGTGCCTGGTACAATAAAAGACCACAATCTGAAGACTCTGAAATGCTTTATTATGAAGTGTGTGGTGGGAGATCTCAATCTGGTCCTGGTGAAGATTTTACAAACAGACACACACACACTGCAAAAAGTACAAAGGGGTACATGAAAAAACATGTGCCAAACACATGAAAAAGATGAAAAACTACTCAAGCATTGCATTACTTGCAATGACACTAAACAGAATATCAACCTATCAGCACCACACAGACTATGCAAAGAAAAACAACCAAGCTAAACCAAACACATTCTCAATAAAAAACAGCATCAACATCTTCAACAAATCCACATTTACTGCAGGGCGTTTGTGTTACAGGCACATTTACATACAGACAAAGTTTATTTTGCTATATTTACCAGCCAGTATAGGGCAGCTGAAGCTTATCATAATTGTATATTTATATATATTTTTAGTCACTCATATTGTACGGAGGAAGAATACATAAACCCAATGTATTCTGATGGCATGAGCTTTCTTAAGTTGGTTCAATTCAAATCAATCTTGGAGACGATTTAGTGTACTAGCTTTTAGCCGATTCATCCAAACTTGTAAGTGTCGAGGAGGGAAGGTGGAATGTCTTTTATTCCTACGCTTGTCTTTTTTTCAGAGTGCCTTTAAATAAATAGATTGATGACGACATCATGAATACAAACAGAACATACGGGAGGGCAGCTGCAAAAGACCAAATTCTGACAATACAACAACAGATCCACAGATTTCCATTCATCACCACTTCAAAATGTGACTATGACTGCAGCCAGTTTAGAAGTGAACTTGTTTTCAGTCGCCTTTACCAGGAGAATCTGATCCACACTTTCAGGATAAAACAATGTGGAGGTAATGAGACAATCCATAAACCAAATTCTCTTATCTTTCAACAACCACCAATCACCACTTGTGGTTTTCGATGACGTAACTGCGGTTTTGAACATTATGGGATCAAATCACCACCATCAGGGCTCAAAGAGCTATTTCTCTTTCCGTTTTGGCAATCACCTGCCTCTCTTTTCCAGAGTGACTTAAAATGAGTGATCTTTGGGCTTTTTATGCTTTTCTTCCCCACAGAAGAATTAATTTTGTTATTCAGGGGATGGTCTAGTCTAGTCTGAGGTATATGAAGGACGAAAACATTGTCTGCCACAGTGTGGTGTATGTAATATTTTGTGAAGTACTTAAGTTTATGGTCGACTTTGGGAAATGCTGCTTTAGTTGTTATTTTGGGTTTTTTATGTTTTTGTGTAACAGTGTGTGTGTGTGTGTGTGTGTGTGTGTGTGTGTGTGTGTGTGTGTGTGTGTGTGTGTGTGTGTGTGTGTGTGTGTGTGTGTGTGTGTGTTTGTGTGACTGTACCGTTGCCTGTCTTGGCCAGGACACTCTTGTAAAGGATATTTTTAATCCTAATGAGGTATTTCTCCTGGTTAAATTTATATTAAATAAATGTCCTTCCTGAGCAACCGTTTTCAATTTCCTCGTCTGCCATTCCCTGGCCTGTTGCTGTAAACAACAACAAATAGACACAAATTAATCTGTGATGTTGTGCCTGGCATGTATACTCACTCACCATGAAATTCTGAAATAAACTGAGCTAACCACTAAACCGCCTTGGACAAATTATTCCATTCACCTTTAATCCACTGTCAGAGAAGCAAGATGTAAAACATCAGGCATTTTATATTGACGTTTCTGAGTCTTAAGGATGTCATTTCATGGAACATGAGCTGAAATCAAAGTTGTTATTAGTTGCTTGTTTTGTGCAAGTTATGAGGTCATGTTCATTGAATATTGCGGATGATAAACAGAGTGGAAACGAAATACACATGGAACACATCATCACAGAGACCAAATTAACTGCAAATGAAGTGCAGATTTTTGGAGAGAGCTTTTGCAGGTATTTGATAAGATTGATCTGGTCTTCCACTACAAAGATATATGATGTGTGCCGTGGGAATGGAAACGGCATGACTGTTCTGTTCTTGCAAAAGGAAAATACTGGTGGTCTGGTGTAGGGTTATCATAGAGAACAGTTAAGCAATCACATGGTGGGACTGCTGTTTTGAATATTTTTAAAGGATGCACGTGAATGGTGCGAAACAGCTAATAAGCTACGATAGCTTCTCCTAGTTTGGTCTCTCCGCCTCGCAGTTCCCCCAGAGTTCAGTACTGTCAAGCCGGCATGCCCTGCCATTCATCCCCTCGAAATTACATATTAACTTGCAATTTCATCAAAGTTCAACTCGGTTGAAATTATTTTCTTGGATCTACTTTGACTCAACTGCAAGCAAATACACTGATTGCACAGATTAGAACCACAGTATTTTTATAATGTAATTTTAAAGGTTGCGAGACCAGCCCTTCAAACTTTTGGCCCAAGTGAAGCAAAAAAAAAAGTCCTTATCATCATTATTGTATTTTATTATTAATTTACTTTGGTATCATATAGTTAATGTTGCAGAAATAGATCTCTGCAAATGATACAGTTTTAAAATGAGGCACGGCTGTAGCTGGAAAATAATGTGTTGATGCACTGCATGGACTAATTACATATTAGCCCAGGTCAGATCTATATAGGATCACATTCTCACCGCTAATGAACCGTCCCAGATTTCATTTGAAGCAATTGACCAGGTGTAATGGCTCTTGTGAACACCTGTCCAAAGCTATTGCTTTCCTTTTCAACACAATTCCAATCCTCTGAGCATTTATTTATTTGCTTTGGTTTTAACCTTTCTGTCTTTCCTTCCCTTGTCGATTTAGTTTACATTTCTGTGGCTTTAACTTGTGCTTAATGCTTAATTCAACTGTTTATTCCAAAACAAACTCAAAATATACAGTATAACTTTGTGCCAGAGGATTTGATTTCCTCATGAGAGGCCTCTACAACAGTAAAACAGCAGATGTAAACACTTTGAACAACTGGATAAAGGAGCATTTTCCAAAGAATGAATTGGCAATGGAGAGAGGCAAATCATTTTTAGGATCACGAGTAGAGATTGTGTGGCCTCGTCACTCCTTCAGCTGAGCTCATAGTTTCATATCTAATACCTGGCCGTTTGCTTAAAGGACAGCTGCGCCATATTGGCCATCCGTCAAAACAAATGTATAGTACTAACTCCTCTGGCGTGGTGGGGATATAGCGCTCTGTTCCCAACCATCACTTCGAAAAGAGCTGTTCATAATAAAGTGTTCTGGCTAAGGATAGAGAGGAGTCTGTGGGTTAGATGTAGTCCAGTGTGTGTTGCCAGCTGAGAGGAGATCAAGGCCTAAGAAAGTGGAAGCTCTCAGCTACTCCCATCTTGTGCCTTAAGCTAAATAAGCAGAAAGATGTCTATTCCAACAGCACGGCAATACATCGTATTGTCACTCACAAACACAGTGAATGTAGCCAGACTGTTTGATCTCTCTGAACTGGCAGCTCAGTCTCGCATTTGGCTCTACCATGTGAATAGATAGCACTGATGGACATTAATGACGATAATAGAGACAAGTAGATTTAGTGTGTTTCACTGGGATGCTAATGTGGCTTTGAATATTACATAATTCAGATTTAGGCAGGCTGGATCAGATGGAAAATGTTCTGTGTTCAGCGTTATTTCAATGTTCCCAGTGCTCTAGCATAACATCTGGGAATTTTATAAGCTTCTGTTAACAAATGGTTTTGTTTATTTTATTGCATATTTTTAAAGCTGCATAGGGGAATCAAGAGTACTTGGATTCTGTTGCACTCTATTTTTTCTTTCAGACAAAAATCAACTCGGGGTTTATGTCTTCAAACAAGATAGTGTAGCTAGGGATAGCATGTTTACCTGTATCTTTCTGTTTAGTTAAGTTAAAGTTATTGTTTTGGTATACACCAAAAGCTGCAGATATGCCCCAACTCATAAGAGCTCAGATGATTTCACTTTGATCCCTGCTGCCAGGAATACTTTCTTTGAGTCTCTGAGTTTAAAATAGCTTATAATAAAGCCACAGCTTGTCCGAAATACTACATGTAACAAGAACATATTGGGTTTGGTATATTATCCCGTTGCTTTTAGCCGCAGCCCCATGAATATATTTTACGGTTATAGCCAAAACAGACTCATTACATCAACCATAGACACTATGGGACTGACATACGTGTACATGGACGGCCACTCTGTAGCCTCTTACATAATATACATTTTTGTTGTTCAGCGGTTTCTGGCAATGTCACTCAAACAGCGTATATATTACAGTCTGAGCCTGTCCTCCTCTCAAGCCAGCCATGTGCTGAAACATTTTCCTCCGTTTTTTCTGCCCTTGCGGTTTATGGGAAAGCTTGTATTTCCAGGAGATTTGTTTGAGGCTTCGAGCAAACACTGGAAACACCTCAACTGGATTTTAAATTAAGCTGGAGCCTAATCAGAGGCCGGTGGGCGAATGCACACAATCAGCAGAATGTTCCACCAAACCAGAGGCAGGAAGGAGAAGATGTTAAGGTGCCACAAAGAATGTCAGATACACCATGACACTTTTACATAGTGAACTTTTAATATTTTTGGTTTGTAGGTTTTATCCTGCAAAATGAAAAATCTCCTTGGCCCCCTTTCCTTTCTTGGGTTTGTGTTGTTGTCAAGGTTCACCTTCGTCTGTCACCAGTCCGTAAGTCATTTTTGATAATACCAACAGAAGTTTTCCTGTGCTATTACAGCCTCTGGCGCTTTTTGTTGTTTATGGTCCACCAAAATTTATCGACCATTTCTTGATTTCAACCCCGATGCCACTGTAAACAAATTGGATGTAGTATGATAATATTATTTAAAGGATTTGCTGCTGTTTATGTCTCCTGCCAGGCTCGCAGGAATGAGTTCCTCCAAGTCTTCCAAAGTAAACAAAGACCATTTAATGATCTTCCCAGGTGATTTTTTTTCTTCTTTTTTTGAGGATATTGTGAAAGCAGGCTGGGCTTAAAGGCGGAGTGATGTCAATGGCTAGCTGGCATGAGGCCTCACCTTTTGAATGGCCTATTCTTACCTCTCCAACTCATACATCTACACATGCATTAATCAGGTTTGAGCCAGTTATACATTTAGGAAAAGATTAAAAGCATGTGTTATTCATAAAAAAAGGAAGGAAGGAAGGAAGGAACAACAATACAAATAATGCAAGACTATTATTCACTTTACCTTTATTGACCAAGTTAGTAGATATATTTATTGATTAAGATGGGAAATAAAATAATTTTTTTTTAAATCTTGTCTGGCTGTGTTAGGATTGTGAAAATACCTTAGTGTACGGTTTCTGTTTTGGCACCATGTTGAGGACTGAATAATGCATTTTATAGTGGAGTTCTAACGACATGCATAAATAGTTTGAATAAGACGGATAAACACAACATTTAAAACATCATCATCACTAACCCTAAAACCTCAACAGGACATATGCATCATCACTGCTATCAAAATCCTTCACGTTTCCAACCTCCAGAGAGCATCACGTCTGTACTTTTTATTTTGTTTTGTGCTTGCGGCGCCTGTTTTTCGGTTTGGCATTCTCTGTTTTTTCCGCTTATTTTCTCCAGCGCAGGAACATAAACTTGATGCTAGCTAATGGTGGCATCTTCCTTTTTGACAGGCCATTGAGGAAAATATTCTGAGATTTAAAGCTCAAACTTTCCACTACTCAGACACAGACAGCACCTTTGGTATTCTAACTTTAGTTGTTTTTTTTATCTCAGGATGTAGCTTCAGAACTGAAATTGAATACACCTGCATGGTATTTTGGTTTCACCAATTTTATGCAATCCTCCTCTCGTCTGTTACACTGCTCACAATGCATGTTGAGGTGGTCACATTGGACACAATATCATCAGCGAAGGGAGCACAACACCGCTAGATGGCTTCGCTTGGCCTCTGTGCTCGGAGACCCTCTGGATTTCCGTAACGCTTAGTCTATTTAAGAGTTTCTACAGATGTGTGAGATATATGATCCGCTGTTGAATTGTGGGGCATCTTGTCATTTACCTCCTGTCAAAACATCCTGTGCACCTCAACACCGCTTAGCCGGCTTTAGAACCTGAGCAGAATTAAGTGCACCAGACTCCCTTGACCGCTTTCACACGTTTTCATCCAGGCTGAGTTCACTCAGTCTGTGCAGCTTTGCAGACTCTGAATAGGCTGCGGGTAAGAGGACTCCCCGTTGATTTGTCTCACTGCTGCCAGGCTCCTGCCGAGTGGAGGATGCAGGCAGCTTACTTCGTTCTTAAAATTCTTCAATTCTTACATCAATTGAAAATGTGTCCACCTATAGCGTGCACAAGCCTAAAGTGCATGTAAATTTACTTACTTTCAAAAGTAAAAAACGTTGTCAACACTCAACTCTGTCAGTAAATTTTCCATGTTTCAAAGAAGTGAAGAGTCACTCATTGCGAGAACAAATAAAAGGAAAGAATAATGTCTTGAACAGATTTCCATGTGGACAGTTGGGAGTTGCAGATGTTCTCAGACCTTCTCTTTTTTTCTCATATTTGGTTCTATTCCAATATTTGTAGCCATGAATATGTCTGTTTGTGTGTGTGTGTGTGTGTGCGTGTGTGTGTGTGTGTGTGCGCGTGCGCATGCATGCCTGTGTTTGAGTGTGTGTGTGTGTGTGTGTGTGTGTGTGTGTGTGTATGTGTGTGTGTGTGTGTGTGTGTGTGTGTGTTGTGTCTGGGAACAGGGAGCAGAGGGAGGATAATAGGAAATGAAGCAGTGATTTGTCAGCTCCCCTGATCATCCTTATTCAAGGTTTTAACAGGTTATGCTTGAGAGAGCTTTCCCCAATTGATAAACATGCTTCCAATGGTTCCAATGATAAGAAGTTCCTTTATCACGTCTTAGCCACAGGCAGAATTATAATAACCAGTGAGATGGACCGAGTTTGGCACCTGTTGCTCATTACCAACCATGCCTCCAGAGCGCCTGCTATCTGCGGCTCAGTATTTTGTAAGTCAACATTCTGCAGGGATGGAAGACATTTCTATTTCATACCGAAGACAGCTTGAAGTATTTTCAGAAATCATAAAATCCAGAATCACTTTTCAATTGAAATAAATCATCTGCAAACATAGCTTTAGTGTTTTTTCTCTGGAATTCTGATAAATGAAAGGCACATTTCATCCGAGCATTTCGTTCAGGATGAACTCCACCGAACAATGTAACGTCCTTCACAGGTGAAACCTCTTCACTCCAGGGTCTGATAAGCTGAACGGGACAAAGGTGAAAAATACCAATAGGCCCCTATTGGGCCTCCAAACATTTCCACAGCCCACTTTTCCCACAGTCCAAGACTCCCACCAATAGTTCTACACTTGAGTACTCCCCTGCCGGGCAGGTTAAGTACCATGTAATCATATTTTTAACCGGAATATATATTTACATTTTGAATCAGTAGATCCTTCTGAAACACAGGACTTTAGTATTGAGTAAAAATGTAATCCAGGTCCCTTTAGCATGCTAGAGGCATGTTTTGATAAACAGCGAAGTCAGATTGATCAGTGATCAGTCCATCAAACTGACGGTTGTTCCACGACATTGGCCCTGACGGAAATATCTCAACAACTAATAGGACTGATTGCCATGAAATTCATGTTCCTGTCAGGAAGAATTCTAGTGAAATTTGAATGGTGCTGACTTTTCCTTTAAAGCAGTTTGTCATCATAATTTCAATTTTCTCCAATACTTTGGTTTATGACCAAATCCCCACAATGCTGATGACATTCCTGGCAGTTGTTCTTTGTGTTTAGTGCTAATTAGCAAATGTCAGCAAGTTTTTCTATAAACATTTTATTTCATTTATTTCAACATGTTATTTCATTTATTATCAGTCACTACAAAGTCAACATGACATTGTACTGTAACAGCTATCATATAGTGAGAAGAGAAGACAGAATTAAAGGGAAGGTGTTTCCAGTGAAGGGATTCCCTCTATCATATTGCTAACATATGTTAGTGTTTCACAACCTCTTGGAGTGCTTGCACTGATGCCACGCACAGGTCACGGACAGTCATATCCAAGATGGAGGAATTCAGCAGCAGCTGGTTTTATTGCTCATTTCTCTGGATACAGACGCTGATGATGATGGGGATTTTATAGCCTCTTCTGAAAGGAATAAAGCTTTAAAAAATGTGTTGGCCGCGCTCAAGGGGTGACATTGTGCGTTGAGGAAGCAGTTCCCTGGAGAAAGGTGCAGACCAGGACACTGGAGTGATGTCATGTTTGAAGTGGACTGTGGCTGTGTAACATGTCTGCACTCTGGCAGGTGCACTTGCTGGACTCTTGTTAAACTAAACAGAACTTCAAATTAAAGCCTAAAAGTAATTATTGGTTACTCGTGCTTTTAATTTTCAGATTCTTATCGTGCGGTGAGCTTTCCTGCAAAAATTGTATTTTTCCTTCAGCTACGCCTGATCTGTTCATTTTTGGCATCAGTTACAGAAAGGGGCCCCCTGGTTTTCTCTGATTGCAGGCTGTCAATCATCTTGTGAGCTTAACGGCTTGTCCACATGTGGATGTGGAGCCCCCACAACAAAAGCTGCTCTGCCTCTGCAGCTGAGACGCAGGAGTAAACGGGCTGGGCGTCAACTAAAAACTGATTGGTTCGCTGATTACAGCTCTCAACATGGCCCACACATGTGTACATGTTTGTTTACATTTCCTCTTCTTTGTTCAGCCCTTTAAACTTTAATTTTATTAAATAGTAGGCCTAGCCTAAGCGTGTTTTCTTTAAAGGATACTTTCCATATGCAAAAATAACTGAAAACCTTGTCATTTCCAACTCTGTAATCATAGGAATATTTGAGGACATTTTGGGAAATACACTTTTTTTTCGCACTGAGAATCTGATGAGATACCACACTCATATCAGTGAAGCTACAGCTAGCAGCTGGTTAGCTTTGCACCTTAGCCCAACAACTGGAAACACGGAACCAGAGCTGGCCTTACTTTTTCCAAAGCTTACAAAACCTCTACTGCTCCCTATTTGAAATGTGTATTGTTTGTTTAAACCATACAGAAACCTAAATGTAAAAAAACACTGGCCAGCTGATTCCCACTTATTAGTCGTTAGCTAAGCTAAGTGACTGCTGGATGTAGCCTTAAATTCATTAGACAGACAGTGGTATTGATCTTCTCATCTATTGCAAGAAAGACATTATTTCTCAGAATGTCAAATCATGTCAATTGTATTTACTATATTGCCCAACATCAATACAATCTGTACAGCATATGAAACCATCTATCCATAGACCCTACATTGAGAAAGCCTAGCATCTGCTAACATGCACTTGTCATTAACACTATTAGCTCTTCACATATTAGCACTTCTCATATTAACAGTGTTTTGAAGGAGTTATAGTTTTGCATTCACACAATATGTTGAAATAAATCATGGCATCCTTAATGTGACAGGATTTGGACACTGCAGTGGAGTAATCCTCTCTGGCACCAGAACATATGAATGCTGCCAATGGAGCAAGAGCATGAAAGAAATTGACTTTTACCAAAAGGGAAAATTTGAAAATATATTAATTCAACCCACATGCCATGCAGTTCATTCATTGCAAGCCTATAATCCTTCATAAAATATGAGCAGCCCCAATACGATCTTAAGTGAAGCCGTTTAAAATGATTTGTGTAAATAAATGAATGTTGAAACCTGTCACTGGACAAATTGTCTAAATCTCCAGTGTACTGTATCATAGTAGGTAAACAGAGATTTTGAACTGTATTATAAATGAGGCAATATTTTAAATTTTTACTTGCAATTTGTGGCATTTTGTTTTATGGAACTGTGCTTCAGTTCTGGAAATGTAGCAAAATCTGGGAATGAATCCAAAATCTGGATATGAACCAAGTTCAAGTTATCATGGAGACTTTGCAGATCTGCAAATTTTACATTTCAATGTCTTACTTTAGTTAAACCATTCGGCAGGCATTATGGACGACCGTAATACTTTTTCAACTAGGCCACCCATCTTCTGCACTCCAGAAGTCAACTGCAATTTATTGTTCCAAAGAGGACCCTGGAAATGGCGTAATAGCAATGGACAGAAGCAGACAAAATCCTTGTCTGGTTCATATGCTGGATTTGGTAGAAGCTGTTGAGTGGAAAATCGTTGAGAACTGTGCTGAGACACTCAGACAGACAAAGTATGATAACAGCTGGTAATGAGGTTAACTGTCACTTCATCTATGAAACCCTGGTAACCAAACTAGTCTCGGAGGTCGGCTACACTCTTGTGATCTATCCCCCAGACTGATCTGAGGTGAGAAGTCTTATTTTGAAATAGTATTTTGGGCCCACATTCTTCCAAAAAAATTAAAATTATTTTCCCCTCTATGGCAGGTTCATTGCTATCTAAATGACTCCAGCATAATATTTGTCCAACACAAACTGTCATAAATAACTTAGGATGGCAGTGTTATGCCATCAACAACTCATTAATCCTCAGTCTGGTCTCGAGCAATTCAATTTGTTACGCAATGGCATTAAAGGAGAGGCTCCATATTTGTGGCTATATAATGCTTTCGGCAGCACACTGTTTTTGGTCTCTGGGTCAGGCTGATCTCTGTTCAAGATAGTATGTTTTCTTCTTTAGAGCCCATGCAGACCAGGCCCCCAGGATGCTGCCTTCTCCGAGCAGCCAGCATGGACTAGTGGCCAACCCATTGGTACTGCATGCTGTGAATGGGAGCTTATTTTCCATGGAGCCCAGAGGCAGATTTCCCCGTCCACACAATACAAGCGGCGAACAAGATTGTGTCTCCGCAAATTGTTTCTGGATATCAATCATAGGCTCATACTTATCTTTAGACCATGTACTAATAAAACTGACGTTTTCTCATTTAAAAACGCCACCTCAAGCGTTTTATTAGCCCAACGGCTTTCAACGTCTTTCAGTTTGTTTTCGCGGGAGGAGGAGGCATGGGTTACACTCGGTTACACTGCTTTCTTCATCCAAGAACGTCAGTGAAACGTACACTGCGCGTCACGCTTTAGGGGCGTGTTGGCACCGTGTAACGCGGAAGCCGAAGCCAGGAATACTTCCTGTATAGTCGCCCTGCGCCAATGAGCAGCTTTCATAGGAATGAATGGCTTCAACGTTCCAACGGTTTTCAGTCCGCTGTCCATTTCTTTATAGGTCCATGATGCAGACTAGACTTTTTCGTATTTAATACATATCATTCATCGATAAAATGGCAGATATAAAAAGTGCATCTTTACTTTAGTGTTGGGTGCTCAATTCCATGCATGGACAGGTAGCAGATCTAGAGGAAATATTAATAATATAATAATATAATAATATATAATATACAGTGATTTCGACAACAAGCCTTCTCCAGAATCCCTAAAAGGGAAATTTCAACTTTAATATTATACCATTATTATTCCATTTGGGAAAAAACAGTATGCCATTAGTGCCGTTTCACTACTTTGGTATTTTTGAAATTAAAAGTATAGTAAACGTGTTAAAAGGGACTCAAACAACTGAGGACAGATGGTTAATTACATTTGGACCAATGTGGGAATCATAAAGAATTATTTATTTATTATTGCAAGATCTGCATGTGGACATCATTTTGAGTTGGCATGGAAGGGACGCCCAAGTTAACTGCCTATTTATTTTATATTTCTTGTTATATAATGGGTTTTCAGTAAAGTAACAAGCCCAATGTGTACAAAGGCTTGTTTCAGTGCACAGTGATACTTAAAGGATGAGCTGAACTACAGTTTAGTGCTTGTGTCCTCTTTTCCCCCCAACAACATATTGTCTGCACTGTATCATGTGTCCTCTAAGATAAATTCAGAGATTACTTAATGGCTCCAAATCAAGGCACTTAGTGCAAAACTTGTGTGAGCCCTCAGTCGTGAAGCCAACATGTCCTTGTGCTTTGGTTAAGTTACCCAGCAAACCTCACATTTCAAAAGACCAATAATTCAATATAATGCTTCATGCTGAACTGCGTTGAACGGATCAGTCTGCATCTGTTCCAATGTTCCACGGACCTCCACGGGTATTATTTCAGCACGACAATGGACAGAAAAATGTGAAAGGCTGTGTACCCTTCCTGAACGGTATTTACCCAGTGGATTTACTGATGGAATTGAAACAGTCACATCTGGACTTTTAAAAATACACCATACATCCTCACAGCTGTAGCAAACAGAGGGAGGGAGACATGCAACACCAATTATTGCAGCGTTTGTACAGTAGATAGATGGAAGTGATTACACACTATTGTCTTGCCAGTTATTAAATGAAAGACCCACAGTGTTGGGAAAACTGTGGGATAATGAACACATTTCTCCTGTAGCATGTCTAAACAACTCATAGTGTAAAGTTTTCACTGGCGGGCGGCTCCAACAAATGTAAAAAGATCCGCTGTAAAATCTGCTCAACATTTTCCCCATGAAGCAATTTAAAATGTTGAAATATAATCGTCTTTCGTTGATATACGTAACTAGGCGCAGATGAAACTGTCTGGGCTCCGGCACTCGTCAGCTCGGGGGGGTTGTGATAGTCAGTCTTTGCATAATGACATCTGACAGTCACGATCTCAACTAGCTGAAGGAAAACATGGGGGGGGGGGGGATTGCAGGTTTTGTGTTTCCTCCTCAATGAGCAACAACAACCTGCTTTGAATTTATAACTGGGGCTCGGCTGCACAGGCTGAGGTCAGAAATGCTGGCAGAGGTGTCATGTGGAAAAATTGAGTCCACTTGCACCTGATGCTTTGAAACTCGCAAGCATTTGATTTATGATAAACATGATGTGCATTAATGCAAGATACCCTTTGACTCTCTCTCTGTCTCACTGACAACCATGCAAACAGCCATGGATCACATAGGAAAGCAACCAAACAGCATGCACACAAGTAGATACCACCAGCTGAAAAAACAAGATTCGGGTGTCTCGGCAAAGTCACATGACTGAATGTGCAGCGAAGTTGTTTTTTAACTGTTGACGTCTCCTCCATCCGGTTCTCGTAGATGAGGGGAGTCCTGATCGAAACAGTTTAGTGGATGAGGGATGCAGAGATCCCAGGGCCCACCAATGAGGACAAAGTGGAACCATGTTTTCCTCATTATATTCTCACGTTATCCCATCCAACTTCTGCTGACAGAGGTAGGCTATTGCGTTATACGCCAACATACAATTTTAGAATCACTGATAGAAATCACACTATCGGTTAGAGGTCTGGCATATTTGTGGAGATGCTGCTCACGACATCGGAAAACTGTGATGCTCGCTGTGTAAATAGTCCATGTGGGGAATGTGGTTTTAAGAGCATTTAAACTGAGTGAGGTTATCAGAAAATGTACATATTACAATTAAAGTTTAACAGATGTGTCTCACTCCTTGTTGTAACTTTTTCTTTGCTTCTGGCTCTACTTCAATTATTGTCTATCTTGTTCCAGTATGAACATAGCATAGGCTCTCAACGACGAAAGATAACTGGGTATAAGCTAGTGAAGGTAATACTGGTTTAAACACGCAAACTAATCCTTACATGATGATGATCATTTTAAACTATGCACACTGATAACTTTAACGTGTACCCAAGCCCCAACCACAGCGAGTTCTGCCAGCATCCAATAGGGAAGTGACAAAAATTGCAGTGACCCGAGTGGCCACTAAGGGCAGGTTTCAAAACAGAGCAATTTCTCATTGACTCCATATGCCGTTTTCACAGCATTATTAAACCTATTTAAGGCCTGGTACAAAAAACATTCTAGTCTATATGTTTAGTTCATATCTCCAAGACAACACTGAGGGGGGTGATTTTTTTTCTAGCAAGCTAGTTTTTATTCTATTGGAGGTTAAAATGTATGAATAATTAGGGGCGCGGTCTCTTGAGTGACAGCTAGCCGCCCGTTGGCCCTCATTTCGCCTCAGAGGTATACGTCAGCTGGATGGGCGTATCTCCCTCCACCCAACGTCACATCAATGCCCTTTTTCGGTAAGAGGAAATGAGGCGGAGTAAAAATCTGACAAGATGGCGACGCGCATAGGCCAGGATGATTGGATGCAGTTGGAACTGAGGTCAGCACGGATACTACATCCATTTTATATATCTATGAGTGTACCTTATGCATAGCCAGATGAGTCAACTGAAAAAACTCACATTAGCTTGCTAATATACAGTATAACCCTTTTCGATTAAAGAGAAGTATGAATAGAAACTATGTTTGGGCGACCTCTCGCTTGATTAAAATTCTATTTAATAATTTTATTTTAAAATTGAATTTGACAAAAAGAAGACAACATAAGGAGAACGGGGTAATCTGAGCCACTTTTTACATTTGCTCCCCTCTAAGCGAGCTAAAATGATTTATCACTCAAATTTACACATTTCCCATTAATTCAGGATGTTTCCTAGAAATGGGCATTAGCAGAATTTTTTCAAGACAAAGGGCAGTGAAAATATGATTGTTTTAAAAAAAGTTGTGATGTGGCTCACTTTACCCCAGCTGTGGGGTAAACTCCTGAAAGCTATCCACACATTCCAGAACTAATGTCGGACTAGTAAAAGAATGATGGGGTTTGGTCAATTAAGCAAAGCAAATTTTCTAAACACTTGAAAGTAACTCTGAACAAAATACAAAATCAAATACAACATATTATAATTCAAAAGGTTTTAATAAGATTCAAATGAAAGATAGAACCAGTTAGATTAGAACACAGTCTGGGGGTCAGAACACAGGACCCTTAGAGCCAGCTAGTGTCTGGGGGTCAAAGCATAGGAAAATCAGAACCAGCGAGAACAGCCTGGGACTCAGAACACAGGAGAAGACCCAACTGGATTATAACATCAGCCTGTCATACTCTACAACTAGGCCTATTCTACATTCCAGCCCTGAAGGTTACAGGGAAAGATGAGAAGGTGCTCTTTCTGTGTGGTTGCCCCAAGTCGTCTTCCTGGTGTATTTCCTTGGCATGATGGCTTTTCCACAATGTGTATGACATTAAAATAAAAGATGTGTCATGTAATATTACATTAAAATATGTTTAAGACTAAACTTAACTTGTGCCTTATGGTGGGGGAAAGTGAGACAGTGGCTCACTTTCCCCCACAGCATTTGGCTCACTTTCCCCCACCACCACAATTTGAGAAAAAACTACCTCTCTTAGCATTTCAGGCTAATCTTCAGTTATCAGCATCACATGGTTTCATATGTTGGTAGTTCATCAACACGTATGATATAAGTTTTTCTACGTGAATACATTTGCTTTGGCACAACAGTTGATTAAGTTGACAGCAAGAAAATTTACTTTTACATGCTAAATACCTATTTTGGTGAAAAAAACATGCTTACCACAGCACCATGAGGTCCTCTCTTTCAGGGCCAAGGGGAAATGAGAGGGGCTTGAAAACATATATCTCACATGACCACAAATGTTTTCCGTTGCCTAGATACAGGGCGTGGCTCACATTACCCGATGCCTCAGATTCCCCCGTTCTCCCCTACCTCAAACTATACAACATTTCAATAACATTTTGCTAAATGACCAAATATTAGCTAATCTAACATAATGGGACATTTCTCACTCATGTCTTTATATTGAACTGAAAAGAACATGTTATTCACCACTGTTCTACATTTTCCACAAACAGTGGAAAATGTGTCTCAAGATTCTACTTACTCTTCATGCTTCCACAGTTTATGAGATTTAAAAAACAGGAAACAAACACATCTTGTTGCTTTGGCCGAGCATTCACCCTCTGGCCTGTTGTCAACAGTTGAGAATATATGAAGGTAAATTGGGGTGAAACCGCAGACATTTGCTCAAACAATCGCTGTATTGTCTTTCTACTCCCTTCAAGTGACTGTCTTCCATGCAACCCCAATGGCCCAGCCGCACAATAAAACCCTCGCAAGTGCTTCACATTTACTGTGCAAAGTGGCCTCTTTCCACTGGCAGTTCTGCAGTGTGACTGGTAGGTATGAGGACGGATTCAATTTATACTCTTTAGACTGTCATTTAAAAGGGATAAGTTGCTCACTTGGGGTTAAAGGCCGTAATTGAAATTAAGCCCCAAACATCTTGAGCTTATGGTGACATTTTAAGGATCTGATGGCACACTAACAAGTGCTCATCAAAGGATTGATTTCATCTGCTGTCAAAAGCGCTCTTGTTCCGTTTGCATGTCGCCACGTTTCAGTGGATGAAAGATGGAAAACTCCCTAGTACTCCAACTGTGAGCACTTTAGCCTTGAGTGGCAGGTTTGACTACGCCAGCTCCAGACATTTGGTGTATTTCAGCTTCGGAGTTTAGAAATTCAACTAAACTATCTCGGATTATAATATGACAGTTGTATCATCTGCATCTGAGTGATGGCACCTCATCTGCTCGTTTTGCTCTCATTCCAACGGCAGCCTTTTACCCAGCCGTGACAAATTGCAATAAATACCGTACTGTTTATTATTCTTGAGATTGAATGCTCAAATCTGTATGTCCTTATGGCAAACTAGCTTTCATTATGTTGTATTTGCCATAAACAAAGTCGTTGTCCTCAGCTGCTAGTAAAATAAATAAATAGATTAAAGCTCCCACATATTATATTCATTATAACCACAACAATATGAGCAATAACAATAACAATATACTATATTTTTGGAAGGTCTGTTGGCTGTACAGACAGTTATATATCTCACCATTGTGAAACAGTAATTGATTGTAATTGAATAGGACAAGGCCTTGGAGACCCAAGCACAAAGAACTACCACCACAAGCTTTTTCTCTATGACAAGTAATAAATCCTCTCTTTGTCGCTCAACAATATTTCTGGAGACCTTGAGAAACATTTGCCAATAATGTGAGAACAATTCACATACTTTCTGTGCGTGTATCCACCCCAGCAATCACTACATTAGCTACGTTGTTTTAGTATATACAGTTACAAAATGTCTCATAATTTAAATAAGACAAGTAAATGGAAAACTGTACGTCAGCAACTGGCGAATCTTTAATATTTGCATCCCAGCCACTGGATGATTAAGTGACGTGATGGGGAGCACTTTGGAGGATATCTTGATTAGGCCCACTTGAAGAGCTAACTAGATTGTGTATAAGAGAGATTTGCACTGTAAAGCTACAGTATGTGACATCAAAGGACATATGTTGATGCAAGATAGTGCATCTAGTTCATGTTCTCATGTAGCCTGTCGCAACAAAAAAAAACATCCATGGGCCTGGCTTCTAGCATGGGATGAATAATTAGTTTTGTTTAGTTTAGTTAGTTTGTTTCACTAGATTTCAACACATTCTAAAACCTGTGTAAACTGAATTTCTTGCCATTTTGGGTTCAGCAGAAAGTAGCTACAAACACATTATCTGGACAGCTAGCTAATGTAAGTCAATATGGCCTACTATAATAGTAGGCTATGCTCTCCCTTTAGCTCTGTTTTGCTATACCCTGCTGAAATGATAAGAGCTGCTGTAGGAGTAAATCAAAGCTTGTTTGGGTCATAAAACTAAAAACTATTAGCTGAAAGATGCTTAAACTCTCCGTACAGGCAAGCGTAACTGCAGGATTAGGTGGAAATTCTCAGTGGATTCAATACATTATGATGTGAACATTTGTTAAAGGTTTAGTACTCGAAATGGTACTTTTAGCTAACTTCCTGTCAGTGACTGCAGTTAGCGGTCCCCTCCCTCGTACCTACGTCAACACATTAATGCAATGCGGTCTTCCAGCAGCGAGTTATCTAGCATCATCTCAGATCCAAAAGTGAAATAAAACATGATAAAAACCATCAAAACAGACATTGGGAAGGATTTTTACCTGCTCCGCCATCGTAGGCGCATAAACATTCACCCCTCCGTCGCTCTCTGCGGGTGCACCGGCAGTGAGACGTGCCGGATTGTAGCGTTCTCTCTTCTGATTGAAAATCAGGTTTTGGGATACCCGGAAAAGTTTATTTGCCGATTACATGCAGAGCGGGTGACTGAGAGACCTGTGTTATGAAGAGCGCACAATATATAAGAGATCACTGTATGAATATAGAACGATTTAACACGTATATTAACATAAATATATCGCTCACTTCACCTTTAATATAAAAATATTGATTAAACCAACTTTAAAGATAATATTAATCCAAACAAAACTGTTTTTTTTTATCCATGAAGTCAATTCTAGATGTGAAGCTTAAATAACATTGCTTAAAATTATGTGATTTTCAGGATCATTAACCTAATTTAAAATAAATAAAAATAAAACATGATGTAAGTGCTTACAGCAGCTATAGTTCTATTAAACAGCTAATTATCTTTAAATAGAGCTATGTTCTAAAGTGTGTCCAGAGGAAGGGAAAATCTCTCTCAACAGGCCAAACCTCATGTATGTATGACTCCAGTGTGTAGCTTTCTTCCTTATGTACCGAGGATCAGCTCACGTGCCCTGGATCCAAACCGCAAGCCAGATGAACAAACATGCAAAAACAGATCCAAGAGCAGTATATAAGAACAACTTTTTTCTATTCAATACATTAACAGAACGTTAAGAATTTAACTTTGATCCCATGAAATCTGGTCTGTTGCCCTCCGAGCATCTGCAACAGTTAACAAACTTGCTGTGCTGACAGAATCACACAGGCTTACATAGTGCAAATTTCAGGGCTTGTCTTCACTCCACCGATGAAGGATCCACTAGAAGTCCTGCCAGTGCCACAACTGAGAACTGGATGGCCGCAGATCCGTTCGGGGGTTTGGTGGCTTGATTGGATTGATGTCCCAAATATAGAAGCCAGCACAGAAGGAATACAGAGAGCAGGGCTTTCCTTTTGGCCGTTATTATAGAGTTTGCTAAATAGTGGGCGTCTGACAGAATGCCTAAGCACTGGCGTTCGGTTTCTGGTATCTAAACTCAACACTGAGAGTGAGTTGTGGCTATATAATTGTTTCACGTGACTAAGCAGTGACACACTGCCATGGGAAATGGTAGCCTGATGACCACTGACATTAATCTATCAACTCAGTTTTATATCAATTTCAGAAGGATTCTCCTGTACAGATGTTCACTGTCTGGGAGGAAAAAAAGGAAAGGACTTGAAGAGACTTCTGGAAAATGTTAAAACATCAAACATTTGAATGTTTAATTACATTCTAACAGCCTTGTTGCCCCTTCTCTCAGCCTCAGGATTTGCTTAGCATGGATTAATTAAACTGCTTTCTTCTTGTTTACCACCCAAGAGCAGGGGGCTGATGTGAAACACACCCACCATAATGGTGGTATTATAACTCAGCCCAATGAATAGACCATTGTAGTGGTGTTCAATCATTAACTAACTTCCCAATTTCCATTAATGTTTGGGCAGGCATGCTATCTTGCAACTTGATGGCATTCTGGTCAGCCCTGTGGCTTGCCTCCAACTGAAAGAGCCAGCCAATTAGGAGCCACAGCTCTTCAAACATATCGATGGGGGTTTCTATCAAGATTATTTACAATTAGATCATAGGCAGGGCCGGCGGTAGCCAGGGGCCAGGGTGACCTGTTCATTCGCTGTCCAAGAAAATGTCAAATAAAATTCAGACAATTAATTAATAGTACTAAAGAATATACCATTACCATGCATTGCTTCTAATTGTATTATTGGGTGGGCAGGACAGCCTGCCTCCAAGTTACTCACCCGCTTATAGTGGTCACTGGTCAGCAGAGCCGGCCCGAGGCATAAGCGAAATTAGCGGTTGCTTAGGGTCCCGACTGCCAGGCCCCCCCCCCCCCCCCCAATTTTTTTTTAATTTAGTTTTTTTTTTAGTTTGTGTGTTTGATATCAACATCATATTATGTAAATATAAATTATCATACAATAAAAGGAATACAATGTTTTGGTAGATAGTTAATAGCTTAATAATTGAATCAGTTCATCTGGGAGGTAATCCGAGGTTAACTGATCACATCACGTTCAAGTCCATGGCATGCACAGTGTGTATTGAGTTTATTTAAAAATATTTGAAAATGGGGCTGCCCTCAGTTGCCCATGCACTGTGTATAGTCTATAGCCTATTTCAGCCTCGTCTGTGGAAAAAAAGATAACTGGACAACAGAGTTCTTCTACTTTGTTCCTCTCACTGCATTTAAATGAAATGAGCACCAAGCCCATCCCAGAGGACCATGCATAATATTTTTTTTCAAATGTATATTTCTATGGAAAATCCATGTGTCTTTCTTCAATAGCTTCTAATTCATCCGACCCAGTGTCTCCAAATTATTTGTTCACACAAAATTCCTCAGATTTAGCCTCTTAATTTTCCTCTGAAAGTGCACCAGATTCATGCATTTCACTTCAAAAAGGTAAAAACAAATCTCCCGGGGGGGCATACCCCCGGACCCCCCTAGCAGGGTCGCGACCTCGGCTGGCTACTATTTCCACCCAGCTGGACATCGGAGGCAATAGTGGAAAGACTATATATCTATATAGTGTGTATAGTATATAGCTCTGGACTACCACCATCCAGGTTGCCCAGTCCCAAAGATTTCTCTTCAATCAACTCAGGCTGCCTACAGTTAATACTGTGATAAAAAAAAGATACATTATGTTGTATATAATGTATATTATATGTTATTCATAATTTTCTTTGGAAAAAAACATGCAAGAATCAAATCTCCCACACAGCAACACTCAAAGTTTATTTGCATATTGTGTTCTACACAATTCACTCGCACGCTCGCATCGTCAGTCTCTTTGCCCAGTGTGCCCACCTAAAATTTCTACAGGCCCACCCTAATCTAACTGTCTAGAACCGGGCCTGATCATAGGTATGCTGGGAATCCATAGTCAAGGATTCCACTCTAATTAGGCAGAATTAAAAGTTAATTGATGCCATTCAAATATCTATATTTAATTTTAAAGACAGAAAGATGGGCAAGACAACTGAGGACAATTTTACTGGAACAAAAATATTAATACAAATCATGCACATCTATGAAAGCACACATGCAGTAAATAAGGGAAAGCACGCCTGCGGTTGTGCATGTGTGCTTGTGCACATTCGTTTGTGTGTACAGGCATGTGTAAGTGTGGGTATGAAGCGCTGTTGGTGCATGTATGTTTGTGTGAGTGTTTCCTGTGTTCCCTGAGCGTGCGTCCAGATGCCCCACATGTGTGTTAGGGGCACAGAGCTTCATGTGGCTTTTGGTTTTTCGGGCCTGTGATGATGAAGATGAGAGAGACACTCCCTCCTTCCATCTTTCTTCAAAACAGACAGTGTTGTCCCACAGCTCCCCAAGACACCAGACGAGAGGATTTAGGAGAATGCTTGATAAAAGGCCCCAGATCACAGAAAACAAATGATAAAAGGCTAATTGTCCCACGAGAAATTGGAGATTTTCTTGATAGAAAAACAATGAATGACTGTATGGCAGCAAGAGGAGATCAAAAGACGGTGCTGTGTGTGACCGGAACTCTTTGCATATAAACATAGTCCACAAATGTCCCTGCAGCGGGGTGTCCATGTAATGGTGCAAATTATTCATCCAAATGCCAAGGTGATCACATCTGGAAACAAGCCCGCCTCAGAACAACAAGCAGTCTTTCTGAAGGAACCCGCAATCATCATTTAGGATCTAAAGGTTTCATAACACATACAGAATCCATGCCCCTTTGTGTGAACTTAGTGCCAGGAGTTAGCGATTACAGAGGGATCCCCTGGTGTTTCAAAGATCTTTCGTATTCATAACCATCCTGACCCATGTAACAGGCGGGGTCAATGCACATTGGAAGAATGTTTAATGAATAACATCAGTGTCATAGGAAGGAAAGCTCTTTGTCTCCCACTGTCTTTTGTATAGTTCAAACATATCCCTAAGTTTAACTTCTAATATAATAAAATCAACATGTAACATTGTCCATTTGTATCTCACATGTGGCCTCCATACATGTCACCTGACAAGAATTCGGTTGCATTTCTTCGTAATGTTTACGAGGGAGATTTAAAGTGGTGGTGCAACACAGCAGTTGGTAGAGGAGCCCTAAATGCCCCTAATTTTATTGTGTGCCATAAAATGCAGTTAAAGTTAAACTCAAATGAAACCAAATGACATAACTGCCTCAAAAATGCTGGGAAGACTGAATCGGTTACTGCTCAAGTGTTTACAACCCAGTATTTCCAGTAAACAGGAATACATCTGTAAAGACTGATAATAATTTAAAATAAACTGCTCCCAGTTATCTCCAACTGTATGACTTTGTTAAGAATTCTCCAAAAACAAAAAAACGTTAAAAAAATATGGTTGCTCTCACGTGATTGGAAAACATTATCACTCGTGTTATTAGGGGGGGACCTGACCAGTGTTGTTGCTCAGCCGGGAGTAATGGGCTTGAAGTCACTTTCATCTCCAAACACATAGTTATTTTGACACGTGCATCTGTTTTTGAGAGGAGGTCTCAGGGTCACTGTAACCATTACTTTGTAGCCATCTTTGTTGAGTCCAGTCACCATGGTTACAGTTGTATTTTCATCTGTAGCAAGGTTAGTGGAAAAGGCACTGTTTACTGGTCCAAACACATACTGTCTAACTCTCAGTATAGATTGTAGCTTATTAGCAATAAAACATTTTCATGTTCATGATTATTATGACACACTCTGAGGCTACTTTCTATAACATTTTAATCTTTTGAAAATAAAAAATAATTTTTCACAAAATCTACATTTGATGACAAGTGTATGGGCAGAGATTTGTGTCAGTAGAACTTGAATTCGAATTGATAGAACTTGAATTTGAATTGATCAACTTGAATAGGAATTGATCAACCTGCATTTGAATTATTGATACTTGAATTCGAATTTATACACTTGAATATGAATTATCCATTTGAATTTGAATTAATTGTACTTGAATCTGAATTTTATTTACTTGAATCTGAATCAGTTAATATTCCAAATGACTTTCAAATAAAAATTCAAAATTCAAGTTTTCAAATTCAAGTAGAAAAAATTCAAGTAGAAAAAATTCAAGTAGAAAAAATTCAAGTAGAAAAAATTCAAGTAGAAAAAATTCAAGTTGAAAAAATTCAAGTAGAAAAAATTCAAGTTGAAAAAATTCAAGTAGAAAAAATTCAAGTTGAAAAAATTCAAGTAAAAATGTGCACATCCGGTTTCTTTGAGGAAGAGCAATCGAGTGCAGATCTCTGATCCTAGGCTACAGCGTCTGGCCGGTGACCGTTATTTAACGTTCAGGAAATATAAAGTCATACATTAATTTGTTTAATCATCGTCTGTGTTTTTGACCTCTTGTTTTATAATCAGACGTGTCAGATGAATCGACACATTTATTGTGATTTTTTATTATTCTTCTGCAGCTGCAGTTGGTGCTGAAAATAAATTGCAAACTGCGCACTTACAGATGCCACCTCAGGCTTAATATTCACCATTTGCTTAGCTCTATTGATAATAATAAAGAGAAGCTTTATTTAAACACTGTCCGTGACGGTGGTGATTGATTCATTGTAACTTTGTTTGCTAGATAGAATCTCACAGAGGGAAGCGGCTGTCTCCCCTCACATTATGCCTACATGTTCTCTATAGGCACGCAGTCAGTCTTGCGACACAGCGCTGTGTTCTAATTAAAACCCGACAGGAATAAGTTGGCTACAATTGCCCCGCACGGCCGCCGAATAGTCGAATCTCTGGACTGAAAAGGCAGATGTGGCGGGGGGCGGCCGCTTGTAGGTTCGCTCGGTCGAGAAGGCGACTGCGCCGGGCATCACTGAGCTTCTCCCCGCGGGGAGAGTCAGCGAGTCGGGCAGGGCTGGAGCGGCTCTGCCCCCAGCTACGGCGCATGAACCACCGGGGAACATAGGACCCTTTTTTGGAAAAACGGGGAACATAGGACCCTTTTTTTAAAAAGGCAGTTGTACTGCCATGCAAGCCGCACATAGAGGCTTGGCGAGCCGCGCTATGAGTAACGCTGCTATAAACGATGCCCTTTCAAACCCAATAGGTCTAGGCCTAATTTATTTCAACTGTTCGAGATCTGACAACTGTACGTGCAGTCATGCATAAACACTTAGGCTACAATAAATAGGCGTGAAGATAAATACCTAACAATAGGCTATTAGAATTAGGCTACTAAGTGAAATGAGTGATGACAGTCAGATAGGCTAGTGGAGACTGACAGCTGAGTGCTGTCTGATAAGCCGGACAGAGAGCGTCGGAGGAATCCTCCGTCTCTAAACATGTGAAAAAATTAATAAATAATCAATTAGCTTATCTATAAATAAGTTTGCCATGTTACTGTTTATTGTATTTAGGATTTTAGCTCATTTGGACGCTGTTTGACCGTCTGTTTTCATTGATATAGCTTATTGGCGATATTATAACTACTTTAAGTTTCATTACTGAAACGTGATTAGTGTTCTAAAAGATACTTCGATTATAAAACAAGAGGTCAAAAACACAGACGATGATTAAACAAATTAATGTATGACTTTATATTTCCTGAACGTTAAATAACGGTCACCGGCCAGACGCTGTAGCCTAGGATCAGAGATCTGCACTCGATTGCTCTTCCTCAAAGAAACCGGATGTGCACATTTTTACTTGAATTTTTTCAACTTGAATTTTTTCTACTTGAATTTTTTCAACTTGAATTTTTTCTACTTGAATTTTTTCTACTTGAATTTTTTCTACTTGAATTTGAAAACTTGAATTTTGAATTTTTATTTGAAAGTCATTTGGAATATTAACTGATTCAGATTCAAGTAAATAAAATTCAGATTCAAGTACAATTAATTCAAATTCAAATGGATAATTCATATTCAAGTGTATACATTCGAATTCAAGTATCAATAATTCAAATGCAGGTTGATCAATTCCTATTCAAGTCGATCAATTCAAATTCAAGTTCTATCAATTCGAATTCAAGTTCTACTGACACAAATCTCTGCCCATACAAGTGACTGAAACTCAATATAAACTGAAACTCATCTGCAAAAAGGCTATCCCCTGGAAGCTGCCTGACTTGATAACGGACACACATGAATATAAGGTAACAAAAAAGTATGAGATTTTACCCCTTAAAGGTAAGAAAGAAAGGAGTAACAAAAAAAAACACAAACAAAAAAAACATAATGCCTCATCTTGTTCCTGAGTGGTCAAAATACAGAAGGATAGCTGCAGTTTTCTATTCAAAGGATGAAATATTTCACTATCTAGCCAGATTCTCAGACATGTCAGTGATGACATGAGAAAATGACCCAGTTTACATTTTTTGGTCTCAGTCTGGGATGAGGTGCTGCAGATGAACAGTGACCCCTCCTGGCTAAAAGCTCAAGCTCCCTCCCCCTCCCCAACCCCCACCCTCCCAAACCCAACTTCACTGAAGGCCTACCATGTGTTCTCCTGATCCAAATTTCATGCTTCAGCGGACAGATAAGTACACTTCTTGTGAGCTCATTGAGAACAGCGATTTCAAAGTGTGTCCAGATTTGACCAAGGTGTGTTGAAAACCGAAAGAGAAAGCTTTTCAAGTGGCAAGCTGGGTATCCTATTTATGTTTAAGGTAAGCCATGTATGGGCGGGAAGTTGACACGCACAAAAATGCATAGTAAAGGACACAGGAATCGCCCTTTCGTCGCCAAATCCAACCTGAAGAATTTTGAAAAAGCCTATACCTATATTCCTTCACACAGATAAACAGAAATTAAGTTCAACCTAACCCAAGTGTTTTCCGAGCTGGTGTTAAACCTGTGATCTGTCTGCAGCTTTGCCCCTCCAGATATCCATCCATCCAACACTTGCCTGTCCGTCCCCCTGTCTTTCCTCATGACATCATCCCTTGAAACTCTGGATCCCATTACCAGACCCCGATCCTCTCCCCCGAGGAGTCTGAGATGTCTCTGCGTCTCTCCACGCTCAGCTGATAACACCGCCATGTTGTTTACTTAATCAACAGGGGTCATCCCTCCCCAGCTAGTCACTTTGACCCATGACCCCTTTAAAGGTTTAGGAAGCAAAGAAAACAAATAAAAGGCTTGTTAAGTAGTGCATTACTCACAGTGGTGTCCTGCCCTGCTCCTTGGTATTGGTGGAACCCTATACATACTGTACGCAATCAGAATGAGTCGGTGCTCTTTTTGGATGGGTCAACCATACAGATTGGAGCCCTTACGAGAGGTTTTTCATTGCAGCTATCATTATGAGAAACCGCACTGGCACTGCACTGCAGCATTACAAACCAAGGTGTAATGTAAACAGTTTGGTAGATTCCAGCTCTTTCGCTCTCCTCTCCACCCTCAGAATACACGCAACATCTGTGTGTTGAGCTTACGAGATCCTCCATAAAATGCCTGCAAGCAGTTCCTCTGTCTGGCTTGACCAAAAGCTTCAGAGAGTTTATTGACATCCTGCCAGAAGAGAGAATAAAGGGCTCAGCAGCTCCAGTCTCCGCGTGGAGGCAAGCAGACTACAGAACGCCTCTAGTCACAGTTTACGAGTAATCTTCCACAGCTGAAATGATGGTGAGCTCACAATCTGAAGGAACGATGCCGATTGCTTTTCTGTTTGCCTGGCTTTGTTAAAGACTCATGACAAAAGCACAAAAGCTGCAGTCCCAAGTCCTACGATTTCAGAACTCAGGTATGGAGATACTGATAACTGGAAATGCATGTATATAGACCAAAAATGACTATTAATGAAAACTATTTGTATATAAGTTCATGAAAAAACTGAAATCCTAATGAAATATGCTATGAAATATAATTCAGGCAGCCTTTGTTGACTGGTTGCTGTTTCTCCATCTTTGGCTCACTGGTGTCTACACTTTGTGCTAAATGCTGCTGAATCATAAACATATGTCAAAAAACAAAAAGTCCTCTTTGCCTAAATTATTGTCCCTGTCAAACTATCTAACCAGTTCCATGCCATCTTCTCACGTAAGAATATTAATCCAGATTCTCTTTCGAAAGAGTCTTTTATTAAGGCCTATCCACACGAGAAATGATGGCTGGAGGTATTTTAGCTTTAGTCAGACATTTTAAAAAAAACATTTTATTTTCCTGTCCTACACAACAAAAAGCTAAACTATGGTTTATTCTTGTGATGTTAATGATGATTATAATGTACCATGCCAATTTTCTTCAACCCATTCCCTACAAAATGTGTAATTATTGGTGGGCTTTGCCACTCTAATGATCACATAAATACTTGATATTCGTCATTGTTGGACCGCTTCACTGATCAAGAGAACCACGCAAAGTGAACCAAGCTTTACATTTTGGTCAAGATTTCTGTCTGCTGTTGTGTCATCAAGCCAGTGATCTCTGTGCTACAGACTAGACTACATATTGCACCATGTTGCCTTGACTCCGCTGTGCTCATACAGGGGCAAGGATCGCACAAGACAAAAGCTTTGCATGTGACTTGACGAATGTCTGACAGAACAGGTAGACTTTCTTTTTAAAATCAACTGCATAAACTAGTGCCAAAAAAAGAAGCATCACAGAAAATATGTTGATGATCCAAGGGATGAGCAAAACTCCCTGACCCACCATGGCATTGTTTTGATGCCAGTTCTTTACAAGAAAACTGTCCAGCCACCAGTTGGGCTTTTCCCTTATTTGCATAAAGTTGAAAATGTTCAACTCTCGACCTCTGCTGTTTTTTGCATCACTGTTCAGCTTTGCAGCAGATCCCACAAGGCCTTGAGAAGCAATTCACTCATGTCCCACAGAAAAGGATTGAGCATTGTGGTCTTTACTGTTATGTGTGTGGCCACCAGCGCCTTATTCTTACACTTACACATCTATGATCTTCAATTCCTGCATATCTAAATGAACTGGGCTCTCAGCACTTTCTAAATACAGATCAACTTCACAGCAGCATTGTGTCATACGGAGCACTGAAGCCGCTGACGCGCTGCTTTCACTACTCTGCCTGCAGACATGATGTCACTCTTTTAACTGATCATGGAATGAAGCTCCCAATCATATTTCCAGGAATCGCTGAAGTATTTGGTGAATTGGAATAGTGTCACTGGTAAGGTAAAACAATAATACTATTTGTCCCTTCTTTAACCTGTGAGAAGTGGGGCAGTGGGTGAAGTGTCTGTGGGTCAGACATGGTGGGCCAGGCCTGGGACAAATTTCTAGGTGCATTTTTTCTTAACAGTCTGCGGTGACCTGGCACTGTGATTACAAACTCCTTACACAAGCCATTTATGAGCTTATAATGGTGGCCTCGGATATATTCCTTTGGGGTACGCACAGGCAAGCCAAATGAGGTCATGCTTTAAGGTAATGATCGGAGCCATTTCAGCCGACACCATTTCCGAATGGTGATTATTTCTATGCGATCACTTGTGTCTCTGCACTTAAAACATTAGTCTCACACCTCCATTATATTGACAGTGGGCTGAGCAGCACGTTTCTAAGTTGCATCACCACTGCAAACAAAGCCACAACTGAGAAATGAATATGAAAAATAGAAAAAGTTGAAGATAATGGGAGGAGAAATCTTGATGGAAAGCAACACCAGGTATCTGGAGAGCACACAACGACCAGACCACGGTGATGTAATGTATTCCTGGGTGTGTGCGTGGGTGTATATGTGTGCATGAACCCCCACCTGCTACACCCACACCTCTGAGCTGTCTCTCCAACAGTCAATAAAATGGCCCAGCCTGAGAACCAGAGGTCAAACGTGGGAAGAGGAGGAAGTGCTGAGTCGACACACTGCTGTATTGTTTCAGTGGAGAAATGTGATGAGCGGAGAGATTTGTCGTGCTGAACCGGAGTTTGGGGGCCTGTTTTTAATGAGCGGAAAGCCAAGCCTGTGAGCTGAATTTGCATGGGACGCTTGGAAAACTAATCATGGAGCCCAGCGTGCTCTGGAAAAGACAGAATCCCCCTGTGCTGTCCGTGGTCGGCAGAGGCTCAGATTCCAAAAGATTAGCCACTTTCAACACATGTATGAAGGAAGAAATTGTGACAGGACTCCATTTGGCGGAGTCAATTCGTCATCTTGCTTTTAGGAAACATCCTCTAGGCTATTTTATCATCTACGTTATTGCTATCAGCACCTTCCACTTAGGTTTGTTCACCATGTGTTGAATTAAGTATGAGGTCACTCTTTAGGCAGACAGATTGTGTCAGAAGCAAAGACTGTTAACGGGGTAGACTGGTTAATGGTGTGGAATTGAGCTGATGTCATTACTTCATGTTTTTTTTTCCTGCTGCTTTTTGCGAGACATAGAAAATAAGAAAATGACAGGCTGTTAATCTCATTATCACATTAGTATCACGGAGCCACATGTGGAGATAAGCAGCCACTGTTACTCACACCAGATGTAAACCAGAAACAGTCTCACTCTTATGTCACTGCTATACCTTTTTGCCACAATTGGAAGTGGTGATGTGTATGATTGGCCCAAATGGAGTGTGCGCATTTGAAGGGGATGACAAACCCATAAAGATGCACATACGCAATCTTCTTTTAATGGCTCATATTATTCACCAAATTATTTATAATGCATGCTAACCTTTAATGGCAAACTATGTTCTGTGACAGTGGGCAGATGGTAAACTACACACCAAATTATTTAACTGGTCTGGAGAGTGAGATGTGGAAAAATAGATGGACCATTTCCAGATCTTGAGGCTTTGGAAATTGCACAAGTCTGGAAAATGTATCAAGAAAAAGCTGCTATCCTTTGCTGACATGCAGCATTTTATGTTGTTTTATATCTGCTGTCATTTCCCATAATCGAATATTTCCTGTTGTGGTGAAAGACCCTGTTTAGTTTCCTGTAATACCAGGAACATGCTGTGCTAAAAAAGGGATGAAGTCAATCGGTGAATCCAGTTAAGACATTTTTGTTGTTTTTCCTTTGTCATTATAACTGAACAAAGACCTATTGTAATAACATGATTGAACCAGTTGTTATGCTGCAGGTTGAGCTGTGTTGAAAGTACAGCAGTTGAGAGAAATTGATTCCTATTACAGTACTCATGTGATATGATTATTTTTCCCAATTTGGAATCCTTGAACATGGTATATTTGTCCCCTTTGAGCCTCTAAAGAAGCCAATTCTAGACCTAAGAGCATCAAATCAGCATGGCCAACTATATCGAAAGACAATCTCTCACCCGAGGTCCATTAAGTAGCTGTTTTTTTATAAAGCTGCTTTGAAAGCAGTGTTTGTAATATTGGCATAATGGTGGGGGGAGAAATTGAAACTATTTAGCAATATTTATCCTTTCTGTATAAAATTCTATTTGTGCGACCAACCATCATTCCTATCAGAGTATGCAATTTCGTGAGCACACTTGAGATGTTTGTAGGTCATGCAGTGGTACTATGCTTCGTGCATCCTGTTTGTGTCTAAGGCTGTTGAACTGAATCTGTTTAGTCTGAAAAACTCAGAATTCCACGCTGGGAAATCATTTTTTACAAGTCACTTTTAAAAATAGCTTGCTAAATTTTCTTTATTTCATTTTTTTTGTCTTATTAAAACTGAGTTTCCTCATGCATTTTATTTAGCTTTCCTGTGGTGATTTTATTCCCTTGGTGTTGATAGTTTTGTCACCTTGCTTCCCAGTAGACATGTTAATTCGTCTCCAGTGAAAACATTATTTCACTCTGGAAATGTTGGAGTGCACTGACTGCGGCACTTTTTATACCAAGAATAATGTTGTCTTGGCTCTCCCATGGAAGAAAAAGTTCTGTTTTGCAATCGGGAACGAAATGACATTAAACGCGTCACTACCTATTTGGAGTCAAAGCCTTATTATCACTGTCCTCTTGAGCGGCTTTGGAAGTAATTGTGGTTAAAGTTACTGTTTCCTCGAGCCCATCAAGGTTCATCTAGCATTTACACGGTGCTCGGAATAAAAAGGCTCGGCTCATTTGCAAGTACATGTGCTGAAATACATTGAAACGCACACAGATCTCAACAAAAATATTGAGGTAAGAGTTTTAAAGCTGCAGTCAAGTCAAGTCGAGACCACAGTGAAGGACAATGAAAATATTTTTCTATGAAATTAAGTCATGCCTGCTCGGGAAATGCCTGCTCTCTGTCTGGAGCAGGTATTTCAGTCTGTTGTTTGAATTTTTGCAAAATAATGACATCAGCCCAGACGTGTCATAACTCTTCTTTGTACTGACAGGGATGGCAGTGCGCAAATTCAGGACAAGAGGATATCCTTGGATTTGGCATGCATCTGCTCAACAGCTCAAAGCCGGAGCTAAATGGATGATTAAGTGTGTTACTGTGGACTTGGCATAGTCTCTCAGTAACAACAGGGCAGATTATTACCTATTTAAAGAAATGAGAGCTACGTACATCAGTACTGAACATTCTTCTTGTGATTCCACTGCCCTACTTTCTGTGTGTACACATACATTCCTCATCCGTCCCACATTAAAAGGTGGAGCTTGTTGTCAAAATCACCTTTTGTAAGAATTAGTGATTAACGCCTCACGACCTGCTACTGACTGTCAGTACTGTGTGTGTATGCTGAAAAAAACCCTCAGTAAACTAGGATGTTAAAAAAAGGTTAACTGCCAGTTTGAAAAGTGATTTTGAAAACAAGAGTTGAAATGGGGCAGAGAGGGGAGTGACATGCAGAGAACGACCGCGGGCTGGAATCAAACCCGGGTCCGCTGCTGGCCGAGGCCCATGGGGGGGACGCCCTACCAACTGAGCTAAGGGCGCCCCTGCTGACTTCATCTTTACGACATACAGAGAAGGGCTGGTCTAAGAACTATCCCTTTTGGCAAGCCATACTCCTTGAAAGCATAGGAGTATGGCATGAGATCTCACAGGACAGTAAACCTGAACATTTCCCATTTCTGTTTCTGCTCCTTTGCTGTTCTGCGTTATTAGGGCCCACCTCAGCCCTCCGGGGACCCAAGGTCTACTGCCTTTCATAGCGCTTCAGCGCTCAAGTGGCATAACGACTTGGCCAGGAAGGAACGCTCACCTGGGTGTTCCGCCACAGAAGCGAGCGCTGACAGTAAGATTACTGCAGATGCCGCATAAGCATTGGCCCCTGAGAGCTGTGAACAACAAACCTTCGGTAGTATACGCTGAAATCATATTGGGCCGAGCATCTCTCAAGAGGTTTGTAAAAGTAAATACAGGAAGTGTAAAAGTCATATTGTTGACTTTTAACGATATCCTGGCATAGATGATAAACACTTATGTTTGAGAGGCATGGAGAATGATCGTTGGACTGTTTTACAAGAGGATAGACAAATAATGTTTTGCCCTTGACACTGATGAAATCACAGCCAGCGAGAACACACTGAAGTGAAACTGTTCCGATCAGTTTCTTGGCCCTTTGCGCATCAGAACCCATGTTTTACTATTTTGGCTATCAGTGGGCGGAGAAGTTGACAGTCCTGCTCACTGGGGACAAGACACACATTACACCCCCCAGGCAGCCCCCCACAGCCGAACACACACATCCCCCATCCCTTTCCGAGCTATATCCTCCATGACCAGTCCACCAGCATGTGTGGACTGTGGTTTAAAGTGGAAAAAATGGCTCTAAATCAGAGAACCACAAATAAATCACAAGCAGGCTACAGTTCCGTCCCAACAATCACGAGTGTGCACGTGCAGGCCCACGTACACACCTGTCCAACAGAGCCCTCTGGTTTATGTTCTCATCGATGCGTGCCGCTAGATAGGCTAGAGAAAGACGAGAGAAATAGTTGAGGGGAGCGAGGCTCACCAATTAAGCAATTACAAGCTTTGGGGCCCACATTTTCCATGACTTTATCTCTGCAGCTTCTGGAGTTCACCATGGAGGCTCCGCAGCGTCTCCTGGAAAGAGGCCTGAGACAGGGAGATGGTGGTTTCTGATATACAGATGGATGTCCATCCCCCATCACCCTGGGGTCCGGTCCGGGCGTCCATCATTCATTGGTTAAGGTCTAGACGACATAAAGGCTCCTGCCATGCCGAGCATGAAATGGTGCTCGATCTATCTTTATTGTCTTTTCTAGCCTTATGTTTCTTTCCAATACATCCTCCACTGTACCTTTTCTTTTTTTCACATCCTTTTATTTCTTCTAGCATTCTGTCAGTGCAGTGGTGATTTACTGTCTCTGTGGAAGTTAACTCTCGAAGAAAAGTTGTCTGAAAACTCGGCCCTTCACCTGGATGGAAAAAAGGCTGGGTTTTAAGGTTGGGGCAAGTTGGAATACAGCCTGTCTGGGCAGAGTAAGACTTGGCATGACAGGCTCTCACAGATCCTGCCTGTTCTCCACAGGTCGCGGCCCGCATGGCATTGAGCTTAACCCAACTATATTTAATGCCAGACTCTGCAGAAAAAGGAAGATCGTGTCTGCTGTTGCTCACTTCTGCTTGATGCTTTCTGCATATGCTGGCTCCCCCAGCATGGAAGGAACGGCTGTAAAATCTATTTAGGTCGGAGCTATTACGTTTCAACCCCTTGTTCCCTGTCTCAGCAGTTTAGGGGGTTCAGAATGCCTTCACTCCATTCGTCTCAATCCAGTAAATGTTTCTGCCTTATGTATGCTGCATAGTTTACAGGAAACAAGGAGGACAGACCTTACGATGATACAACACAGAATAGAGAATGTGGAAACTTTTTTCCCTTCTAACTTTGGAATATCTGAGGAGGTTAGCTCAGCATGCGTGTTCTTTTTCAGTAACACTTTCCTGACATCCGTCTCCAGTTACTCACATCCACACCGTCTGTTAGTCACTACTGCACAGCTCAACTCAAGAAATCCTGGGTGAAATACAATTGATGGGATATGAAAACCTTTAGGGAATAGCTCAGTATTTCCGTCAATATGCTCATTCACTTCCTTGCAGAGAGTTTGATTAGAAGACTGACCACTTAAATGTTTTGTGGTAAATATGCAGCTAAAGCTAGCAGCTGGTTAGCTTAGCTTAACATTAAAAACTGGAAACCAGGGGAAATAGCCAATAACCCTAAATCTCGTATCACATAACACTTATCTCTTTTACTAAATGTTTACAAAAACAGAAGTGTAAAAAACAACAACGCTGTCTTTTTTTTTATTAGGGTTTTGTGCTAGACAAGGTCTTGGCCGGGAGCAACAACTTCCTTAAATTCCCTCTAGTTGCCTGGCAAACTCATGCTGACAACAATATGGCCAATAAAGTACGCTGTGTTTATATGATATTGTTAAGTCCTAAAATTAGGAACAGGGAGCTGGAAAAAACTTTTATCAGCCTCCTTGCCTCCAGGAGCTGGACATATCAGGAATGTCTGATAATGACAATAGAGAATCAGCTAATTTCACAGGAGCTATACACTGTTGTTTTTATATGAAAACCACGACTTTTAGATATCTATGTCTGGTTTATGTACGGAATAAACAAAAACTAATAAATAGACTATAAGTAAGGTTTAGAGCTGTTAGTGGAATTTTGCCACCATAGGACAGAACCAGGCTCCTTGTTGCCCCCTATTTCAATTTTGACACTCAACTACTACGGAAAAAAGAAAATCATAAAATATAACAAAGCTTCCTTTGGCCGTTTCTCTGAAAGATTAGTTACATTTACAAATAAATATAAAATGCGTCACGTTAAAAAAATATATATATTTATCGTACATTGGCATGATAGAAGAATATTTTTATGGATACATTGTGCCCAAGCACAGGACTGCAATGATTTCCATCTTACTTATTTATTAAAATATCCTTTGAATGTGATCTCATGTGTGTGTATTTATGTACAATGTGCGGTGAATCACTGTGCATGGGTGTGCTGGACTGGAAGTGTTTCAAGGTCTATAGGCAGCAAAACAAAACCAGTACTTGAGAAGAATTATGGCAGCAGATGAGCAAGCAGCCTCATGTGGACCTCAGATGTTTCAAAGCGGGCTGCTAGAAAAGGAAAATTCCAAAAAACAATAATTCAACAGACACTGCAGCAACGCAGGCAAGGGGAACAACAGGACTGACAGTTGAGTGGGTGAGGACTTCAGCAGACAGGTCACCTCAGATGTGGAGGATGAGGGGCACAGAGAGGTCAGAGCTCTATCGTAACCCTGGGACCATCCACCCTGGGAATAGAAAGATAGATTGTCTTCATTTAAGAACTGGCTCTTCCTGTCGACGCAACAGCCCTCAAGATTGAGAGTCTGAGCACAGCATGGAACTGGCTAACAAGCCAGCATGTAAT
Organism: Ammodytes marinus; assembly: GCF_949987685.1. Classification (NCBI taxonomy): domain Eukaryota; kingdom Metazoa; phylum Chordata; class Actinopteri; order Uranoscopiformes; family Ammodytidae; genus Ammodytes; species Ammodytes marinus. The sequence continues at coordinate 17,870,509 of NC_137219.1, read as the reverse complement.
CACCATGACAATGTTGGCGTTGCTAAGTTGATGTCCAGATCTAGGATAAGATCCCTATATGTTTCGTTCATGATCTGAAGGTAAAGACAGATCATAAAGCTCCATAAAAGATTAAAAATCAAGACAAGAAGGATGGTCTGTCAATCAGTTACATTGAGCCTCAGCTTCACAGAAGACTCTAACATGAGTCAACACAAACCTTGATCCACATTCAAAGGACATAATGTATTTTTTATGCATCAAAGTCTGAGAAGAGACAGCCAAATGTTCTTTTTAAACACACAGGTTTTAGGAGAGTTAGATGAGGAGGTATATATCACTATATATCTGTCTACAGTAAATCCAGCAGATTAGTTAAGCATAAAGACAGGAAGCAGGGGGTAAACAGCTAGTCCGCCTCTGTCCAAAGGTTAAGCTTCACTTTCTAAAGCTCACTGGTTTACACCCTAGGTTAACACAGAATCTCAGCTGGTGTCCAGGCAAACCATGGCGACAACAGGGCTCCAGGAAGTCACTGCTTCCAGCCAAGGAAGGATATGATCCTGCACATGCCCCCCTGTAACGTAGGTTACAGGGTTTGACCCCACTTCCATTCTTTGCGCTAAGCTAACCGCCTCCTGGCTCCAGGCCGCATTTTTAACAGACAGATATGACATAAATCATCTGATCTTATTCTCGAAAAAGCTCTGCAAAAATGTGTTAGCGCAAACTGCAGGTTTTGTATTTACGTTCATCTGTAATTAAAGCTCCTTGGAAGCAGACTGGCAGGGACTTCAATAGCAACGGGTCGCCTGTATTTATTTTACACACCATTTACAAGCAGAAGTCATAAAAAGTTTATGGAATGAACAACATGACATTTATACAGCACACAAATCATCGTCCTATGCATAGAGTGTCTCCTGTAGGTAATAGAGGCGTGTCACTGACAAAACAGTGATTCAAAGCTTCTTGTTATGACTGCAGCTAGAACAGACCATTAGCTCCTGTTTGGTTTCCATCCAGCTAGTCACATACTGTATGTCGTCCTGACAGACATTCCTGTTCTGACTGTCTGCCTTATAGCAAGAGCTCGTCTCCAAACAGCACAGTCAAATGTAAAAATGAAGAGATTAGTGGGTGTGCTTCCCTGAGGTGATGAGCTGTCAGCGGCCTGGGTGGAGTGCTCATTCAATCATACAAACAATACTGTACTCACAGATGCTCTCTGGAGCCAAAGTAAAGAAAATGTTTTCACAAGGCAGCAGCACACCTTAAAAGAGCAAAAATAATGATTGACTCAGATTTGGGGCATTTCTTTAAGACTGTTTGTATTTTAACATCTAGGATTCCCACATGCAACCATTAAAAAAACAGCACTGTGGTTTTTCTACCGTATTTATTCATCACATGGCCTTATCAGGAAAACCCTAAGGGCATAATGAAAGAGCAAATTTGGCACCTAAGATTAGTGTCTATGCTGCCAAAATGAGAAAATGTATTATTGAAATCATTACGGGTTCCATTAAGGCTGCAAAAGGACAGCATGGAATTTCGCCTTGAGATTATATCAATTGAATTCTCCTTTTAAGCAGTTTGATCATCCAAATTACACCTGAATGTTTACACACACATATAGGGTACTAACCATAACTGTATTTATGATATGGACTTATGACTAGCTGGATAACACATTAGTGAATGCCAGTGCTGAGTGGACACTGGCAATATGAACACACGGAACTACATCCACGCTTATTAATGGTAATGGGGTGGCAACATTTTACACCCGCAGGAGTTACCTTTGATTATCTCGATAGTTTACCCAGGGTGCCTCCATATATAACTCTGTCACTCACTATGTTGTAGTGGGTCTAAAGTGGCCCGCTGCCCAGTAGAAAAATGGAAGGAGGTTGAGTTTTATACCATATGCCCTCCTGCAAAACTCCTTAAACTGTGACAGGAAATATTTAGACAACAAGTTCGGCTCTGTTGAAATCATAGGACAGATGGGACCAGACAGAGTTGTGGACAGACAGAAAGAAATTTGGAGAATGTGTTGCTCAACTTAGTCTGCAAAAATATAGTTATTTTTATTAAACCTATTTAATAGACATTATCAGACTTTGTCCTATAAAAAACTATGCCTCTCATGTTTCCTGTTACTCTCTCCTGTCACAAGGAGTATGCAGAAGCACCAACACTGGAGTTAGTGAGTACTTGTACAGCGATTAGTATTTTTCCATAAAGTCCTTTTGAAAAAGCAAACGTATACCAAACCCTTGATCTCTCAGGATGCAAGTAGAAGCAAGTATTTTTGGCTGGTAAATGCCACTTTCAAAACTACATATCCCAGTTTGTAATGCAGGCTTTTGGTTATAAATGTGTAGCCTACTCTAACTACTAGTGATATTTTTTCAGACTATTGAAACCTCCAGAGCTTCGAAAGAGGTGACACAACGGTAAGCACAGGCTGATTTGTTTTCCCTGTGAAGTGGAGTGGTCTTGATGGGCTTGATGGGTACAATTAATGGAGTACCTATATGTCATTTTCTGCATAATCGTCCACTTTCCGTTCTAAAAATCAAATGCCAAGTCAGACAAATCCAGAAGATTTTCTTTGTCAAACGTGATTTATCACTGAGAGGAAATATAGCCCACTTGTACTCCTCCAAGGAGGTCAGGGGTCAGGAGCTGAACACCACCTCTGGAGCATGGTAGAAAGGAGTTGTGTCCCAATTCTTTACTTCTCTAGGATTTATGATGGATGGATGGATGGATGGATGGATGGATGGATGGATGGATGGATGGATGGATGGATGGATGGATGGATGGATGGATGGATGGATGGATGGATGGATGGATGGATGGATGGATGGATGGATGGATGGATGGATGGATGGATGGATGGATACTTTATTCATCCATACAGGGAAATGTAGGCAATATTGTCCCTCAACAAAATTAACAAAATATATTTTCACTTGTATACTTAATGTAACAAATTTGACTTATATATAGTATTGAAATGGTGGATGGCTAGAGTATAGCTCATATCTTATTCTGCAGTACACTCCATCTCAACTGTGACTGGAGTATTCCCAGCAGCGTTCATGGCCACTTAAGTGTTCATGATCATCGTGCCATACGTCATTGGAATAACAGAGCCGTCGCGTTTATTTTCTCGGGCTCCCTCCATTCATCAGGCCCGTGATCCCTGCTACTGCATGAGCCCCTCGCATCACATGTGTTCAACTCAGCACGCTTGTTTCCTCTGAGCTGAGTAATCAAAGCAGTCGATCACACAAATCCAGACGATTCCGACAGTGTTTGGGTCGCAATCAGACTGCAGGAACTCCGGCTCTTGCTGTGGTTTAGACAAATAATAATCCCACGTCAGTCAGATATGTCTGTGCAAACACACATGTGCTGCTTTGAGAAGTCTCCATCTGCCTGACACACACATTAACAGTCTTGCTTCGATTTCCCCTCGTCATTTTTGTTTCTCTAACTCTCTCTGTCGTATGGGCACTGAGCATGCATACAGTAGGCCACAACACATTTGCACGTACACATATGGTGGTAGCAGCAGCAGGGGGGCACCTATTCCCACCTGTTTCCGATTACTCTAATTGGCCAATGAGGTCGAGGAAATGTGTGACAGCTGAATCTAGGCTAGCAAAATTGACCCTGGTGAAAAATGAGTGGAAAACTAGGCAATCGCCAAGGTGAGAGATGCCGTACCAGCATTTGGAGTCAGGTGTTTGCTCTGTTTGTGTGTGTGTGTGGCGATTTGGCGTAGATCGGTTAGTCTAGTCAGTCTACTACTGTGAATCATTCATTTTCTCACTCTCTCTTTAGCCCCCCCCCCACACACACACACACACACACAAACACACACAGAACCCCAGAGGTCTGGCTGATTTGACCAAGTGATGCCAAGTGCGATGCGATGCTGGCTAAATGGAGCACATAGGTGATGAGTCAAGTAACCATCACGCGCCAGGCAGAATCGATCAATCACACTCCAAGAGCTGGTACCGTTGAAGCCTTTCCCAATGAAGCCCTTTCAACACAATTAAAAACAGCTTCAATGGAGTTAATGTGCTCAGTCATTCCCACATAAGGAAATATACAGTGAGGCTATAGAAGCTGCTGTGAAATTTGTGAGGAAGGGAAATGACGAGTGTTGCAGAAAGCCAAAGAGCTTTGTGGTATTCAGACCTGATCCAAGACCCTCATACAATGTTTGACAGTCCTGCATGGCAACCTACCGGGAACTTGGACATTGGAGGTGGACTCATGAATCACTGTGCTGAATTTTATGAATGGGTCTATGTGACTGAAATGTCGAAGTTTTAGAAGACGGACCATGCTACGGTGTGTATGATTCTTGGTATTATGTCTCATTGGGCTTGTAGCAGCTCATTCCCAATATAAACCAGACACAAGAACTGCTGACACACCAAGACACTGCAGTGAGTCACATAAGCGGATGCACACGCAGACACTTATCACGCAAACACATGATCTTTGTTGGTGACAATGGACGGCACCAGACTCCTCAAGTTTGCAATCATCTCTACCTGAGCTCATTCCATAGTGATGAGATCATTGGTGGTTTCCACCGAGGAGGATGACTGAGTGGGCCCTGAGCGGCTCGGCTTTGTTCTAACGGAGTCCCCCTCTGACTGGGATAGATTTGTCTGTCTGGGCCGGCCTCTGCAGGGTCACCTGGGGGTTGTGTAAATACACATGCAACTCTGGGTGGGATGGAAGCTCAAAGGGATTTTTCCATTACTCGCACCGGTGAATGGAGCGTGCCTTGCCAAACGAAACGCATCATCCCTCTACCCAATCGCGAGCCGTTTTGGTAGAATCACTAGGGAGTTGGAGGTTTTCCCTCCGAATCATATTTGTTTTTGATGCGAGCAACCCCCTGATTTCTGTCTCGACACCAACAGCATTGGGTTACTTCCATATGATGTGGTTGTTTGTTGTGATGGTGATTCTTTCCTAGTGATGTCATCTGGAGCAATTTGTAACTCTGATTTTGGAATAAGTATTTTACTGAGTACAGCATCAAACTTGCCAGAAGCAGACCCTAACCGCATTATCTTATGATGATGACCTGCAGTAGAAATGTAAACTTTAGGGTCTTTAATATGTACTTCATCATTTTCAATATTATAATTTATCAATATATCATAATATATCTTTTTCATGAGCGACAAAGGGTGTTTTATAAGAGACAGATTTCTCTCAGTCATGCAATACACTACATTTTGAAGAATCATCTGCAAAACCTACTGTCCATATGAAAAACTTTTTTTTTTTTTAAACGCACATTCTCCATCTTGGCTTCTGTCACATTGAGTCCAACAGCAATATCGCCTCCCTAATGGCTCCCATCAGGAGATAAAACTAAATAAATAATTGTCTCCTTCGCTTTGTTTACCCCATCTGCAACTCTTTGGTGGCAGGCGAGTCGCCAATGCTATCCATCTGACAGCCACATTGACAGGAGTGAATGTTAAAGAATGTCATCAGATTCAATGGACCGGATTCATGAGTTTAGTTGTCGTGCTGTGCATGACCCAAACACAAGCTCTGGAAACTTCTGCCGAAATCTTCACATTTGTTATTTTTATTCTCAGGTTGCTCGTCTCAAGTTGAAGACAAAGCGGTGACAAAAAGATGCAGTTTAAATACATAAATCTGTTTTTCTCTCTCCCCGTAAACCTTTTGGTGTCTCCGTCAACTTATCTTTAAGTCTTTAATACTTTTACTGCACTTAACTAAGCTCTCTGTCGGTTAAGGCCACTGCATAAGCCAGTTGTCCGACATAGTGAGTGCATGACATCATGATGTGTGCCCCCAATTGATTGTCTTGCCTTTTTGCAGCCTGACCCATAACAAGACCCCTGGTTAGCAAAAGGTCATTGGTCATGACCTTAATGTGTTTGGTTTTATCCTGCACAAATACATAGTAACACCAGGGCCAGAGCATAGTCTGTAAAACGACTCCATCAAACTCTGCTGGACTCTATGAGGAGTGAACATCATCCTCCTTTCATGATAAGCATTTGTACAAAGAGGAAGCCGCAAGTTATTATCAAAGACATGTAAAATGTGCTGGCTAAAAGTGTGTTCTGTTTGTGATAGTATCAGTTTATAAGGCCTTGACAGCTCACATAAACTTTGAAACTGTTGTTATTATGATACCAAGCCTGTCATCTAGTGTTGGTGGGTGGGTACTGCAGGAAAAAAATAGTTTTTATAATGAGGAGTGCACATTATGGACACTGTATGGATTTGAGGGCTATATTTCTGGTTTGAGTCTCCCTGTTATGTTCTTTATATGCCAGTCTGGTATGCCCCTTTTTCTGATGTTGCTTAAACTCTTGGAAGTTTCTGCTATGCAGTAGCATTCAGAGGTTATGTAAGGTAATGTGTTATAACAATAACACATGTGAGCACTGTGGGAACTAGCAGGGAGAATAAGCACAAGACTGTGGGGTCGCATATGGACCAAATTTGGGATACCCAAGCATATTTACAGTAACATCATTGTGTCTAAAGATGGGGGTTCTAACCATCTTTGCTGTATCTCTGTAGCTTTTCTCACACTATGGTAAATCAACTTCACTGAATAATTCACTTTATTTTCAAGTAGGGAATTTTGGGACATCTTCTCACAAGTTGTAACCATTTATCACATCCAAATGGAGCCAAGTGTTAAAGGCCCAATTGTGAATAACTTTATCTGAAGTACTTATTTGCTTTTAGTGTTACGACAACTCATGCCCTCAGCTTCATTCCATCTCTGCTTTTGCTTATGAACAAAAAGGCTTTATTGTCCCACGAGGGAAATGAGTTTGGATAAAACATCCAACACATACAAACACTGACATGCCATTAAAACATAAACCATTGAGACAGCATTTATTCATTTGTTCAAAATAAGGCGTAAGTGTAGAGTGAAGCTGACCTCCACAGAGTTCAAAGATCGTGTTTAAGTACAGAGCAAACCTGCAAGCCCTGGTGGAATTACAGTCATTTGTTCACATTTACCTTTGGTAAAAACATCTGCAGCTTTCCATACTCTATGTATGGCATTGTATTTGGGGTAGTGGGGATTCACTAAGGGGTACAAATATTATCCACTGGACATAACTTGTTTTTATTCCTTAATTCACCACATATGGATACTATAAAGATAACATGTTTGTTGTACAATTTAAACCATGCTATGGATTGAACATACTAGGCTAAACTCTTAGAAATAAAATTCATATTTGATGATACCTCAGTAACGTAAACCTGATTAGTCTCCAGGCGATGACTTACATGTGTGTTCCCTCTGCATACTTCTGCAGGTCGGCCTGCATTCCTTTGGCTCAGAGCTTCGTTACGTGGCAGAGGGGTAAGGGGAAGCCTTTTATCTCAATCCCAATGACTTTACAGGGCATTTTCCTCCCCTGTGCCATTGTTACCTCCTTAGTCAGTGAGGTCAAGGGCAAGGACGGTAGAATATCAATATGAGTAAACAAACCAAAAAGTGAGCCATGTGCTGTCAAGCCCATTGGAGCCGTTGAACAAATCTTGCTCTAGGCAGTTTGACACGTCTGCATTTTGTGCCAAAATGGCAACAACAGGGGACACATGTGGAACTGACAAATAAATCCTACTAATTTGCTCGACTGCCAGCTGTACATGAGTTCTTCATCAAACTTTCTAGACCAGTTATCACATGGAGAATGGTATGTTTTATAAGTACAGAAGCTATTTTATTTGTTTTTCTAATGTATAAAACCAAAATATATATGAGATATATATGAGAACATGAATGAGATTTGACAGATATGTTTCCAAAGATGGCAGTTTGACGTTCACATTTTGTCCAAAGATAATACATGCTAACAGGCCTCTATAAAAATGACAATCATTTGTCAGGAAATAGTAGCTGTTGAATAAGGGTACAATTGAAGTTGCATCCAGAGCACATCAATGTGCGTAAAGACTAAAACTATGTCTCATTATCTCTGTTTATATGTTAGCCATAATACAATCTAATTAAACTACAATAAAAAAGCAGTGACTCCAAGAAGCAGGCAAATCAAGCTGTAGGTGGCGCTGCGTATAGAGTGAGATGGCACCTTGATAGTGATTCCCGGCCTGCAGCGATCACAGCCCTCGCCACAGTAGAAGCAGGAGTTCAGGCTGCGAAGAACATCTGAGTTGTATGTTCTTGTTGCTCTTCTCGCTGTGAGACAGGGAAAATAATCATGTGGTTCGAATGATATTGCCGTTTGTTTGTCCAAAAGAAAGCAAATTGTATTTCAGTTTCAGGTTTTTACATCATACTACATTATGAAATTACAGAAGCAATACTCACTAGGTTCATAGTAGTCGTAAACGCGCACCACAGCATCCTGTACACGGGCCACTTTGTAAACTCTGACGATTGGAAGTGTGATGCAAACCTCCGACTCGGTAAGCTGCGAATGGGACCAGAATTGTGATTGATGACATGTACTTAAACACGATATAGATCATTGTGAATTAAAGAATCTAGAGGTGTGAGGGGAGAAGTCAGTGAGAAGTGCAAAAACTATTAAGCAAAATATTTTCCTACATACTGTAGCCTTTTATAAATATCAAAGAACAAAAAAAACATCTTCTCTGATAAGCAAGTGGCCACTTAGCATTAAAATATACTGTATTGCTTCATCTGTGGACCTGATATTATATTATATTATATTGATATTTCTAGACTGAACACAAACTTTTTTATGTAATAAATATATACATTTGACATAAAATATGAGTATTTTGTAATCGTACACCAGAATTATATAGACTTTGAAACTCATTTTGACAATGTGGGAAATAAAGAAAATTTAAATAATTGCCTAAATGTCTCGAATTCAGACCGGGTTCTTTGGCTCCACCCATTGACCAATAAGATTGTGTCAGGTCGTTTTGGTTTCACAAAATGTTTGTACAGCTTAACCTACAACGTCAACTCGTCTTGCCTGGTCAAGAAATTATGTTGTGATGAAACACTTACCGAGTCTAGGTAGAGGATGATTTTCTCAGGCAGTATCTCCACCTGCTTGACAAGCTCTGTGGGCGCATTGGCTCCAGGGGAGAGAGTGAACCCACTGAGCATGCTCACATCCATTATAGCCATGCCTGTACGAGATATCACCTGATTGTTCTTCAATCTGGAAAGGACAAAAGCAACAGGTCACATTGTCTGCGTCCCTTGTTTTACAGGATAGTTTATACGTATGACAACACAGATTCTGATTCTGTCATAATTACAGGCATACTTTAAAACAAATGTTAGAAAGAAAATGGACTTGACATTAAGGGTCTATCTGTGTTTTAGTTCTTACCTGGTGCATATAGACAACAGCATGTGGTCGTGGTCCCTTTCCTCAGTAACATTCACATGTAAGGAGAAACCCTCCTTGTCTGTAGCGTGCTGGGGGTTCTGTGAAAAGGCTTTGCTCTCCAGGTTGTAAAAGACATTCATCTGGGAAGGATTCATGGCGGTGTTTAAAAAAAGGAACATAAAGATGATAAAGTACAAACGCCTGAAGGTCGCAACAAAAACAGTGTCTGCTGCTCTCCTTTCCATGAAGCAAAAATAAAATAAAGATCAAATCTCTCTCTCTCTCTCTTTTTCCTTGTTTGAACATCAAAGGGCACTGAATGACAATAGGTTGAAATCAGGATATGTTACAGAGAGCGGGTCTGGTGGAGGAGAGGAAAGGTTGTAATATTGAACATAGTGAAGAGTTTAAACTTCCATTCAGCCCCTCCTATTCTTCTGAGTGATATTATCAACAGGATGCACTAAACTAAAGACAGGACTTCAAGCTACAGTATGCGCTCCAGATGTTAATTGCCCGGAGTACATTGTCCTCATGCGATGTTTGCATTTAGCTGTTTCGGGTTTAGCATTTACAATACAACACATTGTGCCTCACAACTGCTGCGTTCAATTTACTGTGCTCATGCTCCAGTTGTCAAACGGTTCTTTATATTGAGCTGCACACATAGGAAGTATACAAACCTTCCTGCATTGTAAGTTTAGAGTTGCAGTGTTACCTTTTCCTACCCTAACCCATGGACACGTATAATTCATAGTAGCTAACAGTTAATACATTCAAATAATTAGCTCAGACATGGAAGAACAGTAAAATCGTATAACTGTACCTGAAATATTGCAAATCCTTTTCCTTCCATGTTTATATCTAGGTACAGATCTTTGTCAGCATTAACCTACGACACAAAAGCAGGAAAATAGATGAAGAAAAAACAGAAAAAGCACTGGATGACAGCAGTATAGTCACGTAGCAGAGTCACAGCATCATATAACATATCCAATAAATCCAATCATATATAAATGACACAATAAGCATGGGATTCACCCCAGATCTATTACCTCCCAGCTCTGATACCTCTGGTAGGTGGTGGAGTTTATACGAATCAGTGCCCCAAAGGAAGAATTGTGGGCCGATATATCGAGCGTAAGGTCAATGGAGTTGGCACCACTGAAGGCAGCGTAGTAAGACAAAGCCTGGATGGCAACTACTGTGTCCTGAGGGAGAGAAATGGTACTAGGTCAAAATACAGGAATCCGGATTGTATGTTGTGGGATTCTTCTTTTTCAAATATGGATGCAATCCATTAACAAACTGAATATGTATATTTTATATTTCAAAAGGAAACAGGTCTATGTTGTATTTGCAGCTGCATAGTTAAATTTCAGTTTCAGGTGTGGTGTCACCTGTGTGGTTCTGTAGCCTCCTAGATGGTTCATCTGCTTGCTTAACCATTTCAAGAGTGCGAATGCTTCCACAAAGCTGAGGCGCTTAAAACGAGCCAGCAGCACATAGGAAGCCATCTCGATCATCGCTGAGCGTGTCTGCCAGCCATGTGAGTCCAGGCCAGCTGAGGATGTCCACATGGTGACTCCATCTATGGAGCAAAATCAAAGGCAAGAATTTTCAATATTTGTACACATACAACACATTTACCGTGCTGCACAATTAAAAATTGTCTTTTGGAATGTACTCAGACAAAGTGCTGAAACTTTGTTTATTTTTGTTTGGCTTTTGCTCTTCTTCCAGAAGAATCTGGATCCTAACTTTTAGACTGACAAGAGTCAAGTTTTGTAGATTGGTTTGAAAATGACACCCACTGCTCAACCACAACCATGCTAACAACTGACCAGATGGTGTTAGAAAACAGAAACTACCTACCAACTGCCCAATGAAAGACATCGGAACCACTTGTTGAAACCTTTTTTTAACGAGCAGCAGGTAAAACAATGATTAGTCTGTGTTTAGTAGTCACTATAGCAACATGTTTTTTCTAGTTCCATAATCACTGGTGGTAGAAAACTCCTGTTCGACCTCTCACATGTGGCGTGCAGCAACCTCTTTGCATCAATTATTTTAAAATAATTTTGGAACCCTTGTTTTTTTAGCCACACTCCTGAACATAACACAAGACAACCTTAACATAATTACCTCTGATGTCAGCTCTCCTTCCTAGCTCATCCAGGGCAGTGTCAGCCACAGGACTATTGGCCAGAGCTAGAGCGTAGGCCACCAGACACAGGCTGTAGTTACTGACCCCTCCACTGGACACTTTGTCCTCTAGATACCCCCGGGCCAGGGATACATTCCCTTGGTACGTGTCCTTCACACAGACAAAGGATTTTTAATCAGCCGATGTCTATTTCTCTAACAGAGAATTTACAGACCCCTAACTCACCAAAAAGGTGTCATCATCCAGCAGTGCTATTAGCACATAGGCAGTGAGTGCCACTGGGCCATTGTCCAGTCCTTCCTGCATCTCCGTGTGAATCAACCTGCCCACCTCACGGAACTCTCCCTGGGGCCCCTGGCTTTTCAAGAGCCAAGTCAGGGCACTCATCCGCACACTCTGGTCTATAGACATGTAGGGCTGAGCCTGGAGGAAGCACCTCAGCACGAAGGCCGTCAACCTGGGACCAAAGAAAGGATAAGCAGCGTTAGGCAGAGAAATTGGAAAAATGTAAATCCTCAAAAAAATAGTGTGGTCTCAAAAATGGTAGAAGGTTGCAAAAAAAAAAGAGGGGAGAAGCATATTTTAACCAGGGCAGAGCATGATGAAGTGAAATAGTTCACAACTATCATTACATTGGGGACGTACCATGTGCTACCAGGGCTGGCTGCAAAAGCACTGAATGAACCATCGTCTCGCTGGTAGGACAGCTGAGTCTGGTATCCTAAAAGAAGAGGATATTATTATAATGTGTTAACATTGTACACTGTGCATTAATACTTGTGTTAAGGCTGCTTACCTTCCAGCATGAAGCCCAGAGCCCTGTTCCAGATCTCCTTATTCTCCGGAGTCGACTGGCCCAGGTACTTGAGAACATAAAGGCTTGGCGCAAAGTTGATCATGTTCTGCTCCCCACAACCAAGAGGCACCTCAACCAGTGAATCCAAGTCTTTGATGACCAAGGCCATGATATCGCCTGTGCAAAGCAAAACAGGAGGGAAGGATTTAACTGTTTCACAACAAATCATTTCTTAGTTTTGCGACTAGGTAGCCCAAATGAAGGAATGTACCCTGAATCTTAATATTTCTACCCACCTTTGCCATCATTGTACTATTTAGGGAACTGATATTTGTGTATGTTCTGGTATTAAGAAGCAGCAGTTTAACTAAATCAGAAGTGCTTTCAGGAATACTCATAAAATGTATGTTTCTCTTTAGCAGTTCCAATGTGGCATCCATTGACTTGTATCCCTTTGAAATGTCCACTTGAAAAGTTACAGCACCGATTTACAAGTTGCAAAGTCTGGAAGATCGGAGAGGAAACTATAAAACCAGTCATCACAGGCAGAACGCTACACTGGAGGGAGAATCTCCAACCTGCACACAAACTCACTATCACAACAAGTACAGAAAACCACACAGTTGGCCCCCACTGAGGAAAAATGACGAGGCCTGCCTTTTGTAGCATAACAAATACCAACCATCCCTCAACCTGAATGGAGCCAAGCCAAACAGCCCGACAGCTGTTCAGAATTTGCCCGCCATAAACATTCCTGATTGATGTCCATCATTTCCATTATTCAAAATCCAGTACATTCAATGTTTTTCAGACAGCGCTAAGTTTGATGCGCACACAACCCGTTGCTCTAAACACATTAGCCGAATTCAAGCACTTATTACACATTCCTAATTGACTAAACTGTATACATGAAGGGCACTCAGATGGAACTGACACTGGCACAACGGGGAGGACAAATGGTAGACGTACCAAACGCTGCCACATGGACCCTCTGGCTGCCCGGCAACACATCTGGTGGAAAGGAGTAGGAGACGGATCTGGAACTGTTGTCTTTCACTGGTAACAGCTCCAGGAACAGAGTCTCTGAGATGGACTGTTCAACTCCCCCGGGCTTCAGGAAAATTTAAGTAATTCACGGTTATCATAGGATTTGCCGTATGCCACGCGGCATGGTGCATTCCATGCTGCATCCTTACAGTATGTCTGAATACACTTTATTACAGAGACATGCATAGTCAGCAGCTTCTTGGCTACGGCCCTGCTATTCTCAACCTCACCAAGTTAGACATGACACAGTACATTCATAGATATTATCCAATGTTTCCATCATACCACACCTTCACAAGCACTCTCCAAACAAGGCTGTCGGAGGCCTCCGCAGATACGGCGTCCACCGTTATTTCCATCTCGCCCAGAGCCACAGGCCTTATAGGGAACATCGCTGGGGCGGACATATGACTCCATATGGTGAGTTTTTGGGCATTTATTACCAAGAAATCCCCTCTTTCTGCCAAAACAAACTCAAAGGCCTCGCTCTGTGCTAGCAGCACAATGACCTGTGGAGAGAAACATGTAAAAGAGCACAGGAAATTACTAAAACAAATAATGTAACTCTGTCTGTGCGCCATAACTAAATGTAAGGGACAGATTATTGGAAGATACTTATCAATTATCAGTTAAGAAAAGTAATACTTTAGCAACCATTTTAGCCAGAATACTCTAAGAATTTAGTCCCACCTCTATGTCGTGCTCTAAATGGTTGATGATGTTCGCCTCCAGCACAATCTCCTCGTGTCTAATGAGGTATGATGGCACATCCAGAGACAAGGAAAAATCTTTCGATACGGTCAACTGTGAATGAGAGAACATAAATGAATTGAAACACAAGTTCGACTCAAATTGTTAGCAGTGGATATTACAATTTAAGGGAGGTGGGGTCCTAACAGTAAGTTAGAGCGTTAAAGGGCCTCATACTACTGTAGACATACACTTTTAGTTTAGTCAATGAGATTAGATTTCTTTCAAAGATGTAGCTTTGTCACATTGATATACTGTATAATGGCCATTCTAGCAGTGTGGGTGTCCAGGGATGGTGATATCAGACTGTAAGACCGCCATTTTAGTCTAGATGAAACATCTGGATATGCACAACTTTTTGTGCAGACATTCAGGGTTTCATCTGTGTGTGATCCTGGCACATGGAACACACCTCCATGTCCCTTTCACGATTAATAGTAATACATTTGGGGATCCCATGATGACATGTTCTTCTTCCTTATTGGGTTAAGATTTCAATTGGTCCTTTATGAACAAATACCTGCAAAACTAAATACATTCCCATCAGCCTCAATTGTATTTAGTATTTAGTGCTGAATAGCAAATGCTAGCATGCTACACACTGAACTAAGCTCTTTTATTGTGGGTATATGTTAGCATGCTGAGGTTAGCATGTACTGTAGCTCTGTACCTTAGCTCTGCCTAAGTACAGCCACACAGAGGAACTAACATGGCTTTGGCTTTTTTATTTTTTTAACATAATTATTACCCCCAAAATTATCATCATCTTCAAAAAAATAAAAAATATATAGGGGAGAACGGGGTAAGTAGGCACACTTTTTACTCTAGTGAGAATTGCTCATCACCAAAACATCTGTCAATAGCCATTCCTACATTAAATTGAAGCTTGAGGTGTTGGCTAGAAATGTGTGTCTCTCTTTTTTTCCAACTTATTGTAATGAAGAAGTAATTTACCATCAAAGACACTCTGACACATTGTGACAACCAACCCCATCAAGGGGTCAGTTGTCACACACTATGGGGTTGTTTGTCACAATGTTATCTTAATGGGAAAAATCTTAAAAAGAAGGCAAGGAGGCAGGACCAAATTTGAATGTTTAATTGCATTGTCAAGTTGACAAATAGGCCTACATAACGTTCTGTAGCCTTGGCAGCTGGTCTAGTTTGGGATGCACTGGGTTGTTTTGATTTTGTTGCCCTTTTTTCTTTTGCTTGCTAGCTGCCTTTTCCTGCTCTATTATTTCCTTCTCTGGGGTGTCAGTGAGGATACAGCTTGACAATTTCTTTCGTTATTGGGTTCCTTTTCTGGCTGCAGCCTTGAGATAACATGTGACAACCAACCCCCCAAAAAATTTGACGACCAACCCCAACTTGAATTTCTTGCTAGCATCAAGGCCAACAACCATCTGACAACTAATTAGCTTGCTAACCACAATCTAAACTATAGTTTACCCTTCACACTTTCTGAGGGTAACAAGTGTTTTGTTATAAACCCATTGTGTAAAAGCCTAGAAGAAAAATACTGAGAAGCAAAATATTTGGAATTTGACATGAAAAACACAAAACATCCTCTCACCTGAAATGCAGCAGTCTAACTCCAAGGAAGTCTATGTATGTGACCTCTGATCCCAATTCTGGACCTTTTTTATATCAACATTTCAGAGCTAGCGCGCTCTGGTGGCGAGATATAACGAATGTGACATCCAACCCATGTGACAAATTACCCCGTTCTCCCCTACATATATGTATATATAGTAGTACATCATAATTTTTTGAAAAGGGAAACAAGATATGTGGGAAATACAAGCCCAAAATGACATTTGTATACATCACTTGTACACAAAGGCACGTCCTGAGTTACCTTTTGTGGAACATGAGTGAAACCCAAACCCAGACTGTCTGACATCACCAGTGCAACAGCTCCCAAAGAGGTAACCCCATCCGGCACTGTTATTTTCTCACTTGTCCATGTTTTATCACTGATATAAACAAAAACAAAACATAAAACACATTTCATTTCCCACGGTTTGTTTTATTTGCCCTTAATTATGTGTTTGACTGAATACTGATCCTACATTAAAGTCACCTAGCCACTTCCAGCACATGTAGCCTACCTTTCTTTTCAGCACTTACCTAACAGAAGTGTCTAACCACATCAAGGATTCAGTGGCAACCATCCAATGGCTCCAGTACTTTTTCACCATTAGGGTATCTCCTTCTGCAAACCCCAAAAAGAAGAAATTAGAGGAATCTCTGACTGTACTTAGAATAGGTAGTCAAAAAGTGAAATTGTAGGACCAATCGAGTATAATAAATGGCCACAAGAGGGACTCCTAATAGAAAGTAGATGACTAGGGTAGTGATCTATTAAGTATACCAGTTGTGGGTCCATCAGGCTGCTTTTTCGGATATAGTCTGCCATTGGTCAGTATCCTAATATTGCTTTCCTGTGGTGAGAAAGACACAACAAAAAGATGACAACACTGGTAAATATGTTAAAGTCGCTGCTAAAAACCCAACTAAAAACGGTTCATTTCTGTAGATGCCCGAGGGAGATCTGGCTTTCTAAAAATGGTGTAATCTACCAGACACGATACATGCCGCCAGTGTCTTAAGACCGCCCGGCTTTTTTCATTCATCCTGCATCGATCAATAACCCTCAGGTCCTCCAACCAACACACTAGAGTTACCAACTCAGAAACCTCACATAACAAAGCAGAAAGATAGGTTTCATACAGACTAACAGGTTCAGTGGTCACAAACTGAAGTCTAATACAGTATCTAAATGTGTAAAGGAAGGAAGGGAAATCATTCATTTCCAGCAGATTAAGGATACTTGAATGACTAATCTTAAGAGCATCTAGTCGTCTGACTTCTTAAGGGGCTCACAGAAGTTTCAGGTATTCTTTGTTGCTCTTTTGTCTAAATGTATACACTTTGAAACCGTTAGGGTTTTGGTAAAGGAATTGGGTCATCAAACCTTCTCGTCTTTCAAGTCCTGGTCAGCCTGAGGGGCGTCATGGCGGGTTCCCATTACCGCGATTCCTACCTGGAACTTGGCAACTGCAGCGGTCACACTGAGCGATACTTTCTCACCTGGCTGGGCTTTGTCTTTGCTCCAGTTCACAGATACCTGGGGAAAACCAACACACAAACAATCACAGGGCAATGTCCAGGGGAATAATGCACCCGTTGGAGAAATATTATAGGATATGTTTTAGAATATAATAAATGAAAGTACATGGTTGTGTTGGTCGATGGGTATGTGCGCTGTGTCACTGGCGATTTCTCCGTCAGGGAGCATGCAGTAGACTGTGACAAAGGCCTCAGGGGACCAGGACAGGTGAGGGGTGAGGGAAAAAGAGGGGGAAGTCTCTGTCCCGGCGGCCACCACTTGACCTCTAGAGCTCACCTGGAAGTACAACAATAAAAAAGGAAGCATTTGTTCTTCCTATTTAACCACAGACCTCTTTGAATATTTCAATTAAGGAAGTAAGGTCTATAAGTTCCTAGAAAATATAAATATAAATCTCCAATCTGGGTACCAACACAACACGCATCTACATACAGGCCAGGAAATGGAGTGCATTTGGTTGGAAGAATTGAGTTTGTGATTTCATCACACCAAACAATTATAATCAACTCTGTAGGCTACTCAATAATGTTTGATTTTGTGTAGGCAATCAATTCTAATCATTAACACATCAGAATGTTTTGTTTTCAGAATGAGGAGACCTTTCCCAGATAATGGGAGAAATGGATCACCTTCGCCGCAAAAGATGAGGACACTATCATAATTGATTCTGGATATATTATGGTCAATGGACACAAAGACATGCAAATGTACCTCACTTGGCTCCCATGCTATACTCATTTCCACTTTTATTTTGTAGAAAAAAAAGAAAAAAAGAGCTTAAATTGTTACAAATAAAAGACAACAGAAGAAACACTGCAACTATAAACAGCTAACACAAAACATTTTGGCTTTTAATCTGAAGTACGTGTTCAACTACCCCTTAATGTATCTACATTCGATACTCGCGGTTCTTGGAACATTTTCTACAATCAAGTGTGACTTCTACAAGCTACACACTTTCAGTAAGGTTCTTATGGTCGACATGCAACATGTCATTAATAAAGGTAAGGTTATTTAGTGATGACATATCATTGTTGACCAAACATACCACAAAGTGAAGCTTGGTTGGTTGAAAAGTGCTCTCCACATCTAGTTGAAAAGGCAAACCAATCTGGAAATTAAAAATGAATTATGCGCTAGAGTTTTAATGAACAACATAATTAATGGCTGTTTGCAATATTATGCCTAAGTATTTGTTTCAAGTTACCTGTGCAGGTATTGTGTTCATTGGGGAGATCTGAATATATGAGCCATTAGGAGAGGTGTAGTTATTGTAGACCCTCAGTGTCTCCTCGCTGGAATGGAATCTTGCCTGAATATACACAAGATACAGTAAATGTATGAAGTGTGTTCTCTGTGCTTAGGTGTTTTAATACATACATTAAGGACAGTAAACATCACATGGGGAAATCTGTTTTGGAGTCTTGGGATGTTTGCTCTGACTTAAGTTTATAAATCATGGGGTCATTTTCTTATTGGCAAACGTGTATAAACCTACTGTACTGAAACTACTCGTCTTACATGCACCGAAACTGTTTTTCCCGGAGGACCCACATTCCAGGTCCTGTAAATCAAAATACTAACCCGGATAAAAAGCATCTCTACTTGATCCTGTAATTCAAACTTGATGTTGATGTTCCCGTCCTCAGGCACGGGAAGTGTCAGAGTTGTTGTACGTTCAGCGTCTGTCGTGGATGTCCCCTGAGTGACTTCAATCACAGCAGAATGTTTTAGATCCGATGAGCTGAGCGGCTTTCGGTCATATGTAGTGATCCTTAGCTGTGGAATAGAGGCAGAGGAGGGTTCAGTATTTAACTTGTGGAAATAACTGTTTTAAATGGACAGAATGATAATTATTTCAGAGCCGGCCCGAGGCATAAGCGAACTAAACGGCCGCTTAGGGCCCCCGACTGCCTGGGGGGCCCTTAAAAGAAAAAAAAAAATAATAATTTTAGTTTGTGTGTTTGATATTAACATCATACTATGCAAATGTGAGTTATCATACAAAAAAAGGAATACAATGTTTTGGTCTAGATAATTAATAGCCTAAAAATTTAATCAGTTTATCTGGGAGGAAATCCGAAATTATCTGATCATGTCTCGTTCACATCCATGCACAGTGTGAATTGAGTTTATTTTAAAATAATTGGAAATGGGGCTGCCCTCAGTTGCCCAAGATACAGTAGCTGGACAACAGAGTTCTTCTGCTTCGTTCCTCACACTGCATTTAAATGCATTCACTATATTACAGAGAAATATGTCCCGTAAAAGAAAAAGAGCTCCAAGCCCAACCCATAATATTTTATTTTATATTAATATTTTTATGGAAAATCCATGTGTCCTTCTTCAATAGCTTCTAATTGATTTGACCCAGTGTCTCCAAATTATTTGTTCACACAAAATTTCTCAGATTTAGCCTCTTAATTTTCCTTTCAAAGTGCACCAGATTCATGCATTTCACTTTAAAAAGGTTAAAAAAATCTCCCCCGGACCTCCCTAGGAGGGTCTGAATCTCGGCTGTCTAATATTTTCGCACAGCCACACAGTGGAGGCACTAGCGGAAAACACTGGGTGTGTGAATTATATTTAACAAAGATCTATAGTTTCAGCAGCGCTAACATTGGAGAGGGGCCCCCTAATCATATTTTGCTTAGGGCCCCCTAAAGGCTTGGGCCGGCTCTGAATTATTTACTCACTATGGTAGAGAAGTTTAAAGATGGCTTTAGTGTAGATGGAACATCATGAAACTTGAGCTGGAACGGGTTCCTCAGAAGGTGGACTTCCACTGTTTTGTTCACTTTAAATCCTTGGGTGACAAGGGATGATGTAACAGTGAGGATGATGAAAAGAGTTGGGAGAGGATGTACCTGAGATGCATACTTTATGTAAATCAGCATAATTAAAAAAATATATCTCACCTGTGGAGTTGTCAGAAACATAGGCAGCAATATTTAAACGACCGTCACTGCTGACTGACGTATGCAGGGCTTGAAGTAGATCTTTGCTGAAGTAAAACTGTGTTGACCCGTAGATCTGGAAAAAAAACAACAGTCAAAAGATAACCCATACCGTTTAGCTGTCTGAAAGCTTCGATTCTACTTGTAGTGTCCATT
The DNA here is from genome assembly GCF_949987685.1 of Ammodytes marinus. NCBI lineage: Eukaryota > Metazoa > Chordata > Actinopteri > Uranoscopiformes > Ammodytidae > Ammodytes > Ammodytes marinus. The sequence goes on along the minus strand of NC_137219.1, from coordinate 17,850,117 downwards.
CTTTGTACAAATGAGCTATAGGGACAATCAAACCATACCTCTTTGGTTTGTTTTTGCACGAATGCTTCATTGTGCATATCAGATGCCAGATTGACTGAGACCGTTACTGTTCCCGATACAGGCTGTCCACTGGAGTAACTACAGGGGGGAAAAGTACTACTGTTTTCTTGCTTAACATATGTGTAAATATCATATTATTGATTTGAATTAGCCCATTGAACTCACAGTGCTCTCACTGATCCTGTGATGTCACTTCCCACAAGGACCTGTGGCGGTGTCTTGAGCAGCAATTCAAAGTGAGGACCCTCTGCAACAACAGTCAGTTAAATAACGAGAAAGGCAGTGATTACGTTATCCTACCAACACAACCAAGATTTTATAGCCATGCTAGCAGCTCTGTGAGGCTTGGCTTAGGCACTAACATCAACATGCTAACATTTGCACAATGACAATGCAAACAAGTTGTCCTTTTGAAGGTAGGTTTATCATCTTGTTCACCATCTTGGTTTGGCGTGTTAGCATGCTCACATTTTGCTAGTTGAGACTAAGCAAAATGTACACCTGAGGCTGCTGGGAATGTCCTTAGTTTTGCAGGTATTTGGATCATATAACAAACCCAGTCCAACCATGGACAAATAAGAATTTTGACCAAGCACTAACAGAAAAGTTAGCTAAACACAAAGTAGTTAGAATGTATATTCTAGGTAACTTGGATATCAACCAAATTTCAGGGAATCCATCCAGTAGTTGTTGAGACACTTTATTAGAAGTCTACATGGAAACCATGACGGTGACGCTAGAAGAAAAGTAAAAGAGGATCCCCGAATTAGTATGATTCGTCCAATGGGGACCAATAAAATGTCTAATACGTTCATGGCGTATTTAGGTTTTGATCAAAGTGATGGACTGGCCAACCAACCAACAAACCATCCAAGGTGCCATCCTTCAGAGACACTATCATGGCAAAACTTAACATTGCAATAAACTGATATATCTGTTACCGTCATGCTCCACAATGAATTCTCTCTCTTCATTCACGCCCTGGTAAGGAAAGGAATGAGAGGCAAAATGGGAAGATGCCTTTCTCATATAATTCAAATGGCAGTTCTGTTAAACAGCAAGCAATGCAAATGTAAAACCATTTCTCTTATTTTAAGCCTACTTTCACTGTGGTTGTAATCCCCCATTGTCCAAGAGGAGACGTCCGGGATAAACTCAATTCCTGCAACACAATCCCCAGATTCCCTGTAGACTCCCACCTGTCGACAACGTTCCCACTGGGATCCTGGCATTTGAATACAAGACTGTCAGTCAGACTTCCCACATCACCAGACACTCACACACACACACAATACCTGGCTAAACAGATACACTCAGGCTTTGTTGTTTCACACAGCCGAGTCGTAGACATACCTGTATAGAGATATTCACTCTGCCTTTGTAGGGATGGTTATTTAACTCAACAGACACAATTCTGACTTTGACGGTATCGCCCGGTTGGTAGTGGGATCTGTCCGTTTGAATGAAGGTGAGGACATTCCTGAGGCTGAAGCCAAGGTTGGTGGTGTCGGTGAAAATGAGGCTGTCCCCCCTGTAGCCCCTCACCGTCAAAGTAAAGAGGGAATTCTGGGTTATGGATCCAAGAATCTGAATTGACACATTTTCATTAACACATACATCAGGCTCAACAGGCTTTTCAAACATTTCTGAGTATTACTTTCTCATCCGTGATAAAGGGTTAGGACGAAAGAAGATCATTTTGTACTCACAGGAGGTAGTGTAACAATCCTGGTCAAACCTTAAGAACAAAATGATACTTTAGCGCTCTAAGAAGTCAGTAAATATGTGAATAAACCCTAAATCTTCGTGTAAGTGCAGTGTCACCTCCTTGGAAGTCCTCTGTTTGGGATACGTTGGTGTCGCCATGTGTCACTTCAGCCATCACCCTGCCAGGGTAGTCAGCAAAGACAGTAACAGCCAGTGGGGTGGGTGTCCCAGCATGCAACACCTCTGGAGCTGAGATCATAAACAATGCCCTATAGCAGAACGATGCATATCAGAAAATATGAACTGAGTAGTTAAACAAAAAATTGATTTGATTCTTATTTTATCGATGAATCATGTCGCTCACCCGGATGAATCCTGAGTCAAAACGGGTACAACAGAACACACAACTCCCAAAAACACAACCAACGTCAGGATCCCATCCATGCTTCTGTTTCCGTCCGCTTCACCACACGTTCCACTTTTGGTTCTGAGACCAAACTGACAGCGGCCACTTCATGGAGCTATAGTGACCCGGACATACGATTTACAGAACCCCTCCTCCTGTTGCATCACATGCTCATACACACCAGGGTGAAATCCCCTGTTATCACACATATTCTTTGTCACAAACACACAAAAGGATGATGTGAAGTGGGAGATGTTCAAGCACTCTTTACGCCTTTGCCCCAGGGGGATGCGTCTCATTTGTCCATTCAGGGTCTGACAATTCCCTTGTCTTGTCCAAAGCGCATAGAGACATTTGGGTGTATCTCTATCCATACAGAAATTAAAATAAATCTCAAATGCCAGACGGAATGCAAACCTGCATGCAGTCTGACACTAAACCACCAGGGAGTTTAATTCATGGCATTTTATCTTGACATAAATATGCTCTTTGAATTTATAATGTCTTTGTAATCCTTTTAATATTTTACAAGGCCTCTCTGGAAAAACAAATCCATATCGTCACATTTTCAGCTGCATGGAGAACACGCTGGAGATTTTAATTACCTTTGTGACAACACATCACAGCATGACAGCATAATGGTGGGGTGTCAGTGAGGCTTTATCTTGGGAGAAAATAACCAAAATGCTGTCAACTTTGTTCTAACAAACCCTATTCAAAACAGCCATTACTCCTCTTAGTTTTATACTGAGAAAGGGTAGTCATACATTGTATATGTTTGTTTTGCCCTGTATGCAAACCTGACATGTATATAGAGTTCACACAAAGAGTCTGCATCAAAAAATAGCAGCATGACAGATGAGCAGAGCCGACACTGTGGGACCTCTAAGCAGTAATTAAAATGTTCACCAAGGGACATTTAGGGATAGTAAAAATGTGTATTAACTCTTTCCTGCCAGCAGGTGGTAGTAGAAGCCAGTCAAGAATAACTCACCACTTCAAACCCTGCTTCTTCTAACTCAAATGAGAACCTTGAAAACGTTGAAAAAAGATGTGAACACTTTATTTGGCTTAGTCTTGTACTCTTTTTTCTTGTTGCTTGCAAGGGTCAAATTTCCTCAAGGTTTTCTTTGGAAGTCACTGGGTTACACAATACAAAGACAGTTTCATTCAATTCATAATAATATTTTATTTCTTAGGTATACTTTATTTTCACACTAGTTACATATAAACATGTTTTACAATGGAAATGTGTTTCCAATATTTGGCACGCACAGCTTTGGCAACAAATTCAGCTTTAAACTTGTAGAAAAATGTTTTAATTTATTTCGTTTCTCAGCACCTAGTTGCGGTAGGAGGGTGCTTCTTGTGCATCTGTGACTGTGAGGATGCATACGTGACATTGGGGAGAAGTTGCAACTGGATGTGCAAGCCTGTGTGGGCTTGTATTTGCTTTTGATCAAAGTCCCTGCTGTGACGCACACCCCTGAGCACTGAAACAGCACTGGCACACTTGTGATAACATCGAGGCACTTCTTTGGATTTTTGATCATTGCCACATGCTCAGTTCTTTTCAAAAATAGACATTTGAATTTGACGAAGCTAGCCTGCTGAGCCCTTTATAGAATACAGCAGACTCTGTGTTACATCTGTACTGTATTATTATTACATTCTTACACCAACAAAGTGCTGACAAAAGTGCATATTTACAGAGTGCTAAAAAGGTCCAGGAAAAAAGTGGAATCTTTTCAGAGCATCACAGACATGGTGAAAAGGCAGAACACAGTGGCAGATTGGCAGATAAAACAATGTACAGTTTAAAGACTGATTACAGATTTCATGAAGGACTTGATGTGATACAGTACTTTCGGCCAGTGAAGTACCAGTGTGGAGACATTTACAGCAACTCTACCTGTACATACACCAAATAGGATGCTTTGAAAAAAGATCCAGATATTCTGCATTTATATCGTGACCGAAAAGATAGTCTTATTTTCCTAACATAATACCTAACTTTTTATACAAAATAAAATGTGTTAATCCTTTTTATATTTCTTAGTTGGCCACATTCTCACCTCTACTTTTTTCACTTTTTTTAAGCTGACAGTTACTATATGAAACATGTAAGAATACACACAACAACAAAACATTACTCGGGGGGGGCAATGTTAACGAACAAATACTTACAAAACATAATACTTTGCACCTCGTCATGTTTATAGACTCCATCTGATCAGGGGATATGTTCTAACAATTGAATGTTAAAGTATTTATTTAAAGAGTTCATCCAGTGTTCTAACACATCTGCTTGGCTGTAAATTTGATTGTATGTAATCATAATGCATGCATGCTTCACTCATGATACTGGATCGTATGCAATAACAGTACTAATAAAAAGTTATAAAAACTGTAAGTAGTATGTGTAATGCAACAACAATTAACACACTCATTTTACTGCCTGAGCCAGGATCTGTTAAGTCACATGTATAACTTATAGAAACCATAATGTAAAGCAGCTGTTGTTCATCTCAGCTTATGTCTTTTGGTTAGGTAGTGTTTTTGCTATTGTTGCTGTCGTTTCTATCATAACCAACACTTTTCACGAGAAATATTATGTTGATGTCAACACTTTTTTTGCTCACAGAAAGACCTCAGTTCCTTCAGTTTTCTAGACGCCTAACAAATGCACAGTATGGTACTCGGGGAACGATCATTATAAAACAGCCTATAATGTTTCCTTTGAAGAGTCCTTAAGTAAGCACTATGGTGGGATTGTCTGTCAGTACCTCCGGCAGTCACATCTCAAAGTGACGGTAGATGCTCTCAACGTGACTAAGGACCCTTTGCCAGTCAGGACCTCCTGCTCTCAGCATCTCCTCAACAGTCTGTGGATCCAGGATTCCAAATAAGTAAATATACTCCAAATTTACCTAAATAATTAACCTTTTCTGCATAGAAAAGGCAAATGAGGCTTTACTGTAAAATGTGTTTTATTAATAAAGAGTCATGCGGGCTTACCAGGGTTTGTGCGATCCCAACCGTCTCTCCTGTTTTGAATGCCAGACTGAGATTCTCCTTCTACCAAAAAAAGAAAAAAGGTGAACCAATCAAATAAGTTAACCACCATAAAGCACTTTGCCCCATCTATTAAATCAGGCACTTGGCACAGTTCCTACCTTGTTATCTGGAGTAAGTGTGCTGTAAGGGATGTGTGAGGGGAGGTATGTGTGGTACATGGCACAGAAAGCGAGACCATCGGACCAGCTGCTGCTGAAGTTGGTGATGTCAATATTCTGCATAGAGAGAGAAGACCCAGGGAAGATTACGGTATCACAAAAGAACTAGGGTTTTAAACAGTCAACTGTAACTCCAGCTGTAACAAAACTCTTTGCAGCAGGCCTTTTTTCACAGGAGAAGTTTTGACATGTAATAGCAGGAAAAGCACAAGTGTAAAAAAACAAATAGCATTGAAGAAATTAAACACCTCTTCAAGTCATGGGGGAAAGTCCGGCACCTCTCGATATCAGATAAGCAATAAAACACGCACAATACTTGCTATTAATCATAACGCCTACATAAAAGTCAGGACAAGTCAAGTCAACATTATTGTACATTTCTGCAATATGTGCAAGGCATACAGAGGAATCAAAAAATAAGTTTTGTTTCCGACCCACGGTGCCAAAAAATCCAAAAAGGTTAAAAAGAGTCTGTGCCCTTCGTTGCTGCCGTCAGCTGACATTACAGTTGACGATCTTGTATAGTTCTGTTGCAAATGATGTAACAATTGCGTCTAATCTTTAAAGGCTCCTCATGCATCTCATTACCAAATGTACTATGTGCACACACTATCAACTTAATTTATTATTTGATAACTCTTTAAAGCGATTGTTTAAATGACTCCACCCTGACTGAACCACATCAAACTGAGGCTGTCAAACATTATCATAATCAATAAAACATTAGCCGTTTGAGAAATAAATGACATTTAATGCATTATAATTTTGGTTTTTAAGACCAGAGTACATTTACATAGAAAAAAAAACTTTTACAAAATCAATGTAAACCAAAGCACATCTCGGATCACCTTGTAGCCTTGTGTTCTGCTCTGACACCAGCGGAGCAGCGAGTTTCTCTTGGAGCCTCCATGGCGACGCAGTAGCAGATTGAAACCATCCTGGGACCTGACAACAACAATATAAACTGCTGAGGGGCATTTTGGTTGAAAAGCCACAAGACTTTGTTATTAGTTGAGCTTTTGTGGAGAAAATTGTCAAATAGATGACTCTGTTATTGGAAAGAAAAACCTAATTAACGCATTGATTTAGGTGAGACAGGTGGTCTGGCCCCAATATGGAGCTTTATGAGTTTGCAAGATGAAGGTACTTGGGTCAAGACAAGTAATTTCGATTTACACGGAAGGCAGCAATTACGTCGGTCTCTTGAACACAATCGTTTGTCAGTGTGTGTGTGTGTGTGTGTGTGTGTGTGTGTGTGTGTGTGTGTGTGTGTGTGTGTGTGTGTGTGTGTGTCTGTACTCACTTGATGGGTGGCAGCTCAGTAAGGGAAGTGTTGTACTTGTTTAGGGACTCCTCACGTTTTCCTGGGGAACCCAAGCAACCATACAGCATGCTGTCATTATGAACAATCCAAGCAGTGGGGGGGAGATAAGTGTTCTAGCTACACTGCTCTTCAACATGTTAACCTCAACATGTTTAAAGCTAGATTCAGTGATTTTCAGCCTTGGGGCAGTAGAAAAATCTGTAACGGAACGTCGACATTAATTGCATAAAATAGAATACTAATTAGCAAGCAAAAGCCCATGCTCACATTCTTTATACTGTGTATACTTTGTGCATGTGGTGTTTGGGGATGACTTCAGTTGGTTATTCTGAGCTTTTTATGCTGAGAACAACCTAGAAACAATGCCATACGTGCAGTGAGAGTACAGCTTTAAAAAGGTGCCCTTTGGAGATTTCTTGTGAGAATACACGAGTTGTTAACATTCATTGTTTCCTTGAAATTGCACAAATGTTGAATGCACTCCTTTTCGTACATAACATTTGTAAAGACTATTTCTTTTAAACCCTGTATTGTTTACATTCAGGTTTAGTTACAAGAAGTCTTCTTCTTTACTTCCTTTGGTGGTTCATTGCTACATTTATTGACCTGTTGCCCCCATCAATCAAAATATTTTGTAAAAAAAAATAATAAAGAAAACTCCACAGTGTACCTCGGACAATTTTAGGAAAAAACTGGTAAATTGAAAAAATTAAAAAAAACTGCTGAAGTACCTCACCTGTATCAGTGTTTAGCCTGCTCTCTTGCCAATCCAGACCTCTTCTGCCTTTTAATGGCCCCGAATTCTTTAAAACAAACAAGATGCATTCAAAGTCAGTCAAAATCATTACACCAACAGCAAACCATGGATTTTTCTGGGTTAGTAACCAAACCTTAATGAAAGTTTTTCTTCAAGATAAGGTCTCACACCTTGTTTGTAGTTCCAAGCGTTGATGCAGCATTGGACTGGGAAGTCCCATTCTGAGTGGTGTGTGAGTCTGACGGGGATGGTAATCTTGACAGGCTTCTGTAACATCACAGCACATAGTTAGGAAAACAGACTCGACAAAACCAGACTGATATATTTTGGTGGCGTTGTTTAACAGGACAGCTGTTCCACTTGGCTCCAGCTGTATGTACATTTAGATGTTCAAACTGTCCTGAATCACTTGATCGATTTTCCGGGACGAAATTTGGTGACTGGTATCCATTTGTGACAGCTACGTCAGACAAAAAATGTGGAAGACTTTGTTTTGGGACCGCTGATTCTGTTGCAGAAATACTCCATGTTTTTGTTTACCCCAAAACTGCTCAACTCACCTTGACCTCTCTGTGGTAAGCGTTCTTCGCGTCTCACTGGATCTCACCTCCTCTCCGCCCCTCTCCTCATTGGTCACATTTCTTAGGTATCGCTTGGCCACACCTTTACAGTCTGTCCTGGCCTCCTCGCTCGCATCATTCTTCGTCATTTCATTCTGACGCCCACTCCCTGTCTCTTCTCGCCCCAGCCTCTCCCTGCCCCTGTGGGTCCCTTCTTTGCTTACAGAGCTGTTGGTTGCTTCTCCATTGGGTCTCTCTGGTTCCTGACATGGAACGTGGCTGATAGTAGCCAGTCTCTGCCTGCTTTCCTGTAACTCCGCTCTCAGGGTGACCAGTTGCGTGTCAGCCTCCTTCTGTCTCTGCTGGGCAGCAGCCAGCTCCCTCTCCACATCCTTGTGCGCCGTTCGGAGCGCAGTCAGCTCTTCTTCTGCCTCGGCTCTCAGACGGTCTGCCACGGACACCGCCACCTGCAGATCAGCCTGGAACTGCAGCCATTCCCCACGCTCAGTCTGGGAAAAGGGATACAATAGGGAGCGATTTTGTGAAGAACCATATTATTCCAACCAATTGATTATGCTTTATATGATAACATCAATTATTATTATGGTTTTCACAACAAATGTACAGTTTTTTTACGAATATACGAGATTCATGGTAACAACTCTTTACAGAAGTAAAGCTTACGGGAATGTCATCAGTTTTGCATGCATTTGGTATTAGAAACACATTTTTAACCTGCTAATAGGGTTAGGTGTAAGGTAAAAGGTAACATATTATTATTATTATTATTATTATCATATTGTTTTCAGGTTCAAAATTGTAATTTAGGTCCGTACTAGAAACTGTTTTTATGGTGTAGTGTCCACAAAAAAAAAAAACTTTATAATTCTCACAGTGCCATTGCTAAAACTCCTCTTTTCATCCACTGTCTGAAACACTCCGTTTTAGTGTCTTTAAGCCCCGCCTTCCAAAAAGCCTGCTCTGATTGGCCAGACCCAAATGGGGCCACAGTTGACGAAATCTCAATAATGCAGAGTGCCAGGGGTTTGCTTATCACAGGTGGCGGTAGTACTAAATTATGTTGGGCGTGGCTTCTCCCATTGTGACATCCTAACAGGTATAAAATTTGAAAGGAACACAGGTTTTCAGAAAGGACGGGGTGGAAACAAAGTGAGGGTTCTTTTCCTCACACTTTGGGAGTTTCTACAAACCAAGGACGATTGTTAATGTTTAAAAACCATGAACATTTTTGCATGATAGGTGACCTTTAAAGGATCACCTACAGCAATACAATTCATTATTGTGAGCCGCTAGCGTGGCTAACAAACACAATACATTCAAATGCTGTTTATCACAGTACAAACAGGAGTAGCATGCTCCTACACTTAGACAAGCATTATTGTCCTAATAACTTAATACAAAGCATACACACGAGTAAAACAGGCTATTTAAAAACCAAACTGGATATGGCTGCCAAGTGCTAAAATAAAGATAGCTGAACCCTCAAGCAATCAACATTTGGCCCTTAGTACGAAACTAATAGTTTAACTGAGCCGAGTGGCAAGTCCCTGCAAGCAGAGTGGTTAAGCTGGCAAGTCAACCATAATGAGGCACTGTGAAAAGTTTATGCTCAAGCGGTTACTCATAACATACTTCATTTTTATTCATTCATTCATTTATTTATTACGGCTCACGGCCATAGCACATGGCATGGAGCACACAATTCAACTGAAATCATTACAAAACAAAACAATGGTGCACGGCAAGGAAAAACAAAACAAAACAAAACAAAAACATCACTTAAACAATGGCAAAACATTTCTCAAAAAGGCACCTGTTTTAACAATAACCCCTGGCCTACTTGCCCTCAAAAGTGAAATCAGTTTGGTCATGGATGGAAAATAAACATAATAATTTGGCAGATACTTTTTTCTAAAATACATTACATCCACATTTTTACACTCAAAAAGTACATGGTATTCATCTCCAACACAATTAGCATCACAAAGGTTGCATATTCTTTGATTTCTTTCCAGCCCTTTGTATCTTCCTGTGACTTTAGGTATGCGGGTGTTATTGGTTCTAAAATTGCAGATGGCCTGTCTGGACTTTTGATTTTCATACAATAGATATTTTTCTAGTTTAAACTCTTGTTTAAATTCTATGTATAAGTCACAGGAAGTCATGCTTGTAAGCTCGCTCTGCCATTTCTGAATGAATTGATCTTTTAACCTCCGCTCAACAGTTCTTTTCAGCCAGTTAATGTTGTTGTATTTTTGTGTTATCCAGATGTATGACAACCCGCAGTCATCCAGTATCTGTTTCACCTGTGATACCCAGGGTGATGCATACACACCGCTGCTATGCAGGCTGTGTAGCTGATTGTACATGATTTTACTAAGTTTACTGTCTTTACTTTCTAACAGTCTCCCCCAATAACCAATTATTCTTTTTTTAACTGTAACACAGAGTGGGTACCGTCCAAGTTCCCCATACACCATATTACTGCAGGTTGTCATTTTTACTTTTAAGATGTACTTTAGAAATTTGAGATGTAGTTTTTCTAACAGATGTAGTTTTTCAAACCCCCACACTTCACATGCATACAACATAACTGGAGTAACCAATTTGTCAAAAAGGTCCAGAGTGACATCTACAGCAAGCTGAAGCTTTCTGCATTTGTTGAGTAAAGCAAACATTGCGCGCAATGCTTGCTTATGCAGTTCCTCAACAGCAGTTTTAAATGAGCCATTATAACTCATGATGACACCAAGATATCTAAAACAATGTACTGTCTCTAGACTTTGACCATTGCACACAAACTGTAGTTTACTAGTATCCGCTCTCCTAAATCCAAAAACTGTAACTTTAGTTTTATCGCTATTAACTTTTAGTTTCCATTTCTCACAGAAGTCACACATATGATTTATAGCTTTCTGTAACCCTCTCTTAGTTGTAGACAAGATAATAGTATCGTCAGCGTACATCAGTGCCATTAGTTGTATAAAATTGTCTAACACAGCATCATCAAAAGTAATGGGCTCACAACCTTTTTGTAATAAATAATCCTCTAGGTCGTTAATGAAGAGGGCAAACAGCAGTGGTGATAAGTTTTCACCCTGTCTAACTCCTGTTAAACTTGCAAAAAACTCAGATTTAGCGCCATTAACATATACACATGATTTTATATTTTTATACATATTGATAACTACATTAAGGAATTTACCCTGAATACCTATTTGTAAGAGCTTATGCCAGAGTGCATCTCTCCAGACTGTGTCAAATGCCTTACTGTAATCAATGAAACAGCAAAATAAACTTTTCTTTTTAAAGCAGTACAAATCAATAATTTGTTTTAGTAAAAATATATGATCAACGGTCGAGTAGTTCTTTCTGAATCCTGCCTGGTTCTCCTTCAGGATAGAATTCTCTTCACAAAATGTACATAGCCTTTCATTCAATACATTTGTAAATAATTTACCTAAACAACTCAAAAGTGTGATTCCTCTATAATTATCACAGTCGCTCATATCCCCTTTCTTTTTATATATGGGCACGATTAGACCAAGCACCCAGTCCTCGGGAATAACACCTGAGTCCAAGATCTTATTAAACAAGAGGACATATAAAGGCATAAAAATAGTTGAGGTGCTTTTAATATATTCGTTCAGCACTGTATCTATGCCTGCAGCTTTTCCTGGTTTTAATTTTCGAATAGCCTCATTAATTTCTTGCTCTGTGAAAGACACATTCAGAACACTACTGTCTATTAAATGTCCGTCACTTTCAAGTTCTTGGAGCTCATCTGTAGGTGTATCCCCATCAGATAAGTTTTTAAAGTGCTCATGGAATTCCTCAGCTGAAATTGGACAAACGCTTTTGATTTTACTAGAATCATTCAGCTTCTTCCAGTAAAGCTTTGGATTCTCAGATTTCATGCTCATTAACTCGTCACTGAGTTTCTTCCTATGGGCCCTCTGAGCTTTGTGCAACACTCTCCTATACTCTTTACTTTTTTCCCTTAAACATTCAGCATTAGCCACACTTCTATGCTTCTCAAGCATTCTTTTAACTTTCCTATATTCTTGTCTTTTTTCTCTACACTCACGGTTAAACCATGCTGCTTTTTTACCAGGCTTAAGGTTTTTTTTCTGCTTTTGTGTTTTTGGGAATGTAGTCATCGCACTTTTTGTCATAATATCACAAACACACTTCGTTATTTCATTTACTGACATGCTGTCTACATTACACAACAAATTATTGACCTTGTCAGAGTCTATGTTTGTTGTAAACTCAATTTCTTTTTCTTTCTCCCATTTACCAATTCGTTTTTCAGCTATTGTATCTGTGAGCCTTGGCTGGTCCCTTACTGGTGTATTTGCCCTGCAATATTCCCCTCCCTGATTTACCTCCAAGATGACTTCGACAAGGCAGTGCTTATCAGAAAATAAGGGGTCAAAAGAATGTACACATAATTGTTTTACCTTGCTTAAAACAAATGGCACCCCTATCATGTAATCAATTACACTATTGTCAACAGTTGTTGCATTACCAATGTGTTTGTCATCACCACATCTACCGTTTAATATACACATTGAAAGATTTTTACACATTTCTAGCAGTGCTTTACCATAATTGCCAAAATCTATATGTTTATCAAGGGATTTTCTTTTTAGTGGTATATTAAACATTTCTAGTTGCTCCACTGTGCTTAATTCACATCCAATATTTACATCGGGACTCTTGCCATCACTCTCTATTGGGCATACATCAAAATCATCTCTTTCTTGGGTATGGGCATTCATATCACCACAGATTAGAACGTGGTGATTTTCAATACCGATGTCAAGAATAATCTGTGCTAATTCATCAAACATTCCCACATTGGAGTATCTGGTGTTATAGGGAGGAATGTAGATTGACAGGATAAACAGGTCTTTATCATAATCCAGCAAATTTCTATTTATTTTAAGGCATACACATAAATCACTTTGTATAGTTTTTTGCACACACGCTTTTGCAATTGTCTTGCTCACGGCAAGTATCACTCCTCCTGATCGCCAGTTTGTCAACCTATGTCGGTTGCTGATAAACATTTGGAAACCTATATCTTTAAATTTTTCAAGCAGGTCAGGTGAATCTATATCGTCTGTTTTTGTCTCGCTGAAACAGAGGACATCATTCAAACAAACATACTGTAAAAATATAAGAAAACAAGGCAGAAAAATGGACTGAAGCCACATGTCTGGAGCAGGACCCAAGGTTGCCTTATTAAACTTTTTTTTGTAACCAACAAACTGTGGCTACATCTCAAATAAGGGTTTTGTTCTTGTTATCCTACCTATTACATAACCCAGCAGAATGGTTGGATGAATACCATGCTTGGTCAGACTCAGGTTTCATATCTCTGAGGATGATTGAAGTAGAAGAACATTGCCTCGTACATGCATGTACACGTGCATCAAGAGACGCATTCAGAACCAACGAAGCCAGACGGTAAACGATACCAGACTATTAAAAAAAAAAAAAAAAGTTAAAGTTAAGCAACCATCATTATAAAACGAGACAAGGAATGAAAAAAGGAGGAAAAGAACGATAAAAAGTGGTCAAAATCGTGCACGGATTTAATACAGACTGTGGAGAAATGTGAGCCACAGAGATGTAAGGAAACGCCGAGGGGCTGGGAAGTTTTGTAATTAGATGAAGAATGGATGGAGATGTGGGAGGAGGAGGCCATATCCAAGCCAAGTAGCTCCCTCGTCTGACCAGTGTCTCAAGACCACAGCTGGACCTGATTACACTGGACAAACAGACACAGGCACACACAGACACATACACACAAGCGCACACACACACATCTCATATTCCCTTCTTCTCTCCCACACATACACCTCCCTTATTCATTTACCTCACCACCAAAACCACATTGTTAAGTTTTCTCACACAAGTCTCCAAATTCAGGGTCAGTCGGAGCGCTATTTTCCTGGCAACGTAAGCCAATAGATCTCTGCTTGGGAGAGGTTCTATATTAAGTCATTCTGAAACTCCCCCTTAGACTTGAAGGAGCTTGTCTTCACAGAGTCTTTGTTATCAGGACGTGGACAGTCCAACTGGAGCATGTCTGTTTAAGGAAACAGGAAGGGGCGCTCCTCAGTTCAGAATGAGATAAGGGTGACACACACACACACACACACACACACACACACACACACACACACACACACACACACACACACACACACACACACACACAAACACATTTATACTCCCCCAAGAGCCGACCTAGTGCCCCACTGCAAGACCAGATGTGGTATCCAGCATTCACACATACACTTGCCTATACTCTTGATGCAGATCTGAGTTCCTGTCAATTCCTGGAAGGGGTCCAGCGTTGGAGATTGAGTCAGACATGTGAGAGTGTGTGTTGTGTGTGTTCCAACCATCTGTCCCTGGTTCACCTCCACACCCAGTCTCTGAAACATACTTGGGGAAACGTAATGGCTCATCTCCCCAATTTTCCATAGCATGTGGTGTGTGTTAAAAAAACCCGATTGAAAACACCGTTAACACCCATAAAGCAGCATTTCACTCCCTCTTCAACAGTCAAACACACACACACATAGAAAATGGCAAAAAACCCCACCCCCATACAGAACCGACATGTTGCACGAAAAAAGTCCCAACTGCCATTTACTCTGCACTAGAAAGTTGGACACAGCACATGCACACACAACCCCCCTCCCTCAACTCTCCCAAACACACTCAATCTTAATTCTACATGTGAGCAGCCTCCCTGGCCTCCAGAATCAGGGACTTTCTCTTTTTTTTGGGTTGCTGGGGCAGCCTAGCGAGGAGAAAAGAGAGCCGAGGGAACCTTCCTTTAAATCTTCAGCAGCATTCACCTGGAACTGATTCCAAAGCAGGACTTTGAGATCGAACACATCTCCGAGAGGAACCTCAAAATCGGACCAGCCGCCCCCACACACAAACACACCACACACATCCCAGCCATGAATGGAGTGTTTTCATTTTTGTTGGTTAAGACAATTGAAGACCGGTGGAGGACATAAGCTCAGACAGATGGTACATCGGCTCACATCCTTAGTAGTTTTGATGCACATGGGATAACCAAGAGTCTGTTTTCATAATTCAGTTTAGCTTTAGTGCACCGGATATACATTATGAATGTGGATAGACAGGAGAAAGAATTTGGGAAAGCGGGAATGAAGACAGATAAGGAGGCGCGGAGCAGAGGCTTAGCTGATACAATGTGAAACGGAAGAATAACGGCCTCTTAAATTACATGTGAAGAAAACAAGGAGGTCAGAGCTAAAGAAAAATAGCTTATGCAGCTTTGGGTCAGATGAAAAGATGGATTGAAGTAAAAAAGGACAAGGAGTTGAGTGAGTGGGATAGAGAAAGAGCGAAGAGGAGAAAACAGAGAGAGAGAGAGAGAGAGAGAGAGAGAGAGAGTGGAAGGGAGGGATGAGATGGAAAGGAGCATTGCAGCAAAGGTTCGGAGGGTAATGGCTTAAAGTTCTTGTGCTGAGGGAGGAGTGGTCAGCTCTCTGATGGAGAAAGAATGAGGGAATGACGAAAAGGCAGAGAGGCACAGCAAGGGAAGGGAAGGGATGGGAGGGGGCTTCCCTACAAAGCTATAAAAAAAATTGCGCTCGCCAAGACCTTCAATACATCTGTACGGGCTTGTGAGTCTTTTGTCTCACGTGCAGCACACACACACACGAAAACACATGGCCAGTCAGTCACTGTGAGCTGAAGCCCTCTCCCCCCCCCTCCCCTCCCCTCCCTTCCACCTCACCACACAGCACAAAACAAAACAAGTCTTGTCTCCTGAACAGCCGAATGTGAACCCCCTCCTCCGCACTGCACTCCCCTTCTCCTGCTCTCCACACAACGGCTCCCAGGACAGGCAGAGCAGACGGGAGAGGGTTCATGAAGTCGAGCCTTCGCGAGCTTATATCGTCCTACCGAGGGCCAGTATAAACACAGCTCTAGATACATGGGCGACCTCTCAGTGCTATACCGCAGTCTCCCTGAGGTTTAGCTGGGCCTGCTCAAGTCTTATATTTCCAGGTTATTTCCAGGGAAAGTGAAGGAGAGAGAGAGGGAGGGAGGAAAGACGGGAGGGCACAGTGATTGAATATCAAGCAGAGAAAGAGGTGAGACCCAAGCAGAGTGTGGGTTGGATGGAGCTGGAGTACACGACTGGCATGTGTGTCATATTGGAACTTCCTTGCAATATAACGAAATTAAAGTAATTACTGATTCTAAGAAAAATATAAAAAAGTTTTAATTAGTTTGGACACTGACAGAGGGAAGAATATAGAAGAAAAAAGACATGGGGTTGAGGGAGACATACAGAAGATCATATTCCAGCTGTTGTAATCTGTGGCAGATCTAGAGGAAGCAGGGAGCCTCTGGGCTAAAGTCCTCATAAGGGCGGGTCAGGAATCGGAACGAACGGCTGACAGGAAATTACGGCAGCATATCACCATCCTCATAAACCCATGAGCAATGGGACTGAAGAATGCTTGCAGAATTTTTAATCTTATTGTGAATGATTTATTCAACGTTTGCTTTGGAACCCCAACAATGGGCCCATGCAAAACAGCTGCTCGGTCCCTAGAGGCCAATCGTGTTCAGCTGTGGTCCAAGGAAGAGGAATACATATAAGTTCACTTCACAATCTGTAAGAATGAAGGCAACTGGTGGCCTGTTAACACCTTTCAAAAGAAGCCACAAACAGTATGCAACTATTTCGGATCAACTCGTCGAGTATGAGCCACAAGAAACGTAAAGAGAAGATGATCTCAACAGTTCTCCTCTTACGGGCCTCTCAAGAGAAGCAGAGGACAGGAAGACCTCAATTAGCAAAGCCGCAGCTCCCAGCGGGGCCCATCCGAAGGCCTATCGTGAGGTGGGGAGGGTTCAAGGGTGTTTTGGAGTTATCTTCTCCATGCCATGAAAGATCACAAGCACCGCCCTGAAGTAGTATTAAAATGGTGTATTTTGAGTGCCTGACTTCCTGTTTACATGGCAGGCTACTCATCCACTCTAGCTTTTCTAGTGTGTTGGCCTAGGAAAACATACACTGAAGTGGGAAGAGCGAATGAAACTTTGAAATGAATACTTATATACTTTAAAGTAGCCTGTAACCTCAGAGAGTAATGCTTCCTGGCTACATAATGCTTGTTACAATAGCTAGCGATGCTAACGTTTGTAGCTTACGTTAAAGCAGGTAAACACACGGTTTCATCCACGAGCATGACCTTTTCTCTTGTATTTTGCTTTTAAAATAGCTGAACCAAACATAAACTTTTTAGCACATCTCACCTGCAAAGTAGTCTTCAAAGTCTTCACTTCTGCCAGTAGATGCTTCAGTATCTCTGGGGGGGAGGAGGATACAGAAATATCAGAAGACATGCTATGCATATCAAATACAGAAAGAAAAAAGTCCCTTCTGTAAAGGGGAAAATGTTAGGTCCACAACGAATGGAAAGTTTCATTGCTTAAAACAAAAGTTCTGCAGGCCAGGCTACTATTTATCTGCAGTATTTAAAGTATATTCAGGAAAGGAAATGTAAGACTAGTACTGCTATGTCAGAACTCGACTCTTGCCTGGTGAGTTTGTTGCAGCGTCCTCAGTAGCAGAGAGACCCAGTGTTGTCCTACACTCGTCCAGCAGCTTCTCCAGCTCCTCACCCTGGCTGTCCCCAGCTTCCTGAGCGTTCACTAAAGACTGACTCAGACCACTGTCCCTTTCTCTCCAGTTCTTCCCTGAAGAGCCATCCATCACCAGAGGCGAGGCACTCCATGGGGAAGAGGGGCTCTTTGTCGGGCTGACTGCCACAGTCTTCCCCTGGGAGACCGGAGTCCGTGGTGTGGAGGTATTGGAAGGAGGACCCCCGTTTCTCCCCAAGGAAGCTTGTCTATTAACCACAGTACTTCCATTCTTGCCGTGCACAGGGCTGAGTCCAGGGCCGACAGTGGAGCTATTGGAGCGGACAGGCGTGTGTGGCCGTCGATCTCGAGGGGGACTGGACGTGGAGCTGCTGCAGCGGGCTTTCTTCACGCTGGCTGTGAGGACCGGGACCGGAGGGGGAGATGAAACCGGGGCTGCCAGGGAAGGTTGAGGCGAGGTAGGGGAAGCAAGCCGGGGGACACCGGGAAACGAAGGAGGCCCATCGCCCTGTGGAGATGCAGGTGGAGTGTGGAAACTATCCGCCTGGGACACTAAGGAGAAAGCAACGACAGAATTCATATGAAACAAGAAAATGGAAAATTCCTATGCTTAAAACACTCCTCAAGACATTATGTTCACACATTTATATTCACGATTCGATGATCTATTAGTTCAGTAGATCAACTGCTAAACAACAGATGTAGCGTAATACACTCATTTCAAAGCAAGCTTGTTGAAGTTGCACACTGGATTGTGATTGGCTTTCAAACCAGCTGTGACGTCACAAGGTCACGTGTTATGAACTAAGGGGTTTAACGTGAACACAGGGAAACTTTCCCCCCTTTCTGAAGATGGATGTGAGAACAGCTTCCTGTGTCTTCAGATAAATAATTCTGAACAGTGAAGGTTAAAAAAAACTATGTGATTTTTTTGTTTTGGGGGGGGGGGGGGGGTTAAAGATATGAAGAGAAATTAAGTATGATAGACACAACAAAACAGATAGAATTGAACTGACCGAGCAGCTGAATCATGGACAGAAAGAAGTGGTTTAAACGGTCACTAGTTTGGCATGTGGACACTGAAAACCCCATTCAGTGAGGTGACTAGACCAGCAAGGCCCTCATTAGCCAGCAATCCTCCAGGCCAGGCCATGCCCCATAAGATGAATGCTTTAATAGAGACATTCCTTTGGGACTGCTCATCCACCAATGTTGCTGTGACACTAAATTCAGGAACACATACACACACATAGGATGACAAATGTTTCATATGCAGGGACCAATTTGAAGCGGGGGGGGGGGGGGGGGTCTCAAATAAATTTCCAAACTTGACATAGTAACAACAAGACAAGGGATTTTAACTTTTTTGACTCAGCGCTCCTCGGCTATGACTGCAAGCCACCAATAATAACATAAGAAGCTATGGGAACCAGAGCCCAGTGTCTCCTTCTTTTCTTCCCTCCGTTTCCTTGTTTGGACAAGAATTTCACTGCTAGCAGAATTAATAGGTGTTTTTTTTCCTTAAATGATGTAAGAGCAGCAGTCGAACATTTACAAAGTTTATGCACCGCCAGCTGTGAGGGCCAAATCATTGGGAAGGAATGACAGGACAGTCTCATAACTTTCTCATGCCACCCGTGCGTTTTATTTCTTCATTCCAATTTTAATTTGCTTGTCCAACCATGCGCACGCTCAGGGAGGGCAGACTGACTGAATGAGCCTGTGTGTGTGTGTGTGTGTGTGTGTGTGTGTGTGTAGATATTGAGGTGTGTGTCAGATAGCATTAGGCATCCTATGATTAATCCGCTGCCCTTGTGCTGAGCCGGGGAATTCTGCCGATTCATCACAGCTGGCTCGGCGGGGCCAGAACGAATCACATAGGGACGCGAGGAGAATGACCACTCACTGAGCAACGGGCAGGAGGGCTGCCAAGATTCCTGCTTGCCGCTCAGCACACACACAGCCTTTCTGCTGGCTTCTCCTTTTGTTGCCTTCAATTTCCTGATTAGCCCTTATCCACCCCTCTTTTATACAGTCTCTACTAGCATCCGAGCTCTCTTCTTGTATTTCTGCTCTCCCTCCTACCGTATCAGAGCCCTGAGGTGTGCTGGCTTTATTTGCAGATAAATCTCCAAACATGAGGCCAACACACACACAGACTTGCTTTGCCAGGCATCTGTGTGTGCACCTCCAAACGTTTGAAATCCATTTCAGACACAGGGACAGACATGAAAGGGGATTCATTCAAAGGGAATGATTTGACAGGAGCCAGTTTAAAAAAAAATAAAAAAGGAATTGCACACTCCTGTGTGTGTGTGTGTTGATTTGTGATCATATGTTGACCTACCTGTGGGTCCATTGCCATCCTTGCTGGAAAAGTTGCCCATACTGCAGTAATGGGGTATGGGCCACTGATGGGGCCCTGCAGGTGCTTGTTGCTCTTTCACTCAGCCCACACCAGAGTGGCACGGTGGAGATGACCTACACACACACACACACACACACGCTGGCACAACACACATACACACGACCACGAGTAAAATGATGGAACAAGACAAGCACTGATATCCATCTCAGAAATAATTTCGTGCAGAACCGGCCTCCATTCCCTCAAAGTTTACGGGTGGACCGAGGGCGGTTACAAGGTACCCGGTGTGTTTACACAGCGAGGCTTATAATCACAGGGGAGGAGATCAGCTGGAGAAGCAGGACACTGTACAAACTGAACACATGTGACAAACAAAGTTGTGGGCATGTCAGGTTTAGCTGCATCCGAATGAGAATAAAATGGAGCGTGTAAATTTAGACGATCAAGCTCCAAAGTCCAAACCCCACACATAACGCGTAATCGAAACAACACAACAAGTCCAAGCTGGAAAAACAAGTTGTTGTATTATTACGTTTGAATTTTTTTTTTAAAGCAACATTTTGAGATATCTTATGTCACTGAACATCATGTTCTGCCACCACAGACGTTAACGCACGATACAAACGTGTACACTGGAGCCCGCAGCATTAATAAGCGTGTGCATCCAGGAGTTTGAAAACATATTAAGAAAAGTCTATTTTCCCGCCCACACACACATATTTACATAGAAAAGCAGCAACAAGCTGATACAAACCTTAGAAAGGCTAGACAACAATCCAAAATCCTTTTGTTCCGACTTTGGTGAACTTTTTTTCTTCTCCACGCTGCTGCTCCTCTCAGCGCTGCTCTACCGCGCGCACTGTCTGTCTGTGTCTTCACCGAGGAGAGGGAAAGGCGCACAGAGAAGTGCCACCACCACCACGACGTTCCTCGAGTACAAAGTTTATTCCGGGCAACATGTCGCTGCTAGGAACGTCTTGATAAGATGACGGAATCCTATTTGAAATGCCGCCGCACCGTCAAAACCAAAGACCGATGGCGCATGCAGACCGCTGGAAGTGTCCGCTGGAGGGCACAGTTAGGCTGTGATAGTTAGGGAGGACCTGTTGCCTCAAGGGGACCAGTGGGTGTCCTCACTTAGCCTACCTTCTGAGTCTGACGTATTATGAAGCTGACTCTGAAATGCTCATGACCCTCTGACCTATAGGCTGACAAGGCAGATGCAGCCGGACAATTCTAGTTGAACTTTTCTTTTCAACAGTTCAAATGTAGGCTATTCAAACGTTGTATTTGGCCCCGATTGTGTGGATTTTAAGATGGTGACAGTTTCAGTGCAACATCCGCATGCTTAGACTTATAAATCAAATGACGCGTCTGATTGCTCTTTGGAAAACATGTGACCGTTTGATTTGATTCATTTTCGGTCGTAAACAACGTGACACACCTTTCTGGTTTGTGAAAGAATAAAACCAAACCAGAATGTAAACAGCAATCATAAACCTGAGGCACAACACACAGGATAAAAAACACTAACAGTTGTTTTAGCAGATGTAATAATATTTTAGTCATCATACAGATAGTAGGCTACATTCTCTGAAAATGCATCTTTAATAAAGTTTTGTTTCCTTTTTTTAACATCCATTTTTAAAACATATTAATTCTGATGTCATCAGGTAAACTGTTCAGATTCTCAGCCCAGCACTTTTAAAGATTCAGACCCATTATCATGGTCCAGAGGAAATTCTGACTGACTTTTGAATGCATTGTTTTATGAGGCATGCCTGTGCTGGTGCACAAACACCTGTGCAAAGCTTATGCTTGATCCATGATGTAACTTGTTGTCTTATTTTGGAGAATCTTTTAGCAAACCTATTTATGTTATCCTGACTTCATTGCATAATCTGGTTGGGGCACGTTTAATGGTTGAGACTAAGAAAAGCAAATAAATAATTGCACATATTTGTAGACATCACGTCTGTAGCATTGACATCCAATTCTGCAACCTTGGATAGACCTATACAGTATTTTAATAACATATTTAAGTTAATTGATGCAAAAAAAATGTATCTACTGTTTTAAAATGTAAAACATGTATTGTGCATGTGAATTGTTGTAAACCGGTCGGAAAACTGTAGGGGAAGGTGGGGTGATTTGTGCATTTTGGAAGTTGCAAAACCCCTTGTTTCTAGAAAACCGTGGAAGAAATTGGAAATGTGACCACATATTTAAGAAGAGCCGTCCATTTGACTCATCCTGTAAAGAAGGGAGACACAAGGAATAAGATATAAGCACGTTTAAGCTCAAAAAACTGTGTTTTGCCTTTCAAAGTAAAATTTCCATGATCAAGGTTTTTTGATTATTGTGTCTGAACAATTATAGACACGTTTGAAAACATTTGACACATGTTTTAGTGCTTTGGTATGCTACACTTTGAGTCTATATAGTTAGCACAATGTCAACCCTAAATTGCTGCATCATGCCTATTATCCAAAATTCTGGGGATGGGGTGATTTGTGCGCAAGGGCCTGGGTGAGTTATAAGTAAGTAAGTAAGTAAAATGTATTTATAAAAGCACATTTATGACAGTTTGCACTGTCCAAAGTGCTGTACATAGTGCATTCAGTAGGTAAACAATGAAGGTACAATAACAATAACCAAAATAAAAGACGTAAAGCCCATACATCCACATAAACACAGATAGTAGTGCAGAGGTAAGATAGTTAATGGGGAGGAAACACCAGGGTGTACATATGGGTTTTGAGCCTTGATTTAAAGGCAGAAATGTAGGGGGAATCACATTTGTCAGGTGGCAGTTGGTTCCACAAGCACGGAGCAACTAGTGCAAAGTACATTTCTGAGAGTTGTGCCAGTGGCATGGCTGTATACGCTGGTCACCAAAAGAAAGTGATTGTCTACAGTAGCTCAGAAGAGAGTGACATCTCAATTCCACTTAACGACACCACTGATGAGAGTTCAGATGGCCAGAAAGATGATGATGGTGACTTTGTCATTGTGGGGTGATTTGTGCGACAAGACAACTTTTTTTCCGAAAGCTATATTTCTTAAACAGTTTATTCCAGATCCAAAGTTTTTATTGCCAGGGATGCACAACATCCTGAAATATATGTACATATTTGAGTTGGAGACATAACTGTCAAGGCCTCACTTTAAAATCACTTTGAGTAAAAAGTTGCACAAATCACCCCACCTTCCCCTATTTCTTTTTTTAACACAATTCACAAAAGATAATAACTTTAATGTGGATGTCAAGACAGCTGTATGCTCCATATATCAGTTACACTAAAGCTTTGGATAATGTTCTGTAGTTCACGATTAGGAAATGAAAATGTCTTGATGATTTACCCTTAATTACAAAGATGAGCTATCATGTGTAACCTGGGAACCACACAGGAGGTTTGGGTATCGTAGTTCTAAAAACCCAGACTGCTGAATGATTCGGCTTTTAGCAGGTTCAGTCCACTCAGTGTCCAAGCTCTTTTTAGCCTCGTTACAGCAAAACAGCATGGCTTGCACTTTGACTAATAACATATTTATTTCTTGGTATGAAAAGAACTACTTCCTCGCACAACACTGTACAAAAACCATCAGACCAACAGGAGTGACTAAGTGCAACAGTAAAGCAGCGTGGTCTCCAAATGCTTTTATTTCATCAATCACTTCCAACATCTTTTCATTACATTTGAATTATATCGCTAACAGTGTAAATCTCTCTCTTTTATTGGACACAGCTGAAGTTTACAGACCTTTGCAGATTAATATGAATCAGCACTGATGTTACACAGCCATAACCAGCTAGAAGACGAATGACGTGCTTTCAATTCCCTGCATTTTTTATTCCAAGGGCAAACATGTTTTCAGATACTCCTTTTGGTCAGTGCACTGCTTTTCAAGGCAGTTCTCCCTTTAGAAACAGCACAATGGGTGAAACAAGAAGTTTGGTGCAGTAAAGGAGACGAGCTCTCCCTCACTCTTTGATTGAGTTCAATAGGTTTCCACTGTGCTGCTTTGTGCCCACTGTAGTGTAGAGAGAATCTATCAGAACCAGCCAGGTGCATTAAACAATCTCCAGACCCCACACCCACATTGATTTAACACTCGTAGAAGTGCAATGCCTTATTGGGACTTAAGAATTCAGTTTGGTGCCAGCATGTCCAACACTTTCAGACTTGGCTTTAAGAACAAACGAAGAGCATGTTGAGTCATACTTGTATCTGAATCAGAACAAGCAATTTACCTTGTATTTTCCCCTCATGCTTAAATGCTGACAAAGGGTATCTGTTGTTTAAGTAACGACCTCATTATGGAATTGTTTATGGGTGTCAGTCTTTTCTGTCCAGAGTAAAGTGACCAATAGTTCAGTGTCTAATGCCAGTTGGAAGCATTAGCCCCCTCTGCTGAGTGTATTACGAACATTTTGTTGGCGACCTTCTGCGCTAGCGTTTGGGAGGACCACTACTGGGGTTCTCAAAACTCCCAATCTGCCACGGCTGGCTACTAATCCAATTTGGCAGACACACAAGGATGGCCCTTCAGCAATGAAAAACTGTATTACAAGGTCTGGCCGACCTGTAAGTGATGAAACACTCAACTTCTCTCATTATCCTCCTCTTTCACAACTTTCCAGAATGCTACAGTAGGGAACTTCCTCCATTTCATGCCGGCAACAAGTCATGGAATGGACAACTAAAATTCTCCGTATCATGACTTTTTGCTGTCACCTGTGTCACCACGATATCTGAAGCTCAAAACTCTACATAGTGTAGATATTCAAATTTTAGTTTTCAAAATGAGTGGCATTAAAGACAATGACAGTATGACCCCCGTGCCATTCATAAGGCACAGCACGCATTCTCAACCACACTCATTGTCTCGCCAAATCACAAGTCCCTTTTCACTGCTACATTTTATGGTGTAAACGCAAATGTTTACACCAATACCATAATGTACAAATCCATGTGTGACAGCGGGAAGAATGGTGGACACTGCAGGGGGAATAGTACAAAGTTGAAAGTTGGGATGCACAGGGATTGTCTGCCTTTCATGGTTCCTAGTCGTCTCTAATGTCAGATTATGTGATTGAGTGTGTGTGTGTGCGCGCCAGGAATGGTAATCCCCACAGAGGACACGGGTTTATCCACGAGGGAAAATGCTCTACCTTACCCTCCCGGCCACCCACTGTGTCTCAGCCAGGTAAATTAGGGTTTTTAATTCCAGTGAAGGCGTATTTGAACACGGGTTGTTTACTCAGGTTTCGAAAATCAAACACGCTTACTTCCATGTGTTCTTTAATCCACACACGCACACAGCCTCTCCCTGCTATTCTTTCGCACATAACTTTTCTGAACGCAGGAAGCACCAGTCAATTGACTCAGCCACAAAAACCTGACACAGCCACAAAAGCCAAACCCGTGTCTTCCGCCACTTGCTCGATTGACAGCCGCTGCCAAACAGTGCCAGCAAATGCCAAGGCTTGTTGATAGATGCCCCCCGCTCCTTCTCAGAGGAAATCAATTGAAGTCATGGGCAGGGATGGACTGCTAACGCACTCACACATGACTCTCTGCCTTGGGAGAGAAGAGGAAGGGTAGGCAGAGAGAGAGAGGGTTGCCAGGGTTGGCAGTGCCCCTGTGCAAAGGGGCACTGCCAAGCATCAGTCCTGTTTCAGCTATGCTTCAAAAAGACACATGTCTCCAAATTAAACATGTTAGCTCTTTCAAGCGGCATTCAGCGACAGTCTTTGGGTAGTTCCAGCATCATTACACCCTCATCCAATCATTCATATTGCTTAGTTCCCTCTCTGCATTATAGACTCTAATACAAGTGACTAATTGATACAAGCCAATAGCATTTGAGCTACTTTTATATGTTTTGCACTAGTTCCAGAATTAATTATTCTTATAAAACTTAAAAATCCTGCCAACATAAAGGTTGAGGTCAGTCAGATATCCACACATGCACATCATCAGAGAGCCAATGGGCCACACTGGTGAAGCGGGCCAGCATTTAGCTACAATCTTCGAAGTGCATTAGTGTAGTTATTGGAACACAACCTTTGATGATGGCCGATCTATATCCAACCTAGCATCACAGGTTAATTCAAGGGAACTTCTGGCCCACGAAGGAGGGAGGTGGGATCTCCTGGTAGGCACCAGCCCGCTGAGTAACATCCAGGAAGGGGCTCCTGTTGGCCGCTGTGCCAACCTGGCTGGCATCAGTGTGTGTGCCAACCAACTGCAGCACACGGGCAGAGGGCCGGTGGTGGAGGGCCAACTGCCTGGAGCCGTAGCCACACATCCCGATCCCCAGGGCCCCAAGAAGCATAGCCATGCCGGGCATGGACTTCTCAGCTGGAGGCGCCACATACACTTGACGGTAGGCCTGCGTCTGAAAGGGGAGAAATTGAAGAGTGAAGTCGGCTTTCCTTTGTATTGAGTGGGTATGAAAAACAACAAAAAGGCTATCAAAGCAGTCCAGATATAACACAACCTCCTGGCAAACAATATAAAGAGTTATGATTTGCTGATGTCCAAAGTGTAATCATGGTTCGGGATAAATGTTATGTCTAAACAGCACAAAGGGACCATGTGCCTTGCAGCCATTTTTCAAAAGATGTGTCCGCATTAAATGAGTGAGACACAATATGCCCACTTGGGCCCCCACCCTGTCTGGCCCTCCCACTAATCCCAGAGAGATTTAAAACTCATCTTCTCTCATTAACCAAATGTCCTTTTTGACAAACAAAAACCTTGTCTATTTTGCGACATGGGCAATTTCCTCAATGGGCCCATTATAAAGAGCATAGAAGAGAAAATAATAGAAGCCTCATAGTTTCTAATGGAGCCGTGTCACAGTCAGTTAAGAAGCCATTCCTGTAGCTCACTCACCCATTTCCCATTTCAAATGCAATGGACTGTCACAGGCTTGGATTTCTCCCTCGTTTGTGGTAAACACCACCCAAACGGTGATTGTGTTTTGTGAGCTAAAACAAATGGCACCCTAATTCATATTTGTGGATGGTGTGCATATAAAATGATAGTACTGTATTTCATCATCTTGTCACAACAATAGGTTGAGGCACTTGACTGAGAAAAATAAAATGGCTCCATAATGGCAGCATAAGGCTCAGCTAAAGCAATCGCTGCATCCACTGTCGCAATCTATAAACTTCAGCACGTACCAATAAAACCAGTGCCTTGCAGACACTTCATTACATCAATGGCTGCTCTCAGAGATGTCACCAGTTATTTCATCTGCCACTTTCTTCTACTTCTTAAGGACGAGTAGAGAGAGAGAGAGCATGCCAAGCAGTGTGTAATCTCAATTTAAAATCCAAGGCATCGAGAGGGCCTTTCAGCATTTTAGTTTTTAAAGGTCTTAAATCAAAGTCTCTTGAGGCAGAAAAATAGCAATCCACTTCTGCTTCTAACATCATAGGCAAACAGATTCCAATGAGTCAGCACTTTGCGCTCCCTGCTCGTATAGACAGCTTGAGTGTCTCTCTGCATCAGAGAGAAAAAAAATTAAACAGCACATGAAAATGTTCTGTAGTTGGTTACAGTCTCTACTTGACTGCACATCTTGTTGAACTTAGAAACAAAGTATACTATTTACAGCTCTCACTCACCTGCAGCAGCCTTATGTACCCTGGGGTCAGTCTTGGGACCCGGAAAATCATTTTGGAGTGCTCCACGATGGCCTTCCTGTTATACCAGGAATGAGTCAGATGACACTTGACTCTCTCTCTCTCTCTCTCTCCGGACTCCCAAGGCAGGAAACCCTACCGGCGGAGGGTCTGTCCCTGCGTGTGTGTGGACACTTCAACCTGTGATCAGCTCTCTGATGCAAAGGCAGCCTGGTCAGCCCCTTATAACGTCTCCTATCTGTCTTTACATAACAGTCTGCAGGTGGTGTGTCTTAGGGGATTACAGGAGCTGGCACTCAGGCACAAAGAAGTCAATCTGAACAGAAGGTAGGTTGACTTAAGGGCTGGGTAATGCTTAAGTATCATAGTTATATCACTTTTACTGAAGCAATATTGAAAAGATAAGAGCAACTGCAAATTTGTGTAAACTAATGTCTTTGAGTTAGGGAAAAAAATCTGCCACATGTACAGTATGTAGAATTCTGTTTGCTAACAACAGTGGAACACAGTTTATTGTATTATGGATCAAAAATGTTTTATACTCTTATTAGAAATGGGATTCAGTTAGCTATATCACCCAGTCATTATTGGGTATAAAACAATCTACCTATGTGAAGTAGGCTATCATTGTGATGTTAATGTACACACTTTGGGACAAGATAACAGCATGCATAGAGCACACTGATCCAGGTTTAGTAGAGCGCATTCAGCATCAGGTATAACTGATATCATACTCCAGCGGTTCCTTTAATGGCTTAGTTTCTAAGTCATTTGATGTCAGAACTACTTAGATCCTGATCCGGAAACCGCCCTGTTTTGCCATTCCACAGCCCTGGAAAGACTGGACCATGAAGCACGTATAATCATAATTTACGGCATGGTGATTGCCAAAAGATGTATATTAAAACTGTAGAAATCCAACCTGGCCCCTCGGTTCGAGGACTGGCTGAGGGAACTTATGGGCATTTCACACGTTGAAAAGCTGAGGTACGAGATATCCGAACACCCCCATAGATTCTCCGCAGTATGGGGCCCCCAGTGCTCCTGCACTTAGGAAAATAGACTGTGTGAGGTTTGCCCCAGTTTTGTTTTGTCTTTGTTTTAATTTTGTTTATTTACAGCTTATTTTCTTACTAATTTTGTCTTATTTATCTATTTCACTTCTGTTTATGTGAGGGAGGGGGGTGTGTGTATGAATTGTATGTAGGACTGCAACTGACGATTGTTATGAGGGTCGATTGATCTGTCGATTATTTTCTCGATTAATCGATCATTAATAGTGTTTTGGTCCGTAGAATGTCAGAAATTGGTGAAAAATGTTGATAGATTTTCCAAAGCCCATGCTGACGTCCTCAAATGTATTGTGATGTCCAACACACACGGATACTTCGATTTGCTGTCATGGTAGGATTGGAGGGACCAGAGAATGTTCACATTTGAGGGGTTGAAGTCAGAGAGTTTGGACATTTTTTACTCAAAGATTCCTCAGAACGATTGGTCGATTACTTTGATAATCAATTTATAATCGATTCGTTGATTAATCGTTGCAGCTCTAATCGTATGTGTTTACTTATTGTTTTTTGTTTGTTTTATATTTGTATGTAAAAAAATTGCAAAAAATCACCTACAATCACTACTAGAGAACCCATTTGAATCTGCCAAGTGGGTTGATTTGGATGTTTTTTCTGTTGGTGTTGAGAATGACTTCTACTGCTATGTCAGCAAGTTCCTTTGAGCTTTAATATCCTTCGTGGCCTAGGGCTCCTTGACTCAGAGTGGGGTCTTAATGAGGTAGCTGTGAGCTGCTCTCTCCAGTGAACAATGACCTTCTTCTCATCTCTGGTAATAGGACCCAATTCTGTTTTCCAACTAATCCATCCATGAATATTCTCACAGCCTGACATTAATGCTGCAAAAAAGTCATGATACCACTCTTTTTTTTTGCACACAAAGAAAACCATGAAGCATTAAGTACTGCGAGACTTTGAGCTAAATGCTAAGGTCTGCATACAAGCATGAACACCAGAACAGAATTAACATGCTGATGTTTGGCATGTATAATATTTAACACGGCCAATATCTTGGTTTAGCTTTTTAGCATGCAAACATTTGCAGGGATAAAGGGGGTTTCATTAGTTTAGCAATAATCTAATTGTACAACTAGATGAAAAGTTTATTAGGCCTATACTGATTTTTTTTGGGCCATTTGGGGGCAGCACTAACAACTTGAGATGATTGACATATCATGACCTATTGAGTTCATATGGTAAACTGCTGCCTGGACAAGGTTACCATTCATTTGGAACCGCGTTTTGGCTGATCTGGCAAACATAATTCCATTATTTTTTGGTTTCTACCATTCCACTGATGGGGACATTAATGCCTGTATTTAATTTTCATGGCATTCCATCCACAAGTTATTGAGACATCTTAAAATAACACATATGTGAACCTCATGGGGGCACCAGAGGGAAAACAATTGTTTGTAGGATGCATTGTCTGGGAACAATGAATATCTGTAGCAAATGTTGTGCCAAGACCCAGCTAGCATGGCTCAAATACATCAAATAACTAATGGCTTTTATATTATGTTACATAAGCATGTCATGCAATGTGTGCTTTGGCCGTATCATCTCCTCTGGCTTATGTCTGCAGAATGCGCTCATGGGGCTTCACTTAAGACACCTGGTGCGTCCGTTCATCAAAGAGGCCACAGATGAGGCCCTCATGCTAATTATTCACGACTATTAAACTGCCCACACACACACACACAAACAGAGCTGTGTGTTACAGTATAACTTGCTAGTGTCTAGTGGTTCATCCAAGTTCTGGGAAGTCCCACTCGAGTTGGTCCGTGTCAGACAGCTTTAACTCATAATGTAAGGATGTCTAGCCATGATAATTCTCTGACCTTTTCCTGAACCTCTCCCCTGGCGTTCAGCTACGTGCATTTGTATTAGAATAGATGACCTGAGCTGTAGACAGGTATGATACGGGATGTTAAGCTACTGACTCCATGGGTGGTCCCAAAGGTGCATCAGCAACTAATTGTGTTGCTATATTGAGCACACAGTTAGGTAAGTGAAGTTATTTATTGTTTTGTAGGATTCAGACCCCTAATGAATATCTGCTGAGACACCATTAGCAAATAATCAGTATTATCTTGCCTGAAGAAAATTAATTGATTAACCAGTGCATTAAGGTGAAACAGCAGATTTGAAATTAAAAAAAGCTGTAGATAATTAGGGAGATATTAACTGGGTTTAAATGTCATAACGTCTGCAAAGAAACAACACTGGAGCTCCAGCAGAGCTGACATTTGCTTCTCTGGCAATTACGGAGTTTTGTGAGGAAGAACGGTGTAATGTGAATAAACAATTAAAGGTTGGATACATTTTAAACACATCAAGATTCAAAACAAACAGAGAGGTAAGTCGATAATGAGAGCTTTAAGCTTACTCATTGTGGATGGAAGGATTTGCCCAGCTCAGGATTAACTGGCTTTGTTTACTTCTTGTACAATAAAAAAAGCAATAAAAATCGAATAGTCAAAGGGAATATAAAGGAAAAATATTTAATTAGAAAAATATTTTATGTTGCATCATGCCAAGTCCAACATTTTGAAATACAGTATATGAATAAAACATCTTAAACAACTTTCTTGTTTAAAATGGAAATAATCCTTCACTTTCAATGTGACTGACAGTCTCTGGGGTGCATTGTAGAAAGCCCTTTCCTCTCGTCTCCCTGCATAGGAAGAATGTCTTTGATCCAGTATTGGAACAGGGAAACGACTGCAGTGGTTTCCTCTAAAACACAAAGAGACAAGAGAGCAACATTTCAGTTAGAGCGGAGACTGCTGCTTAACAACACAATACCACAGGAGCAATGCCTGGTTTTCACCAAAGAGACTTATTTTGAGTTGTAAATTCAGCTTAATACATCTAAATCTCCAGGCAGTGTTCAAATCTCCGACCTACCTCTCTGCATGCAGATATACACACAAGCTGACACATTCGTCTCCCACAGGAGGAGGACAGAATATTTCTTTCACATACTGTAGTCTTGAAAAGTAGATGAATCTATGCAGAAAATAAAATGTACAGTGGAAAGGGGAACACTCAAGTCTATGGCATTTGTGAGAGGAACTCAAGGGTACATTAAAAGGAAATCAGCATCCTTTCAATTGATTGCCACTGTGAGGGTGGAGTGTTAAGTTAAGTAGAGCCTTAGGGAAGTCACTTTAAAAGCACACCTGTCTACAAGCACGTGGATTAACTACTGCATGGCATTGCTTTTTTCAAGGTTAGAAGAAAAAAAAAATACAGAATGCTGCTTAGACGTGGGGGCGTTCATCAAAAAATATCATTAATGTGAAGTTAAACACAGCTCAAATGCCAACGGGGCAAAGATTTGTCAAGCAAAATGCACATGTACAAAAAAAAAGATTCATCATGAGGAATGCTGCCCTGATGCAACCGGCTAACAGAGCTGCAATTAAAAACAGCAGCATTTAAAAAGCGGTGAATCGAAGCATGACTCATACGATATGAGGCGGGCCGGGAGCAGGAGGGTTAGAAAAGCTTTCAGGCAGCTGTGGAGCAGGTGCACAGTGAGAATATGTAAAACTAAAGCAGGCTCTGCTGTGGGCTCTGCCTCTAAGGAAGAAAAATTGTTTTCTACACGGTGTTGTCTTGGGATCAGGGACCCGGCGGAGACAGACGTCACTTGGTGGCCACCGACATGGCAGTGGCCTGAATCTTACGTCTGCTCTGTCTCTTTCTCTCACTTTCTCTCACACACACACACACACACACACACACACACACACACACACACACACACACACACACACACACACACACACACACACACACACACACACACACACACACACACACACACACACACACACACACACACACACACACACACACACACACACACACACACACACACACACGAAAGCATGACAGCAGCAAAGTCCCCGCTGATCCTATTAGGCAGGCAGCTAGCCAACCATGCAAAAGCACACACACACAAACACACTCGCACGCACAGGTGAAAATGTTTCTGGGGGGGAGGATTAATTCATGAAATGTTTTGGTTGTTGACAAGAGTGAATGCAAGATGAACATGTTGAAACATGTTAGTTAAGTCGTAGCGGAGGTCACCTGTGTGTGAGAGGAAATATGAACAAGACCGGCTCTGGTTTTGCACATTTAGGGCAGGTACGTACAGGTAGAGGCTGATGAAGGCAAGTAAAGGCAGGTACACGCAGGTAAGCAATAAGGATTAATGTAAGGCTGCAGAGAATAGAAGGCGAACACAGGCAGACCGAGGCACGTATTAACCTGCAGAGACAGGTCAGTGAGGTGCCAGGGGCAGATCCCGGCAAGAAGAGGCCAGTACGGACAGGGATGGGCATGAATGCTTGACACAAGTAGGGCTGGCCCGAATAATTTGAATATTTTATTATTCGTTAGTTTTGTTGGTATTCAATACGTAATTCAGTTTTCGGGAGCTTTGTTTCTTTTTCTTGGCAACTAAACATACCTTTTACCTCATTAATCAGTGAAGCACATCTATGTCACCTTACCTCAAAGGTTGTTGAATATACTGGCAGAAGATAACGTAAATAATGGCAGTGTGTGAATATTTACACTGGACCAAGCAAAGCCAGCATACTGGCGATGTATGCCACATCCGGGTATGAAAGAGGGGCGTAGAGGGCGCTCTGCGTTAAGTGTGACGTATAACCATAGCGTCGCTTAAGTAATTTCGAAGTAAATCCAAAATTGTCGCTCATTGTTTTCAACGGAAATATTCAAATCCCTCGGTTGGGCTCTGACTTTTGGCTTTTCCGTGTCTTTTTCATTTACACTGCAGGGCGAGGCAGACAAAAGCAGGAACATTAACGGCTATCACGGGAATGGAATAATGTTAATGGAGCTATAGAGTATTATTTATACATTGTTGCCACCTACTGGATCCATTTGGAACTGCTGAAACACCTAACTCCTGTATGCTTAACTTTAGGATTAATACAGTACTGCTAGTTTTAAAGGTGTTTTTTTTGGGGGCATTCGAATACTTGGAAATCCAACAAGTAGTAGAAGCATGTTGAATGGTATTCCGGATATCTCTAGACACAAGCATGAAGTAGAAGCAACGTACACATAGATTTTGTCTGATATAGTCCTGTCATAACTTCATATAAGTTACCCCTTGTTCAGTCTTATGATTGTGATTTTTGGATGGATGGATGTATGGATGTATAGATGGATGGATGGATGGATGGATGGATGTATGGATGGATGGATGGATGGATGGATGTATAGATGGATGGATGGATGGATGGATGGATGGATGGATGGATGGATGGATGGATGTATAGATGGATGGATGGATGGATGGATGTATAGATGGATGGATGGATGGATGGATGCATCACTGACCTGCAGACATAGAAGACGTGCTGCTGAGTTCCTCGAGCGCCTCTTCCAGTTTTCCTGTCTCTTTCTGCTGAACGAAGGCCTTGAGCCTGTGGAGCTGCTTCAGGACAGAGGTGGGCTTGCTACCGTTAGCTATGTTGCTCATAAGGTCATTTACTGTCTCACGCAGGAGTGGACGCTTGTTCACATGCAACGAGGCTGGAGAGGAGCACAAAAGTCATCATCAGCACAATTAAAAAGTCATCAAAAAAAGAACATTATCCTTATAAAATGTTACACCATGTACACAGTATCGGTTGTTAAACTCAGCGTTATATGCATAAATATACATTAGTTATATTTTTCTGCACTAATAACTGTCTAGACTTGTGTGTCATCACAATAAGAGTATAATTCACTATTGTATTTTTTCATTTACAAAGCCAAACTTGGGGAATTTCATATCTGTGCACTCTCACTGCTTGTTACTGGTGTCGCTCATTCACAAGGCTGCTCTACCAGGTAACAGGTATTTTTTGGTCGTGGCATAATCGTCAGCATGATGAACTTGTTTCTCTAGGCCAGGTCAAAGCCTTGATTAAAAAGTCAGAGGCTGGGGGCGCCTTTAGCTCAGTTGGTAAGGCGTCCCCCTCCCGGGCCGGGCCCAGCAGCAGACCCGGGTTCGATTCCCACTCGCGGTCGTTCTCTGCATGTCACTCCCCTCTCTGCCCCATTTCACCTCTGTCTCTCTGCACTGTCAATAAAGCATAACAATGCCAAAAAAATATCTTAAAAAAATAAAAAAAGTCAGAGGCTAAAGAGTGCGGTTGATTTTACTATAATGGATTTTGCATTGTAAACCTGTTGCAAGTAAAATTTGCTTGTAACTTTTATAGAAACATCTGGTAATTAAAATGCAGACACTTAAGTTCCCCCATCGAGTACATTGTAATATAACTGCAATTCTAGCCGTTACACTTTCATCCAATTACTGACGCTATACGTTGGTTCACATCACGTCTCAAAAAAGGCACCGATGGGCAATGAGTTCTGTTCAAAGAGTTTTTCATTTACGTGCTTTCGGCATAAGGCAGAAGCTCATTATGTGTTTTGTGAATTTGCAAAGCCATTAGCTTTGTTGAGCACAGCACCTGAAAATGAATCAAAATCAAAACTACTTGTAGGCAGTGGCGTCCATTTGGCAAACATTGACATTAAATGAGCATGACCTTCAGCATGGGCTACAAGATACTGTACATCACAGGGAACATAAGAAACCAACTGATCCAACCACAAAAAAAGGCAAGCACTGCTCTGCTCAATACTTACAGTCTGCCATATAGATTTCCATTGTTTTCCTCAGGAAGTCTGACACCTCGGCAGCTCTCATGTCACTATCTTCCTCCTCCTCCTCCTCCTCCTGGTCTCCATCTCTTTGGTAGGTGAACTCCAGGGCCGCGGCTCGAGGCACCAGGCCCATGGAGAGCAGCTTGTCTTTGTGCCGTTTCTTCTTCAGCTTCCTCTTCTTGTTCCTGCTGATGGGCTCTCCTGCGTCATCCACGGGCGTCTGACTCTGACCCGTGCTGGACTCTCCATCTTTCTGGAGGAGTGCTTTCTTTTTTCTTCTCCTCCTTTTTCTTTGTTGTTCTCCATCCGCCTTACCTCGGTCTAGCTCTTCATCGCTATTGTGGGCGCTCTCACCTGCGGGCACCAAGATGCAAAAGATCTCATTCAGTTTTATGAAACTTAGTTAGACTTTAAGTGTATATTCTGTTGCCCCCATGAGGAATTTCTGAGTAATTACACTAACACTGTCAGCGCAATTTACATGAGGGAAGCATTTCGGTGATCGCGCATGGATTTTATAGCTTCTGCTGTACGTCCAGGTTTTTTCTTATCAGTAGAATCAACAACTGAAACATTTTGTGGGCGCTTCTTCAAGCTCCCGCGCCAGTTTCGGGGGCGACAGCAATTTGTAAATGCTGCCATACTGAGAAATACAGAGTGGTATTTGGAGCCATTTAGCAATGGTTTGAATGTTACCGAAATTCATTTATATGAAAAAGTAACACACCATTGCTTTCACACGTCTAGTGTGGCTTTGACACATTACAGGTTTCCTTCCAGCCAATCACTGCGCCAGCTGATTGCACTAATTAGATACTCAGTCTTTTTAGTTGATTACTGTGTAATCAGAAAAGTCATCCTTACATGGAATAGATGTGAGTCCAAAGGTGGTAAATGAACGTACAGCAGAATATGTTAATGTGATGTTATGTGGTGCCTCTTCACATAATACCAGAGAAAAATCCTCTATTCAGTCGCTTTATTCTTTCTGTCATGCTCATGTCATATGAAATCTAAAACTCCCATGCTGCTCTTGACAATTTTCTTAAAAGTTGAATTAAGCTCTCCGACAGTGATGACAAATGAATTGAAAAGGCATTATGCATCAGGCTTTCATTGTGCCTACAGAATTAACACATTCCTCCTACCTTATGGAAATCACTGTTAGAGATCCTGCTATTCTGTTTTACCTTTGCAGTTTGATTCCGTTCTCTGTTGTTGTGTTTGTAATAGTTTTCCAGGTTAAATTTCACATCAGTCTTCTGTTATGTCTTATTTTACTTACTAAACCAAGAATGACCAAAAGCTTCACTGTAAGCACATACAAAAACAGAATGGGACTCGTGTTTACATCTTCTTCGCCACCTCGTCACACGTCCCCTCTCCTGAACAACTCCAGAAGCACTAAAAGGTCAAAGAATCCAGCGTTCATTGAATTCTCAGTCACCCGTTAACACTGTTGTGCAGTGAACTGGCCAGCAGCCAGTACATAATGCAGCTGAGGAAGTGGCAGTGCAACTACGACCAATACTGAGAAGCCACTTCTCAAAATGGATTGTAGTTTTGGGAATCTAAGGTCAGTGACAGTATGTATGAAAATCAATGAAGCAAAAGGCGACAATGAACTTGCTGTAATTTTGTCTACACAGCATGCATACAAATATGCATGATCTATGGTGTTTTGGTTCATTCTCACATATGCTCAGCATAGAAGAAAAGAGAATTATTTCAAACCATAAATGCACTTCTTTAAAAGCCACATCTGTCAGACAGCTTATATAGAGGGATTGAGAAAATGCTCAAGATCGGGACTAAATATAGTATCTTGGCATGATAACCCAATAGCCAGCAGCATTGCACACTTTGGTAGTCCAGAAAAGGTGTTGTGTCCTTGTAGGGATAGCCAATGCAAGATACAGCAGAAACAAAACACAGAATCAGCCAAAAGTAAATAAGACCAGAGCTTAAACCAACTGATACCATGATCCCATTTTAGATGACTTAGGTTAACAGACAACTGTGGGTTCAGACTATACTGGTACAATGTGGAGACAGATCTGGTAATTGAAGACTACAGTAGAGGTTTTCTTATCCAGTCCTTATACATCAATCATCGCATCAAATAGTTGTTGTTATTCTTCTACCATAATATAGTGATGTATTTATTACCACAAAAACCTTTATGAAGCCAAATCCAAGCTGAACGTAAACAGGACTTTAGATTGCAATCTCCATCAAGGCTCTCTGTCCACTAAATCAAAACTGGGTTCAATTAAGGCGCCGCCGTGTTGACGAGTGCAATTGATTTAACTTAACCTAACCTCATCATTCATTCCTGTGGGCACCGTTAAGACGCTGCACTGTCCTCAGCCAAACAATTTTCCAAAGAGGTAAAGCGGCCGCCTGTCAGGTGGATGGAGCTCTGGCATTAAGAAAAGACAATGAATACATGAATACAGTGTAATAAGCCAGGACTCTTATTACAGGCCTGATCATTCTATCACTTCAGGACAAGTGCCCGCAATATAAAAACAGTCTTTAAATGATACACGCCAACTGCAGCGCGTGTGACTCGAACCTCATCATCACAGGTCCAAGTACTTCTGGCATTTATATCAGCTCACAATTCTGCCACAAAGAAGGCATCATTGAGGGTTAAGCTTCTCCGTACAACAAACAACCCATTCAATAGACACTTCAACGCTAAAAATCACCCAGGCTCAAACCCCATCTGCGCCTCATTCAAGTTCTCCTCTGTGCTGAAACACAATTTACTACCACTGTCTGTTTGCCTTAACCAGAGTGGCAGAGACAATCAAGAAGAGCGACTTCAATGCTCCAGAGAGAACCAGTTCCTTGACGTAAATCTCTCCCAGCTTCATGGTGCACACAGCGCAAGTCCATAAATGTTAGATTATGGTCAGTTTACCAGCTGGCTCCTTGGTTGTATTTATGTCTCCTTCTGGCTGGGGGAGAGTGACGGATTCCTCTGTCTCGAAGTCTGCTGGAGGCGGTAGGACTGTGTACATCCGCGTGCCTGGATTGGGTGCACTCTGCTTCTTCCCAGCATCTCCTGAGGCAGACATGGCACATTTAAAGACGATTAAATCCCAATGGCAGGAGCCGTGTATTATGTGTTGGTATGTTAATCTTTATACACAGTATTTGGTGTTAATGTGTTTATTTTGAAAAAAAGGGAAGAGGGTGAACGCCAAAACACATATTTTTCCCCATAACATGCCAATGCTTTTATTAGCAGCAATGATGACTGGTGATCTGGATGTAATCTTACCAGTGGCAGTGTCGTCCGGAGAGGCTTTTCTTTTCACATAGGTTTTTTTAGCCAATGCCTCTACAATGCGTGGTGGAGTGAGCTCCTTCTCCAATTTGGGAGCAGCAGGGTAAAGTTTCTGGAATACCTTTGATCGAAATGCTAAGTTACACAAGACATAGGAAGAAAGAAAGAAAGAAAGAAAGAAAGAAAGCAGACATAAAGAAATACCACATCAATCCAACTTCATATATTACATAGGCCTATATAAAGTTAGGAGATATAAAGAATATAAAGATTGGTTGTTTGAATAGTGTGGATAAATGGATCATGTGGATGTTGTGGGCATTTTAACACAATAATATTGATCATATTAGCACATCGAAAACTTGAAAAATACCCTCGAACTTTTTAAATGAGAGTATTGCCTATATACGCTTTCAGAGATCGCCATGGTTTAATAATAACAAAAAAATATATATATGTTTTCTTATATTAGGTCAGTGTAACGTGCTATTGACACGATGGAATTATTTCGCATTGAACATTGGTCTCGGAGCACGGTGTGCTTAGAATCGGAAAGTAGCTGTCGTTTGACAGTGCCACACGTGCGTTTGTTTACAACATAGCTTGAACCCCACTTAACGCGAGACTTAGCCCGCTAGGTGGGCTACATTAACTAGCTGGTTCCCCACAATACTTTTGAGACAATAAATGTGTTCAGTGACACTGGTGATGCTCACCTTCTTTCCTACGTGCCATATAGTAATCGAAGTGGAAGCGAAGATGAAAAAAAAAGCTTAAATGTGACAATGTGGCTATATGCTAGCCAGCTAGCTGAGCTAGCTTCCCAGCCTGCTAGCTAATGAGCCCGCTTCATAATAGAGGCTTCAACGTTGTCAACATCACACACCGGTGAGATTATAGAACACTGTAACTTTTATTTTACTTAAAAAAAATGCTTAAAGGGGGTTGGCGTCCTTTAAGAAAGACAAAGACAGATAACGCTGCGCTTGTAAAATACTTCTTCTGCTGCTGCTGCTACTGCTGCTGCACTGTCCACCGGACATCAGCTCTGTTACCGACACAGGAAGACCTCAAGTGGTTCAGTAGCGCCGAACTCCATTCAAAATAATGGCAATTTAATATATCATTCAGTTTTCAGAAAATAACAGTCCCTTTTTATATGAAACAAACATAAAAGCGTGTACAGTTTAAATCAGTCTTCAAATCGTCACATAGGGTAGCATTTCTGGTAACACACACAATAGGCTATAATATGTAGAATAATCTGTAGAAAATCCTATTCTTTTGAACTGATAAATACAAAACAAATAGAATTTGTCTCGATTGTACTGATGCAAATAACCTTTTTGATTTTAAACCTATGACTACTTCAAATGTGACTCCTACTAATTTTAAAATTAGTTATTTAAATTTGCACTCTGAATTGTCTTGTAGTGGGACGAATGCTATGCAGTCGGACTAGAGCTCCCCATGTGTTTCAATCCTGCAATCACAGCGGTTTCGGGGCGTGCGCACACCGAGCCAGCTGTAGGACGGGGTGGAGGCGAGATGAGAATACTAAGCGCATCAGCATCAGTACCGGGCTGACTTAGGATCTGCGCAAACTTGGTTTGGGACCTCAGCATGTGAACGGGCTTTGCAGGAAGAGGATCCACCTATAATGTCAGCATTGAAGAAGGTAAATCCCACTCTCTCTCTCTCTCTCTTATAAACCTTTGGGCACATATTTTACTCCTACAGTATGACACGTGTGCAAGATTCAAACATTGCATTTGATAATCTTAGAGTATGCTAATTGAGAAGATGTATGCAGTAGGGGAAAATGGGTGTGTTTAGGCAGTTTGGTTGAAGGATTTTCATGTTTGGTAATCAGACTTCATGGCTTTTTCAAATGATGATATTGTTCAACCCTTCCATAATTAGTTTAACTATAGGCTACTCTATAGGCTACTCAGGACCAAAATGCTTTTTTTTAAATTATATTGTCAGTCAAAACCTAAAATGATTTTGGCATCACTTTTGCATGCAAAGGAATTTCACTGACCATTTCTTTAATTTGCATCATGTATGTCGTTCTTGCACAAGTATTTATTTCTGAAGAAGGCTGCTTGGACAAGGAGCATTTCAGGCCAAAAAAAAAGAAAATAAGAACGCTTTTCTCCAAGGCTAACTTTTTCAAATAAATGTTATACTGTATCAGTTCTCCCCCAGACTCCTTCTGTTGTGCACTGTCACTTAATACTGTATGTACAATGCAGAATGTAGTCTCTGTGGGTGGATGAGCTTCAATGACTGTGTGTCTTACACAGCCCAAGCCCAGCGTTGACAATCCCAAATGAGAGTGGAGCTCCATCCGCCCTAACAAAAGAAGGCATTGAATGAGTTTTACGTTTTGTAAGAATCAAGGAACTACAATAGACCTATGTAAACACATTACATAATACCTTGCGGTGAAATAGGCAACGTATGCACAATTCCCACAAGCCCCCTGACTGATCAAGAGGTGAGACTTGGACTC
This sequence comes from Ammodytes marinus, assembly GCF_949987685.1. Classification (NCBI taxonomy): domain Eukaryota; kingdom Metazoa; phylum Chordata; class Actinopteri; order Uranoscopiformes; family Ammodytidae; genus Ammodytes; species Ammodytes marinus. The sequence goes on along the minus strand of NC_137219.1, from coordinate 17,808,737 downwards.
CTTTGAATGGGTGATTATTACAAGTGTAAGAAATCAAGGCTCTTTTGTTGTTGGGGATGTTGGAAGAGAGACAGCTAACTGCCCGTTTGGGCAAAAAGATTGTCATCGTTTTCAGTTGTACTCAGACACATCATATTGTTTGAAATTCAGTGCAGTGGCAAGTATTGATGTCTCAGCTCTGTTTGATTCTAATGATCGGCTGACACAAAAAGAAAAGGAAGTTGTCCAAATTGCCTGCTTCAGCGCTGCCGCCGAGTCCCCAGAAAATACACATTTAGCACACACCGTGAGTGACAAAGTGCCTCCTTCCAGCACTCACATAGTCAGACATCATAATCACAGAGGTTCTAAAAATAGGGAAACATATTCATTGCAATGCTTTAGAGGCTGAGTGGAGTTATTCCTGTTCTACCTGGCGGCTAGAATAAGTTTTACCAAGATGTGCCTCGATGCTGAACTCCCACCTCGCTCCATAATACTGAAGGCTATTTTAAGACAGCAGTGGTCAGCCAGCCTTTCTTCAATGACACACAGCTACCTAAAACGTGTAAGTGGTGGTCTATTTCTCTCTATAGTCTCTGAGACTAACACTGGAAACTGCATATTCCTCCAGTGTCACAGACGGGCATGTTTTATTTGAGGTCCTATGGAAGTGCACTATTCATCCATTATGCAGTTGGCAAGGAGTGTTTGGTAATGGCAGCAAACAGCAAGGAGCAATTACTTTTAATCAATAAGCAGGGCAATTCAAATGTATGTGATTTGTGTGTATACAGTACATTGCCTGCCATGCAATAATTATGCACATGCAGCTTTTGAAAGAGAGGGAACCTGTGGGTGGACGGGTGCCAGGTGGCAGGTGAGAAATACATGTGACCTCTGGAAGTACTTATGTGACTGAAAAGTAAATTACTTGTCAAGTACCAGCTTTCAGGGGGGGGCCGCAGCTTTCACCTCGTCCACGTCACTCCCTATGCTGTAAACCAGGCGACGAATCAGTCTTTCAAAGTTATTCAATGGAGGATTCAGTGATTCATTGGAGATGGAGAAACCTTTACTCATCCTACCAGGCAATTTCTTCACTTGAAAAGACGAGAAATTCAATTTTAAAGCCACCACTTGTGATCAAAGAAAAAAACGGAAGAAAAAATATATATTGGAAACTGACACTTTATTCCCCTTAGAACTTTGGAGCCGAAGGTATACTTGTCCCAGTATATTTCCAAGGCTGCTATCTATGCATGCATACACACACACACACACGCACACGCACACGCACATGCACACGCACACGCACACACACACACACACACACACACACACACACACACACACACACACACACACACACACACACACACACACACACACACACACACACACACACACACACACACACACATTAATAGACTCTCATGGAGTTGTCAATGTGAAGCTCGTGTGGACATTGCAGACTTGGCAGTGACATGATAACGCTTTAAAAATCTATTTGGAGATGCATAGAAAAGTTGAAACGCTGCATTTTAAGCGTGGGATGTTGTCAATTTAGTCCACATGGGGAAAAGAGCAGAATTGCTGAACATACTCTAGTCTGACTAAAAGTAAACGTTAAAAAATTCAGCAGGCTATTTCCTTTATACATCCACTCACACAGGGACAGATGTCTTCCTGTGTTATACCTCCATGTCCCTCTTTCATTTCTGTCCTTTCTCTCAATTTAAAGGAACAGTGGCGACAGAAAACCATTGCTTTAACTGTGCGTGCATTTTTGAAGAAGAAATGGGCAAAGGTCACTCATCGCTTGCTAGCTTAGCTGAAGTACTTGTAGTCAATGGGAATTATCAGCATGCCTCTGCTGACAGCCAAAAGATAAACTTGTCAACATCAACAAGTAATGGTCCTGTTTGCTTGTTGGGACTTGTTTATTTACCACAGTATGTTGCAATGCATTATGTTTTTCAATGAAATAGTAGTATTTGAGATTAGCTAACTAGCGATGAGCAACCTTTTCCCATTTCTTCTTCAAAAAATGCACGCACAGTTAAAGGAATATTTTTAGTCGCCCCTTCAATGCTCTAGTCATGCACCTCCTTTACCTTCTTTCTTTCTCTTTTTACTCTCTTTCCACAAGATGAATGCCCCCTACATCAATAAGAGTTTGGCTTCAGTAGAGGATGCAGAGGGAAAGAGTTTTATGAATCTAATCATTCTTAAGAGCCAATTGTGCGTGGCCTGTATAGGCAGTATGAGAGTCCTTGTGTGTACATCTGTGTATGGCTCTTCACCAGCAACACTCACTTAATCATCCTTGTGCTGCGGTCTGCACCGATCTTCAAGGCAGGTGGGTGTCATTTTATCTCCCAGTGTTACTGTTATGGCAATAGCTACAACAGTGCCCTAAGTCAGACGTGACTCATTACCAGGTCCATTAGCAACATGGTATACTACCTGTAACCCTCATCATTTATGATGATTTTACTAGGCTGCCTATGTGACATGTCAGCCAGACTAGTACAGTTTCATCATAGCAACAGCTCTGCTTGGAAAGTTATTGCCAGTGTCTATTGTCAGCATTATGCCTTTAAACATTTTAAAAAGGTAAATCATCTCATACACTAAAAGGAATTATAAATGTTCCCCTTAAGGCTGACTGCGATAACACTGTCAAAATGTGAAATTTCCAACTAATGCAAGTGCAGGACTCCACACAAGTCCAAGTGTACTTCAGGCCCCCCTTGCAGAGTATAATTCCTAATACCGTTGCTGTTGGCCAGATGCCCGGCTCTTTTACAACCAAGTCTTTACCAGACCCTTTAAACCCAACAATGATCTTGAATATATCTGCTTAATAAAATAGCCCACTTTAGTGAAGGACATCTAGGCAGCAGAATTTTTGATTGGGTCGGGTCTAAGAGATTTCATTAAGCTCCAGGTTATTACTTAGGGCTTTAATCGCTCTAATGTGGTCAAGCTGTTTAGCATTAATGGCAATTTTCCTTGTACTAGTATTGTACAGTTTCAGTTGTTCAATGACTAAATACTACTATACTAAAAAACTCACGAAGGTGTGCAGTGAAAGTTAGAAATCAAGTGTATGCTTGGAGGTTAGAAATGTTTGTTCTCCATGGCACTTTTGGCACTCCTGTAAATGATCTCTGCACTTGGATTTTAGGTAATAGCTTTGACATCCATTCCAACCTGCAAATACTCCCTTGCACTTTTCAGATGCAACTCATGCCTCCATGCATGACCATCTGGTGGGCATCTAAGCTCCACATGTTTCCTTTCATCTACAGGCTTACCCCATGGCTTTGGTTGAAGTGCTATCCAAGTGAAGTAAAGGTTGTACGTTAAGGTTGCTGCCTCCCTGTGTCCTACAGGAACATTAATATAACTGAATACGTTCAAATGTCCACTAAAGTGCATGGCAAAGTGGTAGCTGTCGGACTTAGATTGTTTTTCCTATTCCTTATGTGGAGGGTGGAGTTTTGCGAAACCTACAGCCGTAATTGGTTACTGACACAGTGATAAAGAGGGGTCAATTGAACTCATGGTAATTTGATTATTTTAGGGCTAGGGTTGGGGTCGGTCTAGGTTTTGGCATTGTACAATTGGAATACATTATATTGAAAGTTGTTTTGTAATATTTCACCCACTTTGTGTGTCTCTTTTAACTATTGCTGGGGTAAGCGGTATACAGTGCAAATCTTTGCTTCCGCTCAATCTGCACACCATTGCATTTGGGTAAGAAGGGGGGCAGACAGCGCTCAAGGCAGACAGGAAGAGCTTTGAAATGTATTGGAGTGACACCATTTCCCATCCGTCCTCAGAGATCTCCATTTGCTCACCAAGAGTTGCACTGACGTCCTAAGCAGCAGGCACCAAGATATCATATTTAACACTGCCACTCGCCATAATTGCCTGTACCCAGCAGTAATCGTGGGTGATGATGAATAGCAATAGGTAGTGGTGGGAAAACTGGGCATGTCTCTGTATGGTTGAGTGTAGAAAGGTATTTTCTTCGTGATGATCATGAAACCACACTTGGACCAGAGCGGTTCCTGTTGAGGTTCTCCGTCGTGGTCAACCAGGCAGTGTTGCCCTGAAGCTCAGATCATTTTGCAGAGCCATTGCATGAACCTGGTGCATTGGAAACTGACGTGTCTGGACACATTTACACCAAAGTCTGGAAGCCTACAACTAAGCTGACAGGGTTCACCAACGTCAAAACAATGAGCAGTTTCAACAACAAGAAAAAGCTTGTTTATGTGGACTTTTTTTTTAATGTTTTAGCTTTGCTTTTTTGACAATCGGCTAGTGCACAAGTTCAATTAGCTATTTCTGTTCCTCCCTCTGTGCCCTCATCAGGCAGGCTCCATCGAACATTGGTTACAACAATCTCCCAGACAAATGGACCTTCGGGGGAGAGAAGTAATCAGCTCTTTTATATCTGGGGTCATTTTCAGATGGCTTATATCGGAGAGCAAAGTTTCTCCATGGACTCAAATGGTGTGTGACTCACCTGAGTTGGCCCAGTTGATTGGTAATTTCGGTTAATGATCTTGTGTTTGGCTGCTTCTCTCTTCCTGCGCTTGAAGTTGATGCCATTGTGGAGGAAGCAACACTGTAGCGTATAATGGACTCACTATATATACTAGCATGATGAATCTGGAGAATAATGAGCAATTTACATCTCTCATTCAGTTTGCTGATTTGTCCCTTTCACATGACCTTTGAGACATAAAACCTGTCCCTGTCGGGCACCGCTAGGACAGTAATGGGAAGCTCAGGTAGCCACCAGAAATGTAGACGTGAAACAGGGCGATAACAGGGAGATTTAGACTACATCTGCTTTGGGGCTGTGTGGTGATGCCTCCACTGAGGCTTTTTCAGTACAGCCTGAGGCTACAAGAGAATGACAACCAGACAAGATCCTGATGTCAGACTGCTCCAACATTGCCAAGTTGAGCCTTTTAGTAAATCTTAAATGACCGATATAATACATGGTTAAAATGAATAAGGCTTTGATATAATCAAGGTTATTTATGAAATCTGGCTAGCGATGAAAACGTGACTTGAATCAAACCAAGTATTTATACTGTATTTATGTATGATAAATAACGCGAGAAAATAATTCTGCACAAATATCAGGTCAGTACCTTGACTGTTTCCAGTTGTCCCAGATGCATGTGTATTGTCCTGGTGGTGTGTCTTATAAATCTGTCTTGTTTAAACCTGGTGACTTAAATCCTCTCTTGTGCTCATCCCAAGATAAGCCTTAAAAAGACAAAGCAAACGGATGCAATGCTTAGCGCAGTATCTCATGTGAAATGAGACGCCTTGCCTCCAGACTCCTATCCTTTGAAAGTGTAAATGAGAGGCTAGTGACAGCTCTGGATGTCTGAAACACTGAAGAGTGTCCCTGACAGTTTCTTTTCCACACTCCGCCCAGTACAAGCCTCGGCCAGTCGGCATCAATTATAACTACACATCAAGCAGCTGTTTGAGTCGTTACAAACCAATCGTTGCATCAGTCATCTCAGCAGAGAGATCTATTTATATCTACTATACAACTTGCTCCATCACTTGTTTGCTGAATAGCATTGTGTTACATATTGTGGAATAGAGGGCATGCATGCAGAGACTACTTTTGAGACACAAGGGTGTGCTTTTGTCCAGCAAATTTTCACATGAGGTCCCTAAATTACCATATGCCATTTCTTTGCCATTTCCAGACCCTCAGTATAGCCTTATTATTATTCCCATGCCTTTTTAAAGCTACGGTGCTGAACTTCTGTTGCCCCCATGAGGAATTCTGAGTAATTACAACACTGTCGTTGCATCTACATGAGGTAAGCCTTCGGTGATCGTGCATTTTGTATTTATTCTGCTGTATGTCCAGGTTCTTTTCTTAGCATTAGAATAAACAGCTGAACATTTTTTCTGAGCTCCTGCTCCAGTGTCAGGGGGTGACGCGAGTTAGTAAATGCTGCCATACTGAGAAATACAGAGGGAGCTGGTGGGCTTCATTAACTTTTTGTCAACTCATTTGGCAATGGCTTGAATGTAACCAACATGCATTTATATGAGAAAGTAACACACTATAGCTTTAAGTTGTGGCCCTACAATATACAGTATATATGTTATGTGTTGTTTTTTAATGCTGAACAAGTGTTAAGAAATAAGTAAAAGTATTTGTCCCTTCAGACCGAGTTTGAGGGTCGGACAGGAACTGAGTTGACTTAATTGTAAGGACAAATGCAATTTATGAAGCCGGTGTACTATGGCAGGATTACCTCTTGTTATTCTCCTGCATGGTGAAGTAGAAAATGAGACTTGCTGATGAGAGAAGAGTGTACGTGCTTGAGGCCCTCTTCCTGTATGAATGATGTAGTGGCTTGATATCAAATTGAATGTCCCACAGAGACGAGCCATTATGGTTATTTTCTCTTTTTTTACACTGCTGGTCTCCTCTCCTTTTTCAAGGGGTTCCATTTTCATATGCTCCTCTCTTTAATTAAAAGGGACACTTATCTGATCAGTCTTGTTCGCTCCCAGAAAAAAAGAGGGATGCACAGAAAGAAAGTGGAGACTGAGATAATCACAGAGTGCAAATGTAAAGGAATGTACTTAGGAAAAAAATTAGGCGACAAAATAGAAAAAGGAAGTCTGTCTATTATTACGAAAGTTATTTTGGACAGAAAATGAGCCAGTGCCATTTCAGACACGGACAAAAAGGCATTGATATAGCACCTGCTGAGCCACCTCCACATCTCCTTCTTTGTTCTGCTTCCCTGCACTGGCAGATATCCTGCATGTTGGTCTGTTATTCCACCAGTGATTACATCAGTGCAAAGCTTAACAACTTTTGACACACAAATAAAAACAGTTTGTGCCTATCACACGTATTCTGCTCACTTACTCGAATTTATAACAACAGAGGGGTGAGCGGTTATGATGAAAATTCTGGATTGATTAGTTTTTTTTTAGAGAACTCTTCACAGACTAGATTGTAAGCAAGCATGCATTGTTGATTAATACGACCACCTCAGGCTTGTGAATACTGCTATAATTGACTGAAATTGGCCCCCGTTGACAAGACAGTGCCATAATGACTGACTGACTGACTGCTTGTAGGTAGAATGTAGAGATACACAGTTGAAAATGAACCTGTCACACTGGGACCAATGTGAAACGCTCCATTGCCCAGACAACGGTGCACAAGAAAAAGGCTCAGATGAAATTGGTGGCCAAAGCGTGCTTCTGTGCTCGGCTCGCTTCACCTTGTTTATCTGCTTTCAGCTGGTGTGGTATTTATATATCTCCCTCCCTCTCTCTCTCTCTCTTCCCTCCTTCCCTTTGTTGCTTCCTTGGAAGGTGTTGCCAAGCATACTGAAGAAGCATTGCTGTATCATACCAGACAGGAACACAGGTAAGGACCAAAACAGATGCCCCCATCTCGCCACTAAACACACCGGTAACACACACAGTGCAGAGGCAGAAGGCGACAGGCAGTTAGCAATGAGTGGGTGATGATGGCAGGGAATAGACGCTCAGCGGGTGGGTTCACATTTGTCTGTCTGTCTACCTGTTTTTGGGTCTGCTCTCAACATCTGTAAGATCCTACCTTGTCATCTGCTGAATGATGATTTTGACATATTTTGAATGTATAGTGACTTATCCTGCCCTTTATTATTTTGAGTCGTATGCAGTTATTGCTGCTACACAATTCATCATATTTCAAAAGGAGCTTAGATCATGTGGCTTCTCCGTGTGACCTAACTTCCTCTGCTTACATGTCAGAGGGAGGGAAAGATGTTTGGGGATGTGGATGGTTGTTGCCAACTTGTGAGTATGACAGGCTTCTTCGCATCGTTGCAGGTTTGAGGCGGTTGCTGATGAAATTGAAGAGCAGGGAGATATACTCAGGTACCTGGCCGCAGTCATCACAGCAATGACTTTTTTTTTCTACCTCTCTCCCTGTGCGTTCGCTTTCGGCCACTCGACCTCTCTAACCTCCGGACTGCAATGAGACTGCATGCACATGGGCTCCCACGCTTTCCATCCCAAACTAACATAAAAACCTCACTAACGCCGCCCGACACGTATGGCGCATGGCCATTTTGTTATCTTGGTATTAACTGCCCTCCCTGCAGTTAACTTCTGTCCTCTGCTTTGCACTTTGTTCTGCAAACAGTGCAAAAAAAAGTGACATCCACCTTTTAGAATCTTGTGTTTCTCTCCAGACGCATGACTAGAAAGCAAACTGCGCAGCCTTCCCAGGTGTGACCCACATGCAGAAGAGTAGAGCAAGGGCGCCGCAACATTTGCATTAAAGTGACACTTGGAAACTTGCTATGGGTCTAAGGGTGTCTTAGCTTGGAATGCCAAAGTATAACTAATAACTGTGAGGCTTCTCGCGGCGTGAAATTAATGTTTAATGGGGCATATAGCTGAGATCATCTGCACTTAGGCAGATAAGGAACTTGACTAACCTGTACATTGTTTGCTGTTGCAAGTACAATCAATAACAGAAGAGTGCATGAAGAGATTTTCAAATGTTAGCTCACGTGTTTTTTTTTTTTGGGGGGGGTGATATTTAATAGGATGAGTTGCTGTGTGTTTAGTTAAGGTGTCTGCACTGCATGAATATGGAGGACCTGTGGGTGCACCCCTCAATTGGTCTAAGAACAAGGTGTGCTGACAGAGTGAACACTTATTAAAATAACCTTATAAATATGGATGTATGAAGATCTGAAACTTTGCCAAGGATATTTTGGCAGACACTGGTTTGAGATAGAGGGCTAGTTGTAGTCATGATGTCTGTGTGTGTTTTGTGTGTTGAGAGCAACATCAATTTGGACTGCGCTTGCCTTGAATACACTTGCCGACAAAAAACCTCTCTCCTACCTGAAAAAAAACGTCTTCATTCTGACAGATTGCGCTTTCAAGAACACACAGTCAAAGGCTTTCTCTCCGTGAATGCTCAGCAGCGGTCGATCAACAAACCTCTCAAACCTCAACTTCTTACTGAAGTTCATGGATCGTCAATCCGCCACCATTTCTATCTCGAAAAACGTCAGAGCTTTTTGCTGAGCAACTTTTACAAGGCAGGCTGGCTCGGGTTGCCAACAGCCTCAGTGACCCCCGTTGTTTCTTTTTTCATAATGTCTACCTTGGCATCCTGTCTCCATGGTAACACGTTTTGTGGCATCAGTAGCTACAAAGACTGCATTCTGTCCATTTTTAATAATTACTTCTCTCTACAGATTGGATGATGTAGGGATGGTATATTTGCATAAGCGGAACAGATGGCATAAATTAACACAGGCAATGCTCATTAGGGAGCACAGTATTAGTGTTGAGTCAGACCCCGGTGCGTCTAAGGAGAGACATGACTAGAAAGATTTAGTGTGGGGCTCGAGGAAAGTGAGGGTAGAGTAAGAGGGTAGGAATATCTCCTGCTGGTGAATGCTAGTAAGATGCTGCATTTTGTATGTGTGTGTCCCGTCTGTATGCATGTGCTCTGCTCCACTGTACTCCGTCGAGTGAGGGGCGCCCTCTCCTGGGCATTTTTTCCATTTCTCACAAATCCATCTCTTCCTCACAACCCTCCCCCCCCCCCCCCCTCTCATCTGCTCCCCGCTTGTGTTTCTCAAATTCAAAATCTTGTGCATTGAAACCGGAGGGGTGAGGCTTATCGTAATTAAACACGCTCTCCGTTATCAGTGTGTCCCTCTGCTCCTAACTATCTCCACCAGCGGAACCCTTTCTATGACACCAATTCACCGACTATTCCTATTTATAGACACTAATTAGCGTGTGAATATTTCACCATTTTGTTGCCATTTTATTCACGTCCATGCCGTATTTCCAGCATCCTATTATCATCTTTTCCCATCCCCTGTTCAGAGCCACTCTCCTGCTCTAGCATTCAGGAAAGATTTTACTAGTAATTGCCACTTATGTAATTCTCTAGAACCTGAAATGATACTGGGTACATGTTCACGTCCACAGAATGAGCAGCAGGACAGTTCTGTTGCAGCCCAACACAATTATACCATGAATGCAAAGGTGCTGTAAAGAGACATGCTGACTGCTGCATTCTGGGAAGCCCTTCCATCATCCCTTTGCAGTATTTGCACACATTCTGTTTGGCATTCATAGCCTTGTATCCTCATCGATTTTGTTTCCCCCCCCCCCGAGTCTTACAACCCACCTCTACACAAGCGCACAAAACAGGCTACACCAACATTACCCATTGACTCCATTTATAATTCCCATGTGTTGTGCTGTATGTGCAGGTAAGTGTACCTAGTGTTGTTGTTTGTTTGGCATTTTCACTTATTAGTAGCCTAGTAAACATTATTTCAGCATTTGAGATTTGTAAATGGGAAAGCATGCAAAGTGTCCGACTGGTGTGCATGAGGTTTGCTCCTATTTTTTGTGGGAAAAACGAGAGGTTTAATTGGCTTTCATCATATTTTTTGACGCATATGACTATGTGCTGTGTAGTAAGACAGGACAAGATGCACATCATAACTGCAATTCTTTATGTGATTTATTTAGTCTAAATCATAGTTAAGAGATAAGGCAAATGGCTAAGCATGACTAAAACAACAATTCATTTCCTAATTAAAGGTAACAGCAACAGCATAAACCTCAAAGCTGCTTGTAAAGGACTGTTAAAGAATACAACTAAATGCATTTTCTTGTTTTTAATAGCTTGTTAGCCTATACAGTGGTTCTTGGGTCACACTCAAAAACCTTTGTCTATAATGAACTAACTTACAACTCTTGCAGTGTAAGCTACTTTATGTAAACTTGGAAGGGTTTATCTGAGGACATGTTGCCATGGGAACAGGTTGTTCAGGGGGGGGATTCATCGGATACGGGGGAGGAAGCAAGAGAAGTCTCAGAGAGTTGAAAAATATTAGAGAGTTGCACTTTAAAGTTGTCCTAAGAACCTCGCACCATTTTGTGTCGGGACCTTTGAAACGTAATCCTAAGAGCAACCTCAAACAGACCTGGCCAAAGTTTCTGTTGAATCCTCATCCAGAGACGTGAAGTCCCTGAACTATTCTCTCTTTACCTCTCTGAGCCTTTGTCTGGAGTCACAGCACGCCAGTCCTAATGCTTCATACAGTATGTGCTGCCTGAGCCTCCCCACCCCGCTGTGAATCTCACCTGCAGCGTAGTGAATCAGCAGCTGCTCTATTAACTTGAGTAATTAATGGGCGAGCTGTCGCTTCCCCTCTGAGTGTGTCAATCCTGCTTTTTTGGATGCATACGCAAACATATTTTTGGAAGCATACTCACACACACACACACACACACACACACACACACACACACACACACACACACACACACACACACACACACACACACACACACACACACACACTCTCTCAGTCAGTCAGTGCACACATGCACAATGTGTCCTCCGGCACACTTGATATCAATCTGTAACAGAGCGAGACAACCAGGGAGAGCCTGTCTCCTTCTGATAGATCTCAGAAGCCCTGATTCCAACTCTGAATGCTCTTCACACCCGCTTAACAAATAAAATACACCTACAGAGAAAGAGAGAGGCTGTATTAGAAAGATATTAAGCATAAATAAGATGTATAGAATGAAGATGAGTGAATCTGTATGATGAATGTTACTGTGTTTGTGTGTGTGTGTTTGTGTGTGTGTGTGTGTGTGTGTGTGTGTGTGTGTGTGTGTGTGTGTGTGTGTGTGTGTGTGTGTGTGTGTGTGTGTGTGTGTGCTGTAGGCCCTCAGGAGCTCTCCTCATGTCAGCTAAACTCTCGACTGCTGTAGTTGATAATGAGCCCTGCAGTATCTCTCCGCCTCAGCCTTCCCTTTCTACTGTTAGTTTGTAACCCTCGACAATTACCCCCCCCCCCTGTCCCCCTCTCTATCTCTTCTTCTCTGCACACCCTCCAGCACCGCCAAGCAGAGCCCACTGAACTGTTACAAGAGTGGGTAGCTCCAAGACATGTCCAAAGTCTCCAGGCCCCTGTCTCTGTGCAACCGGAACTGCACAGGCAACAAATTGGTTTTATACAAATATGACACAGACAGAAGCATAATGGATTAGGAGGGAATGTCAGCGATACTTTTTGAACGTCTGCCGCATTGCATCAGAGATCTCCTCATATTGCACACGCCGGTCAAATTGCAACGTAGCTGAGCATTCTGATTCACTGAAGACACAACATTAAAGTCGAGATGATCCGTGGAACATGACGGAATGTCATTGTTTTGACATGGTTTATTTGTGTTTGATTGTGATTTGCACATAGGCTATAGAGAGAGCGAGATTACTTAAATGAGTTTAAAGGTATGTGCATGGTGTCACTTGTTAGAGGACCCACTCAATTTATGTTGGAACAACCTGGTACCCATCACCCTTACACAGAAATGCTCACTGAACTATTAGCAAATTTGCCCCATGTGATTTGATGACTGTGAATCCTAGAGAAAATCCCATTTCTACAGTATCATCCAGAAGTGTTGTACTCTAGGTGTGTGTTTCTGCACACTTACTTGCCCATGAGTGTAGCCTATTCAACAGCCATGTGCTCCATCTCTCTGCAGGGACTCCTGTCATTGAACTACACAGTGTCTGACTGGAGGACAGCTGGCCTCTGTGGACTGTCTGTCTCAGTTTGTCTCTGACATAATGAGCTAGCTTTGATTTAGCGCTGAGTCACTCCGTTCCAAGCCGCTCATTACTGGATGAATGGCAGTGGCAGGAAGTGAAAGAAATGGGAGGTGGTCCCATTTTTTTGTTGCTGTGTTGACAAACCTTTAAATTCCCCATCATTATTTCCTACTCCCTACTATACCCTCTCTCCATTTCAACATCATCACACACACACACACACACACACACACACACACACACACACACACACACACACATTCTCACACTCTCATTCCATGACGTGGCATCAGCCAACTATGAGTTTTTGAAGCCTATAATTTTTTTTTTTTTTTTTTAAGATATTTTTTATTGACAGTGCAGAGAGACAGAGGTGAAATGGGGCAGAGATGGGAGTGACATGCAGAGAACGACCGCGGGTGTGTGAATCGAACCCGGGTCTGCTGCTGGGCCCGGCCCGGGAGGGGGACGCCTTACCAACTGAGCTAAAGGCGCCCCCAAGCCTATACATTTCTAATACTGGCATACATTGTTCCTTTCACTCTCATGCTGAGCAGTCTTAAGCTTAGAACCTCATTTCGATTTAAACTTAGTCTCCTTGTGAAAATGTCTAATTTTGCCCATGCATTCTACACGCATTCTAAAAGTATTTTGAGGCTAAACTGTAGTTCCATTTCGCTATCTTTGTTGGGTACAGGTAGAATGGTTACATGTGTTGTTCTACAATGAGGTTGGAGGAAAAGGTTCACACAGAGGCTATGGTAATACAAATGACTGACTCCTTTTGTGTCTGGCTGTTTGAACAGAACCCTTCTCCCTCAGTAGTTCCTGCTCTCCTTTTTACCAGGGCTACCTGTTCTCTGCAATACTGTTCACTCACTGTCTGGGTTTAGCTAAAGAGGAGAAGCTAAAATGTCAGATCAAATAGTGACATTTCTTCAGGGAACATCTAGAGGAAGATTTAGATGGTTGATCACCAACATACATCCATAAATGTCTTCATCCTCCCGATGGCAACACGATAAGATAACAGGATAACGTTAATGTGACACCCACAGCACTGATAATGTTACATTACATTACCCTTTTATAAATGCCAGTATGCTGCCATCATGATTTCATGGTTCTTTTTTTGTCGAAAGTTTAGTGAATTGTAGATTAATTCAGTATTTGGCAGTAGTATCGTATGTAAATCAGTGTGTTCGAGGAAACAAATCGCATTACTGAATGTAAAACACTTTTTAATAACCACATTGCAAAAGGTCAAGCGGCTATCATCAACTTCTGAGACTAAAGTCTCGTACAGGTTGATGAATAAGAATTAGAATTGAAAGACGATAGCTTAACAACCCCTGACAACCTTGTCTTTGTTGAGTTCCACTGGTTTAAGCTTTTACTGTGGTGAGGTTTTGGTATACTCCAGGATCACTGTTGGATGTGGTTAGCACAGTTCTGACCACACCCAACTACATTATGTGTGATCCTGTGTTTGGTCAGAGGTGTAAGAGAGTTGAGACTTTTAACCAGAGAGGGCAGCAAAACCCAGCATTTTAGTATGGTGTTAAGTTAGTACTTATCAGAGAACAAATGGACAATTTTAACATCCTTGTTTTTTCGTCTCAACAATTACTTTACATCATAGTTTTCGTTAATGGAAATGAACACTGATACTGAAGAGCCATGGACTCCAGCCCGACAACCCGAGCTATTGCTTTTTATCCCGCATTAGGACTCAGGGAGGGCGCAGGAATGAAAACTTCCCTCCGATATGTGAAAGAACAGGAAGACAGTTAAGAAAAGAGAGATGGAAAGACGGAATGATTGATTTTAGAATATATCACGTTTATTCGGTGTGCTACTTTTAATGGACATGCACGGCAGCACAGAACGCCCATGTCTGCAATACATTGGTAAAGCTGTTATCTTGTGATACCGAGTTAATTAAATTCTGATCTCGAAAGCACAAAAGGACATTTTCTTCTTATTACAATATTGAATACCCATTATGTCCAGATCAGCGGCCAATTATCTGCAGATCTCAAGAAAATCAGTGTTATCAGTGCGATCGACACACTTTTCACAAAAACCTGTTTTCTCTTGTCCGTTATCTCAAGAAAACAAAACTCATTTGACACACATTTTGACTTATTTTGACACAAAGGAAAAAAAGGTCTTCTATAAAAACTTGTAGTATTATTTGAATTTCCATAATTATCTCATGATCTTGATAAAATTTGCCATTAATTGCAACCATTGCGGAGAGGCTTCCATCGACCTGCGTTCTACAGAAGGTTCATTTTAGGCCATAAGATGAAATTTGGTAGAAAATGTTGTTGTTCCTTGGAGAAATTGAGGGAGAAACCTCAGCCTATACTACCTGCATGTTTATAAAACAAGTATATCATGGGATAGCTTGATACAATTGGGGTTGCGAGGTGACAGAGAGGGGTGATTGTTAAAGCTCATCTGAAATCTGTAAAGTGGTTGAACAGGCAAATTGTTCAACAAAGTGGGGTAGCGTTTGTGCTTTAGTGTGTGCGTGTGTGCATCAGTGTGTGTGTGTGTGTGGCGGGGTGAAGGTGATGGTGATAGTGATAGTGAGAAATAGCATGCTGTCTGCTACGCTCTAATGGTCTCAAGTGTCAGACTCACTGCAGAGTTTGCTTCGCAGTTTGTCAGTGTATAGTGTCATCCAAAACTATTGTACGTGTCAGAAATGGTTTCTGTCAAACAAAGAAGTTGGAGTCTAATGTTCCCATGCGGTCTGCTTACTTCACACATACTGGCCTAGGATTGCTGGGTCTATTCGCTCAGACTGTGTGTATATGCGGTACATGTGTGTGAAGAAGGATAACATGTTGTAGTTCATTGTAAAGGTCTATTGAGCAGCAGTTCTACACTTCTCTGTTTCATTATCATTGCGGCTCTTTCCCCAGTTGACCAGTGGAGTACAGGTAGTGAAGTGCTCAATCTCCCTGTTAGTTGATTGAATCTCTTTCTGCTACAATGCACTGGCTTCAAAGTAAACAGAATATAAATCCAAGTCTCCCTCAAACTTAGACAGAGTCTGTACCTTGTATGTGTGGTATACTGTATTTGCCACTGTTACCCATTCACAAAGCTGGGTGTCTTATCACGAACCAGATCTTTGCATTTCGACAGCAAAAAAATCCACTCTTGGCCAGGAAAGCTGGTGCAAGAGCAGGACCAACTCTTTGCAAGTCTAGAACTAAGAACTGCTTATTAAAAAAACTAAAAACACTATTAGACGTAAAACGACACATAACGTCTGTAGCAATCACAACCAGCAGCACTACTACGCTGGACCAGTTATGTTTGGATTCCTACTTCCAACACTGGCCATTCAATATAGCCCGCTGTTATTGTGCTTGAAGTGAGTGTTCGATTTGGCCGGAAGAGCGGAGATGGATACAGATGATAACCATGACGTAATGCTGTGAACCTGTTTTAAGAAGGTGCACAAGTTAAACCGTGGACGGGCACTAGCATCAGCCATGTTGGTGGATTATATTGGTAGTAGGGAAGACACTAGCAGAAAGTAAAGAAGTTAAAGCTCATAAACCTCCTGTCAAAGCACCAAGTAATCCCTATCCGAAAAAGTTGGAGACGCCAACTTTTAACTCTCAGATCAATCAGATGGCGTTGAATATATTAAGTAAGTTTGTCATTTGAGGTTGCTAATGTGAAAATCTTCCAAAAGTAGCCTTACGGAGAGATTAAATCCTAAACCCAAACTTCAATCTTACTGCCTTCCATCCCTCCCTCTCTTCCTTCCAGTTCCCTTGTAGTCCAGCTACCTGTTGTAATGAACATTTCTTCTCCCACTAAAGCAATTACACCAAAGTGACACCATTCATTCAAGCCCTCATTATTAGCGCAGCGGCTATGCTGAATTGATGGCATACCATTTGGCAGAGTTGTATGTCTTTGCGTCATTTATGCACAGCACTTTTTACTTGTCTTGTCTCTTCACATTCATCATTGCGTGCCTCCTCTTTGCTGACAGATGCTCGCACACACACACACACACACACACACACACACACACACACACACACACACACCACACACACAAATGTGTTCGCTGCTTTTGCGCTGGGCACATAAGAAAAATGAAAACCCAATCTCAATACAAACATTTGTCTTACTGTTTGTGCCGTCAGATGTTCGGGTACTCATAGGGAGGTAATAACTCACAACTATCACGTCTAACCGAAATAAACATTTTCTCTGCCTGTCATCCAGCATTGCTGTCTTTGAAGTATTTACCACAAGTCAAATTCAGTTGTTGTGTGTGCGCTACTGCTGTGACAGATAACAGTGACCATGCCTGGTAACAAAATCAGTTTGTTCAGGGGTTGTAGCCGGCGGGCCAGCGAATGTCTGTCTGAAGAAGCTAATAGTGATTGGATTAGCCAGGACCACAGCCACAACAAGTATAATTTAAATACCAACAACCCTGCTTTGTTATGAGCGATTCTCTGTTGGCTAATAAAGAACAAACAAGTGAACATCTTACGGCTGCAACCAACTATATTTGTGATCATCATATGAATCTCTTGTCAATTAGAGAATAAATAGCAAACAATGTCTAGCGTAAAGCCCCAGAGCTCAAGTGGACAGCTCCATTTGACAGTGGTAGTCAAAAGATTTTAATAAAAAAAAAAAATCCTTTAGAAACAAAAGATCCATAATGGTTGGGGTGTAATCTGCACACAAATGCATACTGTATCAAGATGGCTGCAATGCAAACACCCTAAACACATCACACAAATCAAAAGCTCTCAATGCCTTTTTAGTATTTTTATTGTTATTAAAGGCAATGCAAGCTAACATAAAGAAACAGTTTTTAGAATATTTAGACTAAAAGTTTGCTTTATTCATCTTGTATAACACTCGCTGTAGCCACCTTAGTTTGCTTCTAAAATTTGGTATTGAAGAGAGCATTTGTTGACATAGCGATTTGATTTAGCTGTGTGTCTAGTTTCTGTTATCAGTTTTGTGTGTAATGTTTGGGGGGCTGAGTTGACTGTTTGTAGACATCATCATTTGGAATGTGTCCTTTGGTATAATTTCTGCAGTTAAGCACTGTTATCAGGCTCAATCCTGTTTGGAAGACTTGTTATTTTTTTTTCAGATAGATCTATGCACCTCATTGCTGTATTCACAGGGTAAATACACTGCAGCGATGGTCGGTGCTGCATAATGCCTTTCGCAAAACATTGTTATCAAACGTTTCCTTGTTTGACTCCAACTTCTCATCGACCTTTCACACTGATCATATTCTGCTCTACCATCTGTACTTGTAACTCTCCGTTGCTTCTTCTGCCAGGCAAGCAACCCACATGCTTTTAGAACTCTCACGTCCAGCCAAACACCATTTGTTGAATATAATTTAATGTGTTTATGCCTGGCGGGACTGGCAGATCAAGGCCTTTCCTCCACAGCTCATCTTTCAAAAATAATAACCACAAAAACAGCATGGAATTCATCCCTTACACTGTCCATTAACATTCCCTTGGCCTATGGTGATAGAACTACACCAAAGAGAAAACATGGACAGATACTTCGCCACCCTTTTCCTTTCAAGGACAAAGAACATGAGGCATTAGTTGTAGCTGTCTTTGAAGTTATGAATGACTCAGGACTTTATGACAGTGAGGGCATTTAAAGAGGATTTCTCGCATTTTTCTCAACGTGTCATCAATTACTTCTCTTTGTGAGGGGGACATTATATTTGCAGTGACCTGCTCTTTCCATTTTCAATTTATTTCACGTTGCGGCGCAACAATTGGCATTTTTGCTTCTTCTGTGAAATCGTTTACAAATCCCTTCATCAAGGCTGCTGGTAGAGTGGGCTGTCCAAATGTTGTGTATTTGAGGAGATTATAAATTAGATGAGGAACTTAAATGACAGACACCACAGAAGGCTGACACTCAGTGATAAACACTAATCAGTGGGGGAAAAGACAAGTGTGAAGTCTTTGTAATGTTTTGTCTTATATAGTATTTCTATTACTGTATAGAAATTGTGAACTTAATTGCACAGCTCTTGCTGCTCAGGGTTAAAGTTGAGTGTGTGTAAGAGAAATTGAAGAGAGGGGCAAGGAGAGCGCAGTAGGAATTATATGAACCATGACACCATGCAGAAAGAATATCATGGCAAAGCCATCAATCAACCCTTATCAAACCATCACATTCTTTAATGTGTAAAAATGCAGAATTTTTGTTTTCCATCCTTTTTTGAGGCACTGTCTTAAAAGCTTGGACATGCAGATTAAGTAATGGAAAATATGTCAAAGATGATTAAAGATATTTGGCACATAAGGTTGCTTAGAACTTAGACCTGACCAACTGAAACAACCCCAGATCCTACTGTACACTGCCACACAGGCTTGTACAGTAGGCACTATAGCATGATGGGAGCATCCACCTCTCTTCTTACCCTGATGCACCCATCACTCAGGAACAGGGTTAATCTGGTTTTATGAGACCACCCAACCTTTTTCCATTGCTCCAGAGTCCAATCTGTATGCTCCCTGGCAAATGGAAGCATTTCATCCTGAGAAGCCCCACTGATAAGTGGTTTTCTTAAGGCTACAAATCTGCATAGTTCATATCCCTAATGTTCCTTACAAATTGTGCGTGTGGAAATGCTCTTACTCTCACTTTTCAACATAGCCAGGAGTTCTACTGTCGATATTTTACATTTTGATTCCACCAAATAATTGTATTTATTTTCAGTGATCTCCCAAAGATTTGTTTTCCAACCACATTTCTTCCTCAAAGATGACGGTTCACCACTATCTATCCAGGTTTTAATAATGTGTTGGACAGTTCTTAACAACATTTTAGTAGTTTCATCTTCTCCTAAGTAGTTTTCTTTGTTTTATGCAGGACGATAATTTTACCCCTCTGAAACAGAGTTACATATTTTCCAAAACCACAGCATATGTCTTCTGACATAGTTGTTTAAGAAATAAGAAGCTATTCACTGCATCAGTAATGGTTAAATAACTTGTTGCCAACTAAAACATATTAATCACTGCAGTTTTTGACCGATGGAGGACTCTTGCCTATTTGCTTTGTAATATCCAGGTGGTGACTTTTATTTTGGCCGGGCAGTGTATATGTCGAGGTAATGATTTATCACACTGTACACTCACTCAAATTGCATAGAGAATATTACAGGGCTTTAAATTAAATGTCTTCACTGCTGTGATATGACAGTTTGACAACAGGCTTTTGTTTCTTCAGTCCAAAAACGTATGTGAGACTCAGTGTGAGGGAGCCCTGCTGGAACAGAAATGGATGAACAAGCAAAACATCCACTGAAAAGTTTTCAATGTCACAATGACTGAGGAAGTTAAACAGAAAAAGCAAGACCCTTTGGTTGTTTGTCATATATCTGAATTGGATTTGCTGCATAACTCGAAACAAGAATAGAATGTAAGGAGGATCCTGATTTAGTGTGAAAATTAAGTGTGGAATGATGTTGAATAACTCTCAGTCAGCGGTAGGGTTGGGTGTAGACAAGGGTTTTACGATACGATACACAAGACGATACATGGGTCACAATATGAAATATCACGATACATTGTGATACGATGCATATTCAGCGGACATATTGACTCAAAACTATTTTAATTAAAACTTTCATTCAAATTCGAAATCTGGCAATTTGGGGCAACTAGCCATACTGTGAAATCTAAAGGAAGGGTTGTAGTTCACAACCCATCTATTTTCTTTTCAAAATATCGATTTTTGGAGCTGACGAAACAATACACATATCATTCAAATAAATATCAAGATATATATATTGCAGATTTTTTAGCACAGCTGTAGTCAATGGTGGAATGATCAAGGAACTCTGCAGTTATTATTTTGAACTCCAAATCTGCAATTAGCAAATGGTACGAAAAACTAAAGGTTTGCAGTTAGCGCAGTAAACTAAAAACCTGCAGAAATAAGCACGAAAACAAGACTACATTTACGACCACTAGAAACAACGGATAACAAATAAATCTGCTGATAGCATGAAACAAATAAATCTGTTGTTAGAGATGATTACTGAAAATCTATGGTAGGCATGATGAACATAATCAGTCCACTCATTTCCACAGATTCGAGCAAAATCAACGAAACATTAGAAAACATGAATATTTTAATTGACCTTTTTTTACTCTAAATTGCCATGGACAGTACACTGACTGTATTTGTATCTAATTTTTAAACCACTGAATAATGAGAATTTTGTGAATTGTGAAAAACTTTCAATCACAATGTGGTCTTTTGCAAGAACGCTGAAAGACATTGTAAGCAAGCAGCTATACTTCTCAGTCCTCCTGGAAAAAGGCTGTGACATCATAACTGGGCAAACTGGGCTAGACAGTGAGACCCTCAAACACTCTTTCTGCCTTTTCTCAGGCTGGGATGAACCGATTTCTAAAAATGTTGCACATTTATACTACATAGGATCTCAGAGTTCAATACACCTTCATATTCCCTCTGGTGAAGTAGGCCTTTAAATGAACCAAGGTCTACAGAAGGTTGAACTAAATCCTAAGGCTTGACTTCTGTAACCCCCATGTGCAGCATTTCAAAACATTTTGTAAGAAATGACTAATCACTTTGTACTTAGAGATTAACTGTGATTTGTGATTCAATTATTTTATGGGTAAATCCTTTTTAATTAATTCACAAGGACCTCATAAATCGAATACAGAGATACTTAGAGCAGTACTCTACAGTGATTTTTTTAATTATTTTTTTTTAATCTCAGGGTAAATTAAATTCTGGAATCTATTTTATTCTACTGTAAATTGTTTAGACATATTTCCAATCATCCTTAACCCAGATACCATTTAGATTCTTCATTTATACTGCATAGAAATGCCTTGTGATCCTCCAGCTTAAACAAGGACACTGAGGGGAAGTCGGTGCACTCTCATTTTGGTGCTTGAACCTGTTTTCCAGAAGTATAAACTGACCACTAATTAATATTACTATACTTTTATTTGAAATGTTACATAACATGTACATGTTACATGGGCAGCTGTGGTGAAGCGGGTAGGGCAGTCGTCCACTGGAGTGCAGGGTCGGTGGTTCGATCCCCCGCCTCCCCGCCACATGTAGAAGTGTCCATGGACAAGACACTGAACCCGATTTGCTCCTGACAGTTAGCTTGCACCATGCGTGGTAGCTGGCTTGCTGCTATCGGTGTATGAATGTGTGTGTGATTGTGTACCAAACAATGTAAAGCGCTTTGAGTATGTGAAAAAACAGGGAAAAGTGCTAAATGAGTGGAGTCCATTTACCATAAGGCTTAATTAATCTTTCATGTGGAGCATTTCCAAGCGCCAGATAATTTAATAACAGATAATTGGATCTTTTGAGATGCACCTGTATTTTGTTTTATTTGTCTTAGTAAGCAATGTCAGTCTGACGTTCCGTCCATCAGTCCACCACTTTGGTCCAACACATGTACATACAGTATATTCATGGTCCAAGGAGGATAATAATCTTACTTCAATAGTCCTCTGACTTTGCCTTCAGAGTCCACCTTTATTTGACGTCTGTGGTTCAGTGAGACATGTGGTATGTTGACAATGATTAAACTTCGGTGATCCCCTGATTTTTGTAATTGCACCATTTTGGTTTTTAGTGAAATAGTGTGCCTCAGGCCAGGGGATGAATCATAAAAACTTTGATCACTCAACTTCCATCTGGCCCAAGGTCAAATCTTCAGTTTGGCCTATACTTTGGTATATAACCAAATACCTTCAACACTGGCGACATTCCCATCCCCCTCAGCTGTGTCCGATGGCGCAGGTCCAGATAATTGACAATGTTAGCAAGCTAAAATGCTAAACTAAGATGGGTTAGGGTTTAGGACAATACAGCCTCACAGGGCTGTTAGCATGGCTGTAGCCGTGTTCATACTTTAGAAAAGTTGTCCTTAAGTGCAGTAACAAAAGTTATTTAAGGTAGTACTCCTTCAAGATGATTCACACACAGTCCAGCAATGCTTCAGGATGAGCTAAAAGGAACTCCAGAAACGCACGCCAGCCTGTACGCCGAAACAAATATTTGTTTTCCTGGCACAGGACGAGATTGTGAAAGCAACACTTCTCCAAAAGCAATACAGGCCTGACAGTCATGAAGACAAATGGAGGTTATCTCGGCCATCTAATGTGTCCGATGGCGCAGGTCCAGATAAGGCCCTGCTGTGAACACCACAGGGAGAAACGCACACAGGGGCTCTCATTAAGACAGCAGTAATGATGTTTCACCATCAAACACCTGCCTCAGTAAAGTGCAGTGTGGTTTTGAGAGGGAGAACGAGAAAGAGAGGCAGTCCATTAGCGTTGATGATGCATAGCTTTTGTTTGCCCGCTGCGCTGCATCATTGCTAATCAGCGTGTTACACTTCGTACCTGTACACACTGCCACACGTTTAAGATTATCGGCAGATGAGGCTTATATGTCAGCATGCCGCTTTGTTCTCAAGTGGTGTGGTGACATCTTGAGGAAGCATCTGCATAAAGGATGCTAATCACACATCCCCCTTAATGGTAGCAGGTAAATGGTAAATGGCTCATGCATCATACTGTATGGAAAGTCGACTGTGTTTAGCGTCGACAGGTAGTACACCCAACCTCGTGGATTGATTGCTCTCTGTTCGGATCGGATAGACAGGAGACAACCTGACATATGGTTGTCATCATAATGAAAAGCGTAGGTTTGAGGGATGTAGGGTATTCAGCATTGAGGGATGAATGCAGATATGGATTACACTGAGCATTCACTCCACACCAAAAAAAAATCTTCCGTTGCTAACTCTATTGCAACATAAGGTCAAGCATACTTTCATAAGAGGGCGTCTCTTACCCCACCACCTTCTCAGCTCTGAGACGGTTCAATCCTATGTTTTTTAAATGACTTTGTAGCTTTGCCTGACTTCAAGCAGCTGTGAGAACAGTTAATAATTGATTTAGTTGTGTATCTTGTGTCTTGTGTAGGACGGAGCTCTAGCTGAGTCATGCCAGCACCTCACACGTTCAGCTTTGACAGTACTTCAAAGTATTTAGGATGCTGGTGGAATATATAACGATAAGTTAAATATTGATGGGCTTGTCTGATATTGTTCCAGTGTTGGAATCGATATGTGAAATCATGCTTTGTCCTACAATAAGGTTGAATGAATAAGGTTGGATGTACCGCACCTGATGGTGTCAGTGCCAGTGAATTAAAAAAAAAATAATAATTTAACTGTATCAGTAGCTGTGTATCTGTGTATCTGAATCTTATGGCAGTGGGGGCGGGACCTGATAAGCCTTTGGCTTCTCCTGCCACCCTTCGGACAATAACACAAAGTAATATGTATGAATATGCAAAGAGAAAATTGTGTATTATGTGTAATTGTCCGGAAGAATAATAATAAATAAATAAATAATAAATAAACAAATAAATAAATTAATAAATTGACAAACGGTCAGAATGCCTCGGGAGGCTCAGACTTTCTGTGTGCTAATGTGTGTGTTAATGTAGAGCTTACCGTAGCAGATAGTAACGTTTTACTCTATTTGTTTCTATAAGAATGCATCTATACGAGGGCCTTGTGCATCACTCCCCTCAGTGCATTCTCACCCACTAGAGTTACATTTCTGAGTGAGACCATGAGATGGTGCTATGTGCCTAAATTGGTATCTTTGCTGTAAAATGAAAAAGACACATCATAATACAACACATGGTGCAAATAAGAAAACTAATCTCCAAATGATGTTCAGTAATACTGGCTGAAGCTCTGAGCTTTCTGCTTTTGTACTTTGTTTAATTATGCTGGCTTTTGCTGCAAGTGAAGGACTCCGCAAGGGCATAGGAAACTGCAGCTTTAAAAACCCTCTTTTCCCCACGTCTCTCCTCTTCAGCACCATAATAAGATTCACCACATACTGCTTAGCATTCACCTATTGTGCACTGTGAGTCAGCTTATCTTTCGCCAGCACGACTAAGAGGAGGGTGAATCCGCGGCTGCGAGGAGCAGGCCCTTTGCAATAGATTTACATCACTTTCTCTCGACGCGCAGCACCGGGGAGGATACAGCGCCAGGATATGGGCTAGTGGAGCGGACAAGGGACCCCGCGAAGCATTCAATCTGTGTGCCATCACAACGCATCAGCTCGGCGCTTCAGCCCCGCTATACCAGCCGGCGCGAGCACACAGGCAAACTATTTGGAGAGGTTTCAAGCAGCCTGCCTAAACACTGCAAGGTCAACACGAGCCGAGTAGGAGACAGAATTTAAACAGGCTGCCAAGCCACTGTGAAGGCACGGAGGAATGATTGAATGGCAAGAGAGGTGACAACTAGGCAGGCTTGTTTAAAGTGGATTTTTTTGTGTGTGCGCGATTTTTAGCTCAATCTTGCAATCTTTTCTCAGATGCCATATGATGACTTGAGTAGGTCCACAGTACTTTATACCATAATAACCAGTGCTTATACATCATATTCACCAACGGCAGATTTAGTATTCACAATATTTTGCCCACATGTTACATTTATCGATGTTGCTGTACCTGCCTGGACCACTTACAACATTTTGGCAATTACTCATTGTAGGGACACCCTTTATTACCATCAAGCAGCGCCAAGTTATGACCCGAGTCATCAAATATCAGTGAATTTCAATTAATTATTAATTTGCCATTTTACACCTAAACCCTGTAGCTGGGGAGTTCCTCGTTGGAAAGAACAGAGGCCAGGTTTAACACTGAAGGAGCTGCAGGTCATTAGATGATACAGGCTGACTTACATCTTGAAGCATGCTCTGTGCCAGCAGTCTTTATGCATTTATTTCCTTAGAGTTACCAGAGGCAAAAAAACACACAAAAAAACAAGAAAAAATCTCACTGATAAGAGAAACACAGATGTTTTCTGATTTAATCCCGTAGGCTTATCCCGCTATGCCAATCAGGTGTTGTGTTGTGTTGTGTTTGCCCCCAGTGTAGGAATTTGGGAAATTGCTGAGGTGTGAAGAGTTATTCTGGGGGAGAAAATGAATAAACACACATGTACACACACACACACACACACACACACACACACACACACACACACACAAACACACACACACACACAAATAATCTCCAGCGAGTTTATAATAGAACAAGCCTCCGTGCAGGGGGAAGCATGAGGATGCAAGAGACGACCGTAGCTGCCATTCATCCATGCTGGCCAGTGGCCCAGAGAGAAAGGTGGGGACAAGGAAGGATGACAGTGCTGTGACAGTGTGGGTTTTTTGGAAGGGAAAAGAAGACGAAGAAGAAGAAAAAGTACTGGCTGGCTAGGTGCTGCAGATCTATTTCTTCTTGGAGAAATGATAAAAGAATCGACGCCTTTCACAGAGCGATACACCAGGGCCAAAACCCATTTCCAAATCATTGCTTTTTTCTTTCCCGGGGACCACTTCTTCTCTCCATCTTATCTAGCGCTTCCTTTTTTTCTCAATGCCTTTTTTACTTTTTTTCCTCCCCTGAATGATTTACACATTTACTGTCACTCAGCTGTCCGTTTTCCCATTAAGATGGTTCTGCTGTGGTTCGATACGCACACTGAAAGGGCCATCGGCGTAAAAGACATCTGAAATGGATCCCAGATTTTGTCACACTTTGATAATGTTTTGCAGAATTCATCCATAATGCATGGCAAGGTTTCCGAGCCCTTCTTTGTCCCTCCAAACTGACTTTTACTTTGATGTCAATTGATGCCAACTTCTTTCCTCAGGGGGGAGCTGTGATCTCTTGTGCCAAGCCACGTTAGAATACAATAGTACTATACCGGTGCCTTACAGGATGACACACGACACTCCCTCACATATATTACATTTGACCCAAGAAGGCATATCTTAATTGCTGCTGATTGGTCTTTTGACCGCATGTCTTTGTTTTTTTGACAGTGCCAGCAGTGTGTGACAGATAGAGTGGCCCAGTTATCACACCAGGCTAAAATTTGAAATTGAAGGATTATAGTAAATCCTAGCAGAGTGGTCGTCCTCTCCACTGCTATTTTATGGATTTCCCTTTGATTTTGGCTGGGCTAGACCAAGGGAAATGTTGTCCCCACGGCAGAGGTAAAGATTTTTTGGGTATGGAAGAACAGCATGTGTTAACTATCTCATGCTCAAGTTCATATTTCTCCCTAAAGATCCCAGCTCAACCCCTTTGCCCTCCAGTTCCATTAGACAAGATAACTCCTTTACAACCTTTTTAAAAACCAGTCTCGGCCAGAACTCTAGCAAAAAAACAGTATGTCGTGTCGTAATATTTTCAGAGCTGTGCTGTCTGGTTTGCCGGTTTCCATTTGGGCTATGAGATGAACAGGCGGATAGGCATGAGAGCACAGGAGGGGGGAACAGACAGAGAGAGAGAGAGACTGATGAGAGAGACTTTGTAGGGAAGAAAAGAAGGAGAAAAGACAGACTGTGTGGAGGAAGGCAGGTCTTTCAGGCATGGCCCAGTGTGTAGGACGGCAGCTAGGAGAACAGGCTGGTGCAGAGATTGCGCATCATTATATATAGGAATGAACACAGTTTTTAGCTACCAGGCATCCTGCAGCTACCCATTCTGGAAATAAGTAGTTCTGAACCGCAAGTGAAATATGTGTAAATTGTATATACAATGATGACGTGAATATTCCATGCGTTTTATTGGGTACTTTTATGACGCTGACCAAAACGTGTCATGATAAAGAAAATATTATGATCTGAGATGTTAAATAATAATAGAGATAAAAGAAATAGTATGCTATTTCCTAGCATACTTTACATTTTCTGTAACTTTCTTAAATTAAAATAAATTATCTAATTATTTTACAGTTGAAACAATTGAAATATGTTATACAGTAAACATCATAAAGCATGGAATTAAATAAGGGTTAACTTTATAAACATGTGTTAAAAACCTGTTACTGAATACTATAATAAACATTTAATGAAGTATTGTGTGGTTTGAGCAACCGTTCTATTATGAACGTAAAATGAATTATTCAGTCACCTGTGATGAATGTATCTTTGTATATGAATGTATCCGTCATATCCATCATTTATATCAACAAAGTCAACTTTGATAAATAAAACAATCCCATTTCATATCATAAGCTCAGAGTATCCATCAATACTGTCAAAAGCTTAAATTCGTCCCTACAGTATCAGGCCAGCTAATGTATTAGTCAGGCTTTAGTGGGGACAGTTCTACCAGTTTTATTCATTGATGAAACCATTAAAATGTAATTCTTGTCATAAAAGAATAATAAATGCTTTATTCAAGTATTAAAGACACCGAACATTCAGGCCATTTAAACATTGAAGGCTTTTTTTTAAGGAGCGTGCATTGCATGGCATCTGCCTCAGCTCGTATAGGTTTGTGGTCCGCTGTGTGTATCATGAAAATGCACAAGGAAAAACATCCTGGGTGTTGACTGAGAAACCGCAGCGGTGGGGGAAAGCTGTGGAGCTGTGCCTCGGAATAAGAACTTTCTCCTCCTCATCAAAGTGCAGATGCTGGCAAAGGGAATAAGCAGCAGTGGAACTTTGAAGGCAGTCTATTCTCTTTCTTTGTCCTCATTCAGCCCCATGGAACTCTGCATTATTGATCAAAGTCTCACAGGGCTTCCCCAATTCCCAAGAATGAATTTTCTCACGGTTGAGTCTTCGGGAATAGAAGATTCTAGAAGTTATGCACATCTATCTCGATGGGAGCACTGAGGTTATTTGTCCAACATCTGAATCACACAGTCAGCTCAGGGTATTATTATTTTTTATGTCAAGCAGCCACACAGTTGTGACAATGGCCTTGTTTATGCTGCTTCGTTGCCCTGTAATCTACCCATCACAGTTGTTTATCCGTAACGTATTCTAATGAGAGCTCCGTCGGCCTATTTCGACTCCATTATCCTTTCTTGTGGCATAGAAAGAGAATATTAAAAGGTAATGTACACGTTGAAAACCCTGTTGAATTTCAAAGAGCAGCAGTCACAAACTCTTTGTCAGATTGCCCGTTGAATAATGGATGAACAGTGGCACAGTTATATTCATTCCGTTTCTGATCTTGTCTTTTCTCTGGAGATTTGAGGCTAAACAAACAGGACCTTGTATATGCATTGGTTGCCTATAGAGGAAAAAAGTTTGTATCCAATACAGTTATACAAATAGTAGTGGATAAGAATTGTAGACATGCGCTGTGCGTTTTTTAAACTGCAAATTTAAAATATTACATGTATTTGCCTATGTATATTTATAACAGCTGCTCAATTTCATTTTCGCAATCTGGTTTATTAAAAAAAACAATAATCACCCCACAATTAGGATACCTGGTGTTTAGGTTTGCTTATAAGCAGGAAGCTTCTCCCTCCGTCCTTTTTTAATGGGACTACCCATACATACGTTTGTTTTTCATTACTAGCATTGACTTCACTCTCTATGAGACCCCCTCAGTTTTTTCTAGGCAGCCCTGGTGGTGAGTATGGAGGTAAATGTGTGTCATCGGATTTTGAAAATAAAAAGCCATTGAATTTTAAGCACTGAATATTTATGCATTGAAATAACGTATCTGAATTTTTTGCAGCATTGAAATAACGTATCTGAATTTTTTTGCTTCTGAATTTAACTCTAAGTAAGTAATTTTCACCTTTATTTTACAATGTTCTCAAAATCAAATATTCAACGTTAAAAAATTCAACTGCAAAATCCCATGTATGAAATTCAGAGTAAAACTTTGGGGACCCAAGGAAGAGCAATTGATCATAGATGCTAGATCGCGTTCAACAAAGAGAGCGAGTGGTTGCCTTGGATAGGCCTACCCCTGACTGATGCAGGAAGGCAAATCAGGTTTTAGCCATGTCAAACGACAACGCAAGTAACGATGGTGCTTCGGTGAGTACAAACATGTTTCTATATATATGCTAGCCATTATATTCTTCCCTATATAGAAACATGTTTGTACTCACCGAAGCACCATCGTTACCTGCGTTGCCGTTTGACATGGCTAAAACCTGATTTGCCTTCCTGCATCAGTCAAGGGTATCCAAGGCAACAAGCTAATTATTCCCACTCGCTCTCTTTGTTTAAACGCGATCTAGCATCTATGATCGATTGCTCTTCCTTTGGGTCCCCAAAGTTTTACTCTGAATTTCACACATGGGATTTTGCAGTTGAATTTGGCACGTTGAATTTTTTAACGTTGAATATTTGATTTGGAATTTGAGAACATAGTAAAATAAAGGTGAAAATTAGTTGTTTAAAATGTAATGAGTTAAATTCAGAGGCAAAAAATTCAGATACGTTATTTCAATGCATAAATATTCAGTGCTTAATATTCAATGGCTTTTTATTTTCAAAATCCGATGAGACACATTTACTTCCATAGGTGAGCCTCTGGCAATTCAGGGTTATTCTCAACCAAACAACTGGCGAAAAAAAATTATGAGCTTTAAAATCCGGCATAAACAGACTGCCCTGGGAAGGTAAGGGATGTTTGGTGGGGACATTAGCCTGACATAATGTCATATCATATTTACATGTATTTATGGCTTTCCTGTTTGCTTCTATAGAATAACTCATGTTAATTGTCTTAGTTAGACTCTCCAGTAAGAATGATACTTTACCCAAAAAGGCACAGCAGTATAATGGGAACTTTATCTCTCTCTCTCTCTCTCTCTCTCTCTCTCTCTCTCTCTCTCTCTCTCTCTCTCTCTCTCTCTCTTCAACTTTTGGCTCCATGCACTTGTAATTGTATTAAAAAGTCAAAGCCTATACCACTCCATCATTTTCATTCCCACAAACACAGTAAATAAGCCCCCCGCTTGGCTATGATTGCTGTGTAGTATATACTCCAAAAGACCTAGTTCCCCAAATGATGCAGGCTAAGCTTTATGACTTACTTTCTGTCTTGCCGTAACATTTAAGAATTCAAAAATAAGCAGAGATTGTAATTAGAATGTTCAGGAAACTCCCTGAGGTCATTCACAAAGCTATTACAATATTGCATGTCTCCCTGGAATAGACTTGTGTGCTACTGAAAGGATAACAACAAACTACTGTCTGGAATATGAGTTGGTATTCTGGTGCTGATTTACATTCTCCCATCAATTACTGCCATATTTCCTTGGAAGAAACTGAATTAACCACTAAGCTTGGCATATTGAGAACCCATTTGTATGCTGCACATGTCTCTTTATGAAATCATTTGTTTTTTTAGATTTTTACCTTTGTTCATTTCCCTTACTTAGGATAAAAAAACTCCTTAATTTTTCATTTTGTCAGTATGTAATAACTCAAGTGATACAAAAAAGAAAAGAAAAGAAAAAAAAGGCGAGCTGTGTCTCTATGTCTGTGTATTTGTACTGGAGCCTATAAGCGCTTGCAGTGAGTGAGATCAGATAATCCACGGTTTCATGTTAAACCAGCGTGATCCTTGTGTGAGTATGTGCTGTGCTGGTAATATCTCATAAGTAGGCAAATATACACAAGATTTACCATCACGATAAGACGCGGGACGTGGTCTGCACGTTACACTACGAGATTTATGTATAGAAAGCGCAAGGGGATGTTTAAGGTTCTGTCCACACTGCATATATGGCTATACCAACGGTGACTTCAACATGAGACCCCCTGCTTCTCCTTAAGTATGCTGCTGTGCTCAGTAGGGAGGAATGGGATATTTTGCATTCCTAGCAGTGACTAGACCACATGAACAATATGGAGGGACCCATTGCTAGAATTGAGTTTTTCTACTCTGTTGAATACATTTTCCTTGTCACAAGCTGAAAGCAAGCCTAATTGTATAAACAAAACAAACACATAGCGACACAACGTAAATCCAGCTCATGGGAGAACACACGTGTTTATCTGTGTATTCTTCTGTTGCCACCTGCCACCAGCTGGCTGTTGCTTCTGTGTTTTTCTCCATTAAAATTGCATTGAGGGAAGCCTGCCGTATAGAAGCCACATGTGTGCACAGTTCCGCCGCAGTAGGTCAGGCTGATTCAACAGGAGCGCACTTTGTTTCAATTTACGTGGGTAAACATCAACAGATGACCCCTAATATGTCATTGTGTCGCCGCACCAGATGCAGGGTTGAACATGTGGAGGCAGCATTTACTGGAAGAGAGCCTGCGAAATGAGTCACATGCGTATCACTAAAAGCTAATTGCTGTTCTGATGGGAATCTGTCCCTATCGAATTAAGGGAAGTGAGATACCAAAAGGTTGTTCATTAAATCACTTGTTTTTGAGCAATGTTCTTCTACCTTACTGTAGTTACTGTTGCTATGCAGATCTGGTCTGGGCCGTAGAAATCCAGTTTATCATGTTAACGGACAGATGTACCAATGGGAAACAAAATAAAGCTTTTCATTTCGGGTCAGTGATCATTGTTTTTGTAGACAGAAAGGACAAGTGTTTTTTAATCAGATTTCATAAAACTACCTAGCTAGCTAATTGTGCTAACGCTAGCTCCAACAGTTGGTGAAACAATGTCTCATGCTGACTTTTTAATATTTTCAGTTGACTTGTTTTTTTTTAGCATGAAGCAGTTAGGAGGTCTTGAATATGATATTGTGGTAAAAGTATGAAGCTACAAGTGCAAGGTCAGGATCAAAATCAGCTTAAACACTGTTGTTGCATTGCAGTGTAGAGTTTATCCCCAGTGGTATAAGTAGAAAAAGAAGAAATGAATTATTCTGTAATTTAAAAAAAATTAAAAAATCTTTACATCCCTGTTTTCAAACACCATCTTTTCACAGCGTTACAAAAGAAAAGGATGATGACTAACCCTTGTCATTCGTGAAAGCAAATTCCAATAAATACTTTTACATACATGGTATGTAAACTCAACGGAATAGTGTAGTAAGAAATACCACTAGCCTTTTACTGAATTTTTGGTTTCGCAAAGGCTGAAAAACAGACACCCACTAGCTAGCTAGTTGGAATTTATTCAGAGTTGTAATTACAAGGCCCTGTCTGCATAATGCCCCTGATTTTCCATTTATTGAGCTCCCTAGTCCTCTTCCCGTGTGAGTTGGACAGTTCACACTCATTATAATCTATGCAGTGTCGTGCAAAAGGCCAGCTTGCGAACATAAAGCAGTATTGAATTCCAGTATAAGCGCTATTCTTCTTCTACTCATGAAATCCAGCCTTGGTTCACACTGCCACATCTCTTGCAATAATAGCCATTGCCATTATTATAGAGTGACTATAATGCATTTCATTCCCCTTTTTCTCCCCATTTTGTGCCATGTGAGATTATTCATTTATATGACCATCTCCGGGAAGGATATACCACCTCCTTTTTGTCACCATTACGGGCGTCCTTTCCTCAAGGTTTGTGTCCGATTAGGGAGAAGTAATTGGTGACATTGTGTCATTGAGAATGCACATGTTGGGCCTGAGAGTTCGGTGGAGCTACAAAGGCAGTATATCGGTGTATTTCACAGAATCGTGGCTGTGATGCCATGAAAGTGTGTATTCACCATCTGGAGGATTCATTTTTTTTTTTTTTTTACAATCTTCAGTTGTAAATCAACATTAACTGCTGTTTTACAGAACGCTAGAAATATGGGAACCTGTGACTATTTAAAGGCCATGAATGTGGCTAATCGAAAAGATTGTTATTTCAACAGCTCCTATACTCCTCGTGTGAAATAACACTGTTGTACATTAGGCTATGTCACATAATATGCACATGTTATGACCCTGGTGCAGCTACTGTAAACAAGCAATTTTCATTAGTGCAATGCCATTTCATTGACCTTTTTGAATTTCCAGTGTACACAATTTGTATTTTGCTCATTTCCTTTATCAATTGAAGCTACATTGTGAACTATATCCAAACTTAGAGTAGAGACTATAAGAAAGCTTCTTGTATTTGTATTGAACTTCTGGGCCCTTTCAAAGTGACGGAACAGTCAGAAATCCAATAGAATAGATCAAATACATTTAATAATAAATGACAATGAAATTAAAAACATGTCAAGGACATGAACTCATATCAAATGCAGTTGGACTGACTGTCCATTATTGGTCTATAGCCCATGATGCCAAATGTTTAATTCAAACTATAGTCATTGGGAATTGCAACCCAAATGGTCACACTTCAGTATGTAGAGAGAGCATTGTTTTTCGTTTCAACCATAAAGTTGAGATACACAGCTAATATAACTATAACTACATATTGGTAGTGAAATAATGACGACTTGCATTTATTGTTTTATTATCTGTCATCTTGTATACATAGAGGATTAACTGCTGTGACCTCAGCTTGCTGTTGAATGAGAATATATGTTCCTGAATGTGCTAAACGTTGATCATGTTTTTGATGATGCAACAGGGTTGGGGCCGGCACCATTGCTGATTTACACCTATGATGTCTCCTGGCCGTATAACATTCCCCCTCCACCACAATGTTTTTAAGAACAAATTATTAAGATGAATCCGAGACAAACTGCTGAAGGTCTCCCTTCTGCTGGGCTACCGCCACAAAGCAGCCCGCTGAGTCAGGACTCTGAGTAGGCAAACGCATCATTTACCATGCTCATCACAAACTGCACGAAGGAAAGGCCTACAGATGGATGTCCCTCTCCGATCAATCGGTCCGGATCTGTTATGTTTTGAAGACCACTTTAAGTCTTGGGTTGAACTCAATTCGTCAGGATTCGCCAAAAATGGTGGAATAAAATTATTCTATAGGAGCCCACAAAGGAAAGGAACTTTAAAGTTGGAATAAATATCAATGTCATAGTATTGAAACCAAAGAGAACAGTGGAACAAAATAAGGTTTTCGTTCTGCTTTACGTGGATATGGATATGGTTCACGTCAAAACAAGTAGTAGCATTAATGTCAAATTCTCAAATATTTTACAATACAAGACCAAACTCAACATCCTCAACGACAAATGTTTTACACAATTTGAAAACATTCAGGTAAATACTGCAAATGAAGCTATTCCATAACGTTACGTCAAGTGAAGTGAAGTGAACTTTATTTAAAAACACATTTATAACTGCAGATACAAACCAAAGTGCTTTGCAGTACAAAGGTTAAAACAATTGGCAGAAATACATCATAAAATAACATTTAAAAAGTAACATTAAAAGTAAACTTTAAGATATCATAAAATAATTGTAAAATACTAGTCACTGCGGGGATAGACCATTCTCATCAAGAGATGAAGGCCAAAGAGAAGAGATGTCTCTTTAATAATGATTTGAACTTTTAAGGAGTGGAGGCAGATCTTATTTTAAGGGGTAAGCTGTTCCAAAGGATAAGCTGCTACGCAAAACGCCCGATCGACCCTTGTTTTGGGCACATCCAGGAGCAGTTGCTTGGAGGACTTAAGTGCTCTGGATGCAGCATGAACATGCAGCTGTTCACCTAAATAGTGTGGTGCCAAATCATTTACTCTTTTAAAAGCCAGCATCAAAATTTTAAAACCAATCTTGTAGCGAACAGTGCTTTGCAGTACAAAGGTTAATGGAGGGAATTATGTGATCCCTCTTTTTTGTGCCTGTTAGTAGAGTAGCAGCCGCATGTTGCACAAGCTGCAGGCGTTGAACGGACTACAGGAGAAAGTCATCCACGTTTTGATGTCTTCACGACGGCCGAGGAAGGGTTGTGGTGAACTCTTGCATTCCAAAGGCATTTAAAACCTATACATTATCAGCAAAGCAGTGAAAATATATGTTGTATTTTGCAGAACGGACCCTTTTGGGAAACCACACGTAAGTCTCAGACTAAAAAAAAACCCAGGTGAACAGAGAAGCTCCTATCTGTCTATGACTGAAAACACTTCAGTGCTGTGTTTTTGATCCCCAAACAGGTCTCTAAATGTGATAAAAGGAACGTAATCTGTTATGGAGAGAGGAGAAAAAGAGAAACAAGCTAATCTATTTAATTAACCAAGGCAATTGAAAGTGCTTTGCATAAAACACATATAAAAGAACAAGACAAAAGAAAATTAACAGTAATTTGCATGAATACAATAACAAATAAAATACACTAGAATTCATAATCATTATCATAAATTACAATAATATTCATAACAAGTCACTCTGCATCTGAAAGTCAGAATGTAATTATAAACAGTTCAAAGCAGAGGTGAACATCAACATCTTTAGCCTATTTCTAAAGGTTTGGGCACATCGAAGGTCTTCTGGAAGTTGGTTCCAAGTCAAACGTTTTTATCAAACCGCCCAGCCGTTATTTACATCCAAAGGGTGACCTCGTAACATCAGACCCGCACAGCTGCTTGTGTTCGCATGTGTGTTTCACCTCTCTATTTTGCACCCTGAGCATTTGGAGGGCTACTGCTCAGACATTTGTCTTTTGGGTTTAGGTTTGTTATTACCTTTGGGAAAATCTATCTCGCTGCTTAATTTAGCAGAGTAATCACCTGCTCACACACTCATTTCTTGTGCTTTTCCGAAACTGCAAACAGCACACCTTGGCCTATTCAGCACATTGTTTTCTTCTTGGGGCCAACACCAGGCCTTATTCATCAAACCCTGCGTTGACCCAGTCAGTGCAGGGGCAGCTGGAGATATGAATGAGGGAAACGGCATAAAAAATACATTTGAGTTATACGCTTCTCTCTGCAGTTCACCCCACTCATGGCCCGAGGATGAGAATATGACGGACCTCTCCAGGCACCGTCAGTCCACAGACATGCCCCCTTTATCTTTTTAAAAAGTGCTGTAAATGATTCAAACGTTCGGCTGCTTTTCCCACCAGTGCGGCATGACTACCTGAGCTGTGGATTGATGCAAAGCCCTGTAATGTAGACAATTCTAGCGAGGTTGTGAGGTTTGTGTGCGAAAAATCGTTGGAAATATACTGTGGGTTACATCACTTTGAACAACAACAGCAGTGTTTAGCAATGGATACGGTGGTTACATAATGCGCGTGCACTCACAGAAACACACACACGCACACACACGCACACACACACGCACAAACAAAAGTCAACGGCAAATGAGATTGGAGAAAGCAGATAAGATAAAAGAGCTATTATCCCAGCTACAAGCAGAGCCAGATATGCCAGGAATACAGGCACAGTATTGAATTAACTTTGGATTTGATTTGTCTGATAGACTTAGATATTTCCTCTTGGATACATTTAATGTCACAGTGGTTTAACAGGTTCGACATTGTGCAGGGCAACCCACACCACTGTCGCTGATACAGCACAGTGTGTCAAAGTTTGTGTGCGTTTTGGTTTATTATGTTGTTTGAAATAAGGTGTAAATGAAAGACATGCTCATGTCTTGGTCTACTACACTAAAGGAGTTGTACCCAATGGAAACCCTAACTAACTTCATGGGGAACTCCACTTTTTTAAATGACAAAGTTGATTTACTACAGACTGGGAGTACTTCTGTGAAGAGCTTTGTTGAGAAAGGGACATCATGTATCGGTATAGTATCTTTGGTCTAACTGGGTAGGGGTTTGAAAGACATGCTTTTACCAGGTAGGGAGGATCTAATGAAGTGGGCTTTTGATTAACATAATGGACAGTTTAAGATCCTGTTTTTTTTAGGTAAAATACTATATTGGTGACACTTTAAAAGGGTCACTTGTCTTTTCTAGTCAATAAAGCGTTATAATCCTCAAGACCTTAATCCTGGGTAACCTGTAGTTACTGGTGGTAAAACAAAGTGCAGCTCAGTTTTACAGCTAGCAGCTACTTTGTCAGAAATACAACCGATGTACAATATCTGTTTGCTGTGCAGCCAAACGAAACAAATGTTTTGGCAAAGACAAAAGTCAGTAATTGGCCTTTTCCATCGTGCCATGAGCAACCGAGATCTGATTTCATGCAAGCAGTTTTTCTACACGACAGCAGGATGACAGCGAAATGTGTTTGTGACTTTGGAAAATAGGAACTGTGCATTATGCCGCCTGAAACCTGCTCTTGTCACAGCTCACTTTTGCGTCTCCTTGTCGTTCCATTTGTCCCAGCAATTCTTAAAACTAATTCACTGTTTAAAAATGCCGAATATGATCTATCGTGTTAAGTGGACAATTGTATTCCTTGCTAACCTCAGGGGGAAGAAGACATCGTTTTTGGTTTTTTTCTATGACTGCAACATTTGGCAACAATAAGCAGCGAGGCTGATAGAGCTGAGCTGAAATTAGAATTCATTGTTTCTTGATTTTTATTTTATTTTATCTTATTATTCCACACATTCATTGAAAGCTATATTAGCTTTAGTTTATTAACAAATGGACATGAACATGATTTGATTTGTCATCATATTGAAGATTTTAACTTCATTTTTCATGATTGTTGCAGACATATAAATTATACAGACTATAGCTTCTATGTATTAATTTTTTTTGAGTGGGAGATGTCCTAGATTATCCACGCTGTTGACATTGCACAAGATATTCTTTAGTTACTTGCATCAATCATTTTACTGTTTCATTTGCTGTGAAGATGTACTGTAGAGTTGCAAACGAGAGAAAGAAAGAAATCCAACTGAAATTTTGATTGTGTAAAACCAGGATCATATCTCCAATATGTAATAGTTTTTCTTGTGACATAGACATGTTTTAAAACGAGGAAACATAACACACTGAACAATGCATGGATCTCATGCGGGTGTGGTATTGGTAAGATTAAACAATGACAAATATGTCAGCCCAACACAAAATGCAGGTGAGACGTGTCTCCTTTGCACGTCTTTCAGCCAAAGTCATTCGGGAGCAATGATAAGGCCGGCTGGTGAATGACTGGAATGAATAGTTAGCAGTAGCTGCAACCTCATTACAAGGACAAACCGCGTACAGCAGGAGGCTGATATCTCTGGCACAACCCCACTTCGCTGTTTCCAATTTGAATAGAGAAGCGAATAATGCTTAATGCTTTTCCCCGCGTGGATATATAGGCTTGTATGGGACAGCGACCCGTGAAATGAATATTTTTGCGGGATGAGATTTGTTGTACACAAGGAGGAAGGCCTGCTGTTCCAGCTGACCGATAAAACACCCGACACACGTTAGTAAAGGTGATGTAAGTTCAGGACACGGAGCGCTCGCAGAATGATAATACTTGGGAAGAGAAGAAAGATCAAGGAGAAGGGCAGGCTAAAGAAGGAGATGAAGACAGGCAGGGGAAGTAAAAAGTAGAGAATTGATGGGAGGATGATAACAAAGACAAGGCTTACGTTAGATTACTAAGAGAATTTGAAAGTATATGCTTTATACTTTTGATCTGATTGAGTGTGGGAGACTGTTACCAATGAGCAGTGACATCTACGATGTAGCATACTGCTTCTAAGGGTTGTGGAGCTCCTTGAGTGCTGATGTCTGTAGCATAGTGTCTTTCCAATCTTTTGGGAGATGGGAGATGGTTGGGTACCTATCTACATACACAAATACCCCAGATACTTTATAGCCAGTTCCTTATTTTTTTCACTAATATCACTGGTTTCTCATATTTCTCATTTCCATACATCTCTATGTAAGTGTTAATGATGCTTACACTGCTTGCATTCTGTTGACTGCTCCTTACAAGGGGCTTTCACACCTGCATGGCTCCGTGCCAGTTCCAAATTTTGAACCAGCCGGCATCTTCAGACCTAAAGCCCAGTTCAGACCAAAGATTCGCCTCGCAACGAGACACAACTGCAACTGCTCGCAACGAGCTGGCCTGGACATTCTAAAACTGGACCTTGCGATTTGACATGTCACATCTTCTGTGATGGCTTGCAACGCGCTGCAATGAGCAGTTCACACTGCTGCAACTTCTCCCCCGCAACGTTCTGAAACCGTCTCGTTGCAAGTCGTTGCGAGCCGAATCTTTGGTCTGAACTGGGCTTAAGATAAATTGGTTCTGATTCCGAACATGAAAAGTGGGTTCCGAGCTAGAACCCAAAAAAACAATATTTTTTTTCTTGCAGCAGAAAAGTAAACCTTGAGGTGTTCTGCTGAGAAAACTAAATGTTTGGTGGCAAATTTGGGCCTCAACCGACTCCCAGGAGAAGTTAGAGCGCAGCACAAGAAAGAGCAAGACCATGACATAGGGGGTGGAACTTTGATTACGGCAAAACTGGTACCAAGGCGGGCTGGTTCTCCAGAAAGCACCCCGGTTCTGAGACTCCAGAAAGAAACCAGAGCAAGAACCAGAACTAGAACCGTGTCTGTGTGAAAGCAGCATCAGTAGAGTTTTGTAGCGAGGTGTGTTGTACCAACTGCATATTTCATGACACAACTGCACATTTTGCAGACCGCTAATGCAATTTTTTGGGGGGGGAATGGCTTGAAGCAGGTTTGTGATTGGGGAATGTCAGGAGACTGCTTGCTGAATAGGGGCAAGTTGTTTGCACACACACAAAAAAGAATCTATTATGACAGCTGTATCGATTTTACCTTCATGATGAATTTGTGGTTGTCTCTCTGGTTGTGTAGCGATGTAGCAAAATCTCTGATTCAGGGATATGTTTTCTGTCAATCCTTTGCACCTTTAATCATTTATATACTCAGCAATAGCTCAGGTACAATTCTATTAAACGTATACTGCTAACTGTTCACAGTTTGAAACTACAGAGAGGGAACACATGTCTTTTGTGATGAAGT
Organism: Ammodytes marinus; assembly: GCF_949987685.1. NCBI lineage: Eukaryota > Metazoa > Chordata > Actinopteri > Uranoscopiformes > Ammodytidae > Ammodytes > Ammodytes marinus. Next base: position 17,768,414 of record NC_137219.1, on the reverse strand, counting down.
TGTGTATGATTGGTTATCATCACTTTCTGCTCTAGGAAAACCATTAAAGTCTTCCTTTGGCCCACCGACATGACTTTCTAGTGGCATGAAAATAGTTTTCTAACCCTGCATTAAGAGACTCGAAATTAATGGATCAAATTCTGATGATACAAAAACTAATTTTGTAGGTTTGTGACTTTTTGGACCAGTGTGTCACATGACTTGCAATGGTAACTGTAGCTTTTACACCCCTAAACGCCCCAAAGCCTAGCCTTGAATTCTTGTGGGCTTTGATATGGCATATCTTGAATATTACATGGACATCAAATTCAACTGTAATAGTAGTTATATTAATGGCAACAATGCATCTATTTCCATAGCGTTTTTGAAAAATACTAACCCTGTGTAAAGGGAGATGGATGTGGCACATATATAATACAGACAATAAGTTACACCAGTGATAACACTGACATCGAAATTCAAATGATGAAAAGAGGAGTTGACAAGTGATTTACAACAAAAGAAAAAGATAGCTATGTGGTGATATTAACCCAACATATCAACCCATCTGATCGAAGCACGGCCTCTTTATAAACCCAGACAGCACATCCTCCATCCTTTGCGCTCTTGAATTTTATTTCAATACATGAATGAGGCAGACGACAATATCAGTATTATGCATGTACCCGTCTTTCCAGTGAAGGCGGAATGAATTTTTTCAATAGGCCCATAAATCCCCACTCTATACCTGGTCGAGCACCGTTAGAATGCGCGGCGGACCGGCCGGCCGGCTTTCTTGGCCGGGACTATAGATCTGGATTGACAGCTGCTCCATCCTCTCCGCCGCTGTTAATCATTGAAGGATTTGGGCTGCCGGCTAGAAAGCTCTGCCAAGCGACCTTGAGCCCTGCTGGGGCCGAAAGGACTCCAACTAAAAGCCTGCTCTCCTGTTGCAGTGGGCAAAAAAGGAGGCCCTTCAGCCAGGTGGACCTATTGCCCCCACAGGAGAGATTGATAGTTAGATAAATGTGCCAGATTGTTGGGGATCGTGTTCCCTTTCAGATTCAACATGCTTTGAATTTGCATATCCACTTGAGTGCATGTAATTCGCAATCTGTGTGGATAATTTGGCCAGTTATGGTTATGTAATGCGCCAATATTCACTGTGCACTCCTTTTTATGGAACACATTTCAAAGTGTATGCCTTTCCCCTAAGATTCTACAGAAAATAAATGAAATCCCAATAGTCTTTTTGCAGTGTGTCACATCACACATCATTGTTGACCAAAGAGAATGGCAAAGCAAACGAATTGTCAGTGGCAATGATGGCACCTTTTCAATGTCTGGAAAGAGCTTTTGAAGTGATGTCATTTTTTTGTCCACAGCGACACTGTAGATAAGGAAACGGAAGAAGCTTGAAGCGAATGGCGCTGAACATACAGTAGTGGAGCGAGGAAGGGAAAAATATTAGATGTCATGGTAGAGAGGTGAAGCACAGAGATAGTGGAGGAGCCTGCTCGGTGCCTTGTCGAAAAAATGCAAGCCTGTCACTCTCGCTCTTCTCCCTCTCGTATTTTTCGCCTTGTTGTTACTGTCAATTTGTCGAAATGTTTCCGATAATGGCAGAACTTGTGTAAATTGAAATACCGGTCTATTTTAAAACTCTGAAAACTCTCCGCTGTCCCTCAGCCATCCTCTCCATAACTCTCCATCTGTTTGGCTCAGTAAAAAGGACAAGTCCAGGATCCACACTCCAGTCCCAGTTTTTGGCTCCAGCCTGCTGTTGGAATCAGCAGCAGCAGCGGTAGCGAATGCCTGTTTTTGCCAGCCTCTTCTCTCTCCCTTTCTCCCTCTCTACCTCTCTCGCTCTCCCCCTCTCTCTCTCTCTGCGCGCTCCTCTGCTCTGCTGCAGTGGATGGTGCCCGCCGTGTGCGCTCGCAACTCGTCTCAGTGGAGCTGATCTGAGCATCTTGCTGTCATTTTCCTAAACCCCCCTTCCTTCGTTTTTCAGCCTTTATTCTTTAGGCAGCCCCCCCACACACACACACCCCCCCAACCTACCATCAGAGGGACTGGATAAATGTGACTAAATAAAAGTCGTAGGATAGATGAGAGAGAAGGGAGGACCTCAGGAAGTGTTCTATCCAACATTTCACATGACTGTGTTATGTTCTGCTGTCTCCGGGTGACAGAGAAGCTTGTGCCCTCAGAAACCCCTCTGCTTTTAGACTGGTAAGTTCTTTGCCTGGCTTGATGCTTTGATTTGTGCGTTTGATGTGATGGGTGACAGAGGGGCGCCTTTTGCTTGTTTTCTCCCTGTGGTGTGTGTGTGTGTGTGTGGGGAGGGGGGGGGGGAGTGAGTGTCATGTCCTGATGAGGAGTCAGGAGTGTGCAAACAGGTCCAAACGTAGGGGTATGGTTAACATATTGTATGCAGTGATGCTTGTGTCTGTGTATGTGTGCTTCTGTGCTGTATAATAGACCACTTGCATCATATTTGCCGAAGAGATCTGCACCAAGAAAAAAATCTTGATCTACTGCAGAAACTTGAAATCGTTAGCCCTGTTTAAAAAAAATTGACCAAAATAATTGGTCATGTTTACCCTCTTGTACTGTACACAATTTGCATGTTCCACACACTCATCTCCTATTCCATCTATCTAAGGTGTCGGGGAGTGGTGTTAGCTTCTGTAAGTGTTTACTTGAGTTTCGCGGAGGGATGTGGTGTAAAAAAAAAAAAGTATACAGTATTATTTTTTTTCTCTTATTTTTGAGGGAAACCCTGCACAGTGCACGATATGCGGAGGGCAGTACAGATGATAACTAGGATATTCTCTGATAGCGTTGTAGAGGGAGCACGCTACAGTGCGTGGGTGTGTGTGTGTGTGTGTGTGTGTGTGTGTGTGTGTGTGTGTTTTTGTGTGTGTGTGTGCCTGCTTTCATGTGGTTGTGTGGGCGGCTGTATGCGGCTAATGTACACTGTCTCATGGGGGGTGAGCTCTGAGTGGGCAGCTTGATCGTCTGTGGTTTGTGAATGAAATGCTTTTAGCAAGGGGAGATAGTACGTGTTTGTTTGTGCACGCATGTTTCAGGGGTGTGTGTGTGTGTGTGTGTGTGTGTGTTTTTCCCTTTCAACTCTATTGAGTGTGTCTCATGCCTCAACTGTGGTTGCGTAAGCGACACACATTCACTTTTGGGAAACAATGGTCTACTAAACAGTACGGTGCCATCTCTTCATGGGGGTACTGAGTGGCGTTTGATTGTGGGTGGTGACGATTTACAACCTGGGTTCCTGAGGTTCTCCCCCAAATCAGCCTGTGTTTTGAAGCACTAAGCCACTGCAGCCAGTTAGAGGAGATGCTTTGGATGTTCACGTCCACTGCTGCACTGCAGACACACTCTCTCCACACAACAGCTGCTAACAGACCTTGTGGTACTAAGCCACAGGCCGCGTAAGCTTGGTTAGAGACGCTCCTCATCTGTCAGTCTATGGTATTTGAACAGATGCTTGTAACCTCCAGCAGTCTGCGGTGTGTTTTTGCAGGTGCAGGTGGATCATTCCGATGGGAATTAGAGCCTGTTTTGTGGCATTGTTATTGTTGTGCGTGGACATCTTTGTCACCAGTGCCACTACGCTTAAGAATCTCTCTGTGTACTAATTATCGACCTCCATCCATTCCTGTGGCTCATTGCTCGGATTTAGCTCGGTTAGAGACGCTCCTCATCTGCTCCTCATCCTGT